>NC_086379.1:64299199-64618644 GCF_036588685.1 Mytilus trossulus
GAAGAAGCAAAGTTAGAAGAATCTGTGTGGCAAGAAGAAGAAGAAGATACTGAGGTAACATTTAAGAACCAGCAAAACATAAACGTGCCATTTAACACAGAAAATAAGACACTTAATAATAAGGAACATGTTACAACAAAGAGTACAGAAAATGCCGTTTCAAGGATAGAGTGCACCACTGCCGGAAGTTTACAGTCAAGCAGCAGCATCGATACTGCATTCCAAAGATTAGCATCAACACTACAAGAAGGATTCAATCTACCTAAACCTGAACTTTTGACTTTTGATGGAAAGCCCACAGATTACTGCAAATTTATAAAGAACTTTGAAACGAATGTTGAATGTAGAGTTACAGATGATCAGTTAAAGTTAAGTTATTTAATACAGTATTGTAATGGTGAGGCTAAATCTTCGATTGAAGATTGTGTATTGTTAGAGAAAAAGGGTTATGAACGTGCTAGGTCTATTTTACACTCACGTTATGGCAGGTCACACATGATAGTTAGGTCTTATATAGAAAATCTTGTATATGGTGCCCCGATAAAGGCGTCAGATTTTGAGTCACTTTCAAAATTAGCTCTTGAAATGCAAAAGTGTGAGATAACTTTATCACAATTAGGATATGTTTCTGATATAGATAATACTGATAATCTTAGAAAGATTGTAAAGCGTTTACCTATGCATTTAAGGGTAAAATGGGTTGATATTGCTCATTCCATAACTGAAAATGGTAGAGAACCTAGATTTTCTGATTTGGCAAATTTTATTGATAAAAAGTCTCGTCTAGCTTCGTCAATGTTTGGTCTAGATCTCGTAAGAGAAAACTCAAATACATATAGAAAAGATATGGACAATCGTACTGATATGAATACAAGAGAGAAGGTATCTACATTTGCTTCTAATAATATGTATGACAGCAAGGCTACGACACAAGATCGTAAATGTATTTGTTGTAATGGTACATGTAATAATTTAGAATTGTGTGTAAAATTCAAGTCTATGAGTTTAACCGATAGAGTCAATTTTGTAAGAACTACTAAGCTATGTTTTAATTGTTTAAAGGGTAAACATTTTTCAAGGGACTGTAGAAAAGCTAAAATGTGTACTGTAGAAAATTGTAGCTCTAAACATCACATTTTAATGCATAGTTGGGGTAAAAATAACAACACTGATCACACGACTACAAAGGTAAGCGTCCATTGTTCATCCGCCGGGACAGTTATTAAGAATTGTCTAGGAATTATACCCGTCGAGGTTAAAGGGTCAAATGGGAAAACTTGTCAAACTTATGCCTTGATTGATGATGGAGCGGATAAAACGTTATGTGACGAGCGTTTAATAAAAATGCTAGAAACCGAAAGTAGACCGGTTACATTTAAAATGACAACAGCAACAGCACAGCGAGTCCGACATGAAGGTCAAGAGGTTGACTTACATGTACAATCAGTTGGCAGCAACTGTCCGATAACACTTAGTAAGGTATGGTCAGTTAAAAATCTACCGATATCGACACACTCAGCCGCAAATAATAAAGATATTAAGAGTATTAAACACTTGTCAGATATTTATATACCAGAAATAAGCAGCAATAAAGTTCTGCTTCTAATAGGCACCGATACACCAGAAGCACATATTCCCATAGAAGTGCGTTCAGGAAGTAGTCATGAGCCATATGCCGTACGAACACGCTTAGGATGGATCGTTAGAGGACCAATCAACAACACAATCACCAGTGATGTAGTAAACGTCAATTTTGAGCATGCAGATAATGTAATTTTGCAGCAGCAGTTAGAGCGACTTTGGACCACTGATTTTCTCGATCAGCCTAGCACGGAGAAAGTATGCATGTCTCTGGAGGATAAGCGCGCCTTGAAAACAATGGAATCAACAATAACCTATGAAGATGGACACTATAAACTCGGATTACCGTGGCGGGATGAAAATGTAAAATTGCCGAATAATTTGCCTTTAGCACATGCTCGATTAAATCAATTACACCGCAAATTGTCACATGATCCGAAGCTGCATGAGATGTACACAGCAACGGTAAGTGATTATATACAAAAAGGATATGCAAAGGAAGTTACTGATGTAAGAAATGAGTCAAGTCACATATGGTACCTTCCACACCACCCTGTCACAAATGAACATAAACCCGGAAAGGTGAGAGTAGTCTTCGATTGTGCAGCCAAATTTAAAGATGTTTCGCTAAATAGCCGATTATTACAAGGTCCAGACTTTATGAACAGCTTGGTAGGAGTTCTAATGAGATTTAGACAAGACCACATTGCATTAGCTGCTGATATAGAGGCTATGTTTCATCAAGTCCGCGTGAAAGACGATGACTGTGATGCTTTACGATTTTTATGGTGGCCAAATGGAAACTTAAAGGTACAGCCAAAATGTTACCAGATGCAGGTTCATCTGTTTGGTGCAACATCATCGCCCAGTTGTGCCGCATACGCATTGAAAAAGACAGCTATCGACAACGGTGAATTATTTGATACAGAGATATCATCAACCGTAGAAAGAAACTTTTATGTAGACGACCTCTTGAAGTCAGTGGACACGGAAGAAAGGGCCGTTCAGCTTGCAACGGATTTACGAGAAATTATGAAACGCGGTGGATTCCGATTAACGAAGTGGTTAAGTAACAGTAAAGTCGTTATAAACGAAATACCGAATTCGGAACGAGCACCTTCAGTTGAAATTTTGAAGTCAAACACAGCTTTGCCGACCGATCGCGCACTAGGCGTAATATGGGATGTAAATGATGATGCCATCAAATATAAAGTCAAACTCGAGGAGAAGCCGCTGACAAGACGCGGAATAACTTCTACAGTAAGTTCGATATTTGATCCACTGGGACTCATAGCGCCAATCATTTTAAAAGGGAAAATTATATTACAAGAACTTAGTAAACAGTCAATTAAGCTTGGATGGGACGATCCTATACCAAAAGAAAAAGAAGAAGAATGGATAAAATGGAAATCGACTCTGCCAGAAATTGAAAATATATCAATACCTAGATGCTTCAAGACAATAGACATGAAAGAAATATCTGATGCTCAACTTCATATATTTAGCGATGGTTCTGAAATTGGTTATGGAGCATGCGCTTACTTACGTCTAGTAGACACTAATGGAAAAGTGAACTGTTCACTTATTCTGGGGAAATCTCGTTTAGCGCCATTAAAACAGACAACAATTCCCAGACTAGAGTTATCAGGTGCCGTTGTTGCTTGCAAACTTTACGAAATAATTAGAGACGAATTAGAGATTAAGATTGACAGCGTAGTATTTTGGACCGATAGTATGATAGTACTTGGATACATTAAGAATGAATCTCGTCGTTTTAAAACATTTGTTGCAAACAGATTGAGCAGCATTCACGAGTTGACATCACCAAGTCAGTGGCGATACGTAGATACAAGATCAAATCCTGCCGACATAGCATCTAGAGGCATTCTAGCTACAGATAATAAGCAGATCAAATTTTGGCTCCATGGACCAGAATTCTTGTTGAAAGACTCGTATGAATGGCCGAAACCAAAAGCTGTATCAACGGTAGACGAGCAAGATATTGAGATCAAAAAGGTTGTTATGATTAACTCAACTACAACTGATTCGATACGCGATATAATTACATACTTTTCAAACTGGCAAGTATTACAACGGACTGTAGCATGGCTAATCCGTTTCAAGAAATATTGTATACGTCGTTTCTTAAAACGAGACGATGAAATAAAGACAGACAGCTTAAATGCCGATGAATTACAGGAAGCAACAAGGTATATATTGATACATGTACAACAAGAATCATTCTTAAATGAAATCAAAATGATTGAAAAGCAAAATCCTGTTAAGAAAGATAGTCGTTTAGCGTCTTTAAATCCTGTTATACATGATGGGTTATTGCGTGTCAAGGGACGTCTCAACTTGTCACTAAGCAAATGTCCGGTCATTATACCAAATTCTCATCACGTGACCACTTTGATAATCAGGTCGTTTCATGAACAAAATGGTCATACAGGAATGGCACAAGTGCTAGCATCATTACGGGAAAAGTATTGGATTTTAAAAGGACCTAGTACTGTCCGAACAGTTTTGAACAGGTGTGTAAGATGTAGACGATATCAAGCACCGCTTTGTTTTCAGAAGATGGCTTCTGTTATAGACGATCAGAAAACTCCTGATAAACCACCATTTACCTTTGTTGGAATAGACTACTTTGGTCCATTAAATGTTAAAGTTGGACGTTCAGTCGTTAAAAGATACGGTTGCCTTTTTACATGTCTGACAACAAGAGCTGTTCACATAGAAGTAGCTCATAGTTTGACTACAGATTCCTTTATTTCTGCTTTCCAACGTTTTACGAGCAGACGAGGCATACCTGAAAAGGTGTATAGTGATAACGGGACAAATCTTGTCAGTGGAGAATCGGAACTTCGGAAATATATTGATCAATGGAACAAAACAAAAATATCCAGTTACATGTCACACAAGGATATTAATTGGACTTTCAATCCGCCAAACGCTAGTCATCGTGGTGGTGCATGGGAAAGAATGATTCGTACGACACGCAAAATTCTCAGAGCTCTTGCAAATGAACAACTGCTTACCGACGAACAGTTACTTACCTTTATGGCTGAAGCCGAAAGAATCGTCAATGATAGACCGATAACAGTAGTCAGTAATGATTCTCGAGATTTGCCAGTTCTCACACCGAATATGTTGTTACTTATGAAAAACAACACTTCAATACCGCAAGGGGTGTTTGACGAGAAAGATGTGTATGCTAAAAGGTGGTGGAAGCAGATACAATACTTAGCCAATGTATTCTGGAGACGTTGGTTACGTGAATATTTGCCAACTCTACAACAGAGAAATAAATGGCAAAGAGAACAGCGAGATATAAAGATTGACGACATTGTAATCGTTGCAGATGACCATACACCGAGAGGACAGTGGCCATTAGGCCGAGTAATTGAAGTTATTAGGAGCCGCGATAGTCTTATACGTAGTTGTGTGATCAAAACAAAAGAGTCAAAATTTTTAAGACCAGTAACAAAACTATGCATACTTGAATGTTCTCAATAGAATTTACAATAATTAATTGATATTTTATTAGTTTTTTGTGTGATGACAATTTTTAAGAAATGTCATGGTGGGGAGTGTTAGATTTGAAATGTAATTCCAAATTGTTGGGTTACTTCATTAATTATTACTGAAGTTATTTATTTTAGTTGTAATACTTGTAGATACGATTTTTGGGTATTTGCGCATACATGTAACGTTGCGCTCTTATGAATTGTTATATTTCCCGTTTTTAAAGTTTTATGACGTTTAGCTTTTACGTACGTTACGTTGTCTAGTTTTTATTCATTACAAATTATTTGATTACGGAGACACATCGTTATTTATAGAGAGATCATAATCGGTAAGAAATAATTTATGTACATTTTTAAGAACAATATTTATTTAAAGAAGAAATATTAAGAATTGTAAAAGTACTTATAAAAGTAATATTTATTTCAATTAACTTTTTACTTTAACAAGTTATTCATTAAGCGTGAAAGAAAGTGTTTCCTATTGTTTGTTTAGTATTATGATTTTAGTGTTTTAAGTTATATTTTTACTTACGATGTATGTTTATGTGTATTTGTATTCTATTGTAGAGAATCGGTTGATATAATATATGAGTATAAGAAGCCAAAATTAAGTGTAATTTTGAGGAATAAAAGATACATATTTATACCGCATACTTGAATTATCGTCTTATTATAATTTGATGCCTGCCTGAATGATGTGATCCGCTACAACCATAGTCTGGTCTTTTCGAATTGAACCTGTGTTTCCTCGTTTCAATTGTTTTACATTGTCATTTCGGGGCCTTTTATAGCTGACTATGTAGTATGGGCTTTGCTCATTGTTGAAGGCCGTACGGTGACCTGTAGTTGTTAATATCTGTTTTCATTTTGGGATCTTGTGGAGAGTTGTTTCATTGGCAATCATACTACCTCTTTTTTATATTATGTATCTGAGAAAGGGATTTCTTTGTACTGTTTTACCTCCTATTATTACCTGAATATTGTCGTTAAACAGATATATGTCGCATATATAAGTATATTTATTAGCAAAGAATGAGTGGTATGCATATCATATAGCATGTGGCTAATAATTTCACCAGCATAGGTGCCCGAGTGGTATTCTAGAGTAGCAGGCGCAGTAAGCTGCCATGTTCAAAGTTTTTGCCCTCTCCTCCCACCCATTTTTTTTAGCAAAAGTAAATATCTACTCAAAAAATTAAAACTGAAAGGAAATAAAGACAAACTATAAACTAATAAACTATGGAAAGCTTCTTTTTATTGCCTCCACTTTTAGAAGTGACCCCCTTTTTTCTCGTCCACTCACACGACACTGTGCTCTAAGTTAAAAAAAAAACCAAGTCTTTCAATCGCATTATACTCTCATCATCAAATTCTCATGTTATCGTGACCATCAGATAACTGGTTGAATTTAAAAAAATAATAAATTCAATGTACAACCCGGTTTAAAAATAACACTATACACTGAGACTATACATAAAATGATTAAAGCACCAGGAAGTTTACATAAACTTAAAACTAATTAACATCCTTGTATAAAATATTTGATATACAGGGAAGTGAACAACAAGTAAGTTGTATTTTCACTATTATAATTGAAAAGTAAAGTAATTAACATAAATTAAGAAAATTTGTCTGTATTTGTATGTAGATGAATGACCTCTTTCTTGAAGGTTGAACTCTAGAAGTTCAGAAATTACAATTATCAAGACGAGACTGTCAACTCAAAAACAAAAGGCGACCTTGACTATGAGGCTCTAGTAAAAATTAAAAAAGCTTATTCAGAATGAACATTATACGCGAATTATTTTACAATGATAACAACATAAAGTGTGAACTAATCTTCTTAAGGCATACACTAAATACTTAAGATCGAACGGAAGTATTTGTCCCTTTCCTCCTCTATCTAGTTGTGTCATATTTCCGATCTTGATATCAATTATTTGAGACTAAATAGATAATATTATATGGTACAGTGGAATAAATAAGGTGTGAAAACTGTTCGACAATCCAAGGTAACGTATTCTGTTGTACTAAGCCTGTTAAATTTGATGTTTCTGACATTTGAAATGTTCAAGTTGAACTCTAGTCTACTCAGATCTTTCCGTACGCCAAATAAATTAACAATACTAATAGTACCTCACTTTTAGATTTAGAAATTGTGAAAATTAATGACCTAAAAACTGGCAAAGGAGTAGGTCCGGTAAGCACCGATTTTGGCCTCAAATTGCAGGTTCATCTGACGAAAGATTTTGACCACTTTTTAGACACTTAAGTGTCTATTTCATTTGAATCAATTATTTTATGTCAAAGATTTTAACTGATTTAGTCATTAAAAACCATCCGATTCAAGCTCAAATATGAAAAATCTACCAAATATGCCTAAAAATGTAACTTTTCAGATGGTTTTTGTCAAAAATGAAAGTGGCCGCATCCGTGTTCATCCTCAACCTTTATATATGTTATGTATTATCATAAAATACAACTTACATTTCAATATTAAGGATGAACACGAATGCGGCCACTTTCGTTTTACACGATAACCGTCTAAAATTTAACTAAAATGCTAGAATTGTGAAGTTTTCAGTAATTTAGCATGACTTAAAGGTGCTAGTACCCGATATATGTACATTGTATTGTCAAAATCAGCCCAAATTTATGTAGCAGAAGCATTCTACTGTCTAATAAATAACTAAAAGTTTACATTTTAACACTGAATTTTGTAAAACTGCTATATTTTGGGGACAAAAAGGGGTCTTTCTGAACCTACTCCTTTGACAATCTTTCAATCGACAAGTCGAAAGATATATATCCTGAACCACAAAAATGTTGGAAATAATTCTGCATGAATAATGAAAATGATTATTTATGCCAGTGGCGGATCAAGAAATTTTATAAGTGGGTGCCCAAGAGGTCGCCCGCTCCGGGCATGCTCCAGTGATTCCCTATTATACCGGGTAATCAACCAAATTTCCATGTCTGTCTAAGAAATATTTCTTACTATTTCTTACCATCAATTATTGACCCCCCCCCCCCCCCCCCCCGGAATATCAACTGGTCGTATACTATATTATACGTTCACTGGATGTGATGAAAGACAGTAAGATCTTGACAAGTATACCAACAATACTCTCTCTGTACGCCCACCCGAATCCATTACTGTATGTTTTAAATACACATATATAAATATATATTCTCCTTATCTCTTGATTTATTTATTATGTAAACTTATGTTTTTATATTGTAAAAATTTCATCAGAGGTAAAGCTAAAACTTTAATGATTGTCCTAATATAAAGCGTACACACAATTGCTCCGGTATCCGGATACACTCATATAGACATCGTATAAGATGTTGAAATCTTTTCATCCCTGACAATGCGTTTATCATTTCACAGGTCAGTGCGTCAAAAATATTTTAAATTTTAAAAATATATTGCAAATGTTACCTTTTGGATCAATACTTGTCCAGTCGCTTGGTTGTATTTTGTATTTGAATTGAATAACAGTGTCTTCAGCAATAGATTTTTTTTTTTTTCTATTCAATAAAACAGGTTTTTTGTCGAAAAGTGTTCCAACTAAAGTCTTCGCCACAGTGTAACTGTTTCTATGCAACATTTCAAGCTTTGAAGCTGTAAAAAAACATTTATATATATATCAAACACTGCACACCAGTTCATATCAATAAAATCAGCTGATCCAGGATGCAAATTGAATATTCCTCTTATAACTGTCGTATCTCTCTATTATCTACAGTTAGAAAAAAATAGTAACAGATACCTTTCAAAAATGCGGACGGACTATCATTTTTTATTTTTTAAAATTGATAAAATTTTGCGGCTTCCTCCAACAGTCAAAGAGAAATAGAGAGAGTTAGTTCATTGCCTTCCCCTAATTAATGCCTATACCATGATACATATTGTATGACTAACTGGGAATTCAATACTAACTGAGTATTATACTGCAATCTACATATATAAGTATAGCAAATGGACACGGGAAAAAGTCTATGTAAACTAGTGTTTTGATCTGTTAATTAATTTGTAAAGTTATGACATATTTGCCACTGAACGTTATAAACACGCATGTATATTATATACTTCCTATAGATATATTGTAACTACAAAAAAATCCACTCACAGTTGATAATCTCATAGCGGGAATAACATTATACAGTACGAATAAATTTGAAGATTAAAAGTCATAACCTGGACACTTTGATAAACTGATATATACCTGCTATAGAATATAGTTTCTATCCAGTATTGTGTGTACTTAATTGTACAAAAGGCTAGGCATTGACTTTACTCCAATCTTTCAGAACTTAACTACAGCCATCATGGATGGAGTCATACCAGCAGGCATATTTAATGCTTTCCGGACGAATGGAGCACCTACATATTATGGTCCTAACCAAACACCATTTGAGGCAGATATTCTAGAATCTGGATTCATATTTGCCTTTGTGATATTAGCGATATCTTTCTTTGTAGTTTTACCAGGAATACGAGGGAAAGAGGTAATATAATTATTAACACGTTCATGTCATGACATATTTGCCACTAAACATTACTCATGTATAGTAAATACTTTCCATAGAGATAATGTAACAGCATCAAAATCCAGTAACAGTGGATCACTAGTATCTCATGGGAAATAACATTATACTAAATTGTTCAGATCACTTATTTGAATTGTCAAGCCGCTCGATTTGTCAAACAGAACCCTGGCAAATATACCCTGTAAATATTCGTTTTACTCAGTTTCATGGTACACACTATTTACACTCTAAACGAACTTCTTGCTAACAGCAATTTTGAACATTAGGTGTTGGATTTTTTTTAAACTTTTTTACATATTTTGTTGAAGGTGTTTGCCAGTTTTTTTCCGTGCTATTATGTGAAGAGTCAAAAATTAGTTTTATGGTTCAATAAATTCAAAATAAATAATAGCCATTCATTAAATAAACATATAGAGTATATTACTACGAGTTTCAAAGTATTTCACAATCAGACATTATGACAGAGAACAATCATAAGCTATAACACTTCATGTGTAAAATCTTATAAATTTCCGTTTTCTTTGAAATTTCCCATAACATGATTGATTCTCCTTTATTTATTTTTATTATAGAGACTATTTGTATTCATACGGGTAACAGTGACACTGTTTATTGGTGGAGTTATAATGCGTATGTATCTGTAAACTTAAAAGATAAATAAAAACCCCGCTCGTAATATATATTAATAAAATAGGACGAGAAAGCAAGAACTGTAAATTAAAAAACTATAAGAAGTATTTGACAAATTGTGAATAAAACCACAAATGAAATCGAAATACACACAGACAAATTCAAGCATAAAAAGTATTCATAAATAAAGGCAACAGTAGTTAACCGCTGTTCGAAAACCGTTGTTCGAAACTCGTAAATCGATTGAAAAAAATCAAATACAAACTAAGAATGAGGGAAACGTATCAAATATAAGAGGAGCAAGCAATACCAAAGATTGTAAATCAAGGGTAAAGATTGTAAATCGAGGGTAAAGAAGATTGACTCGGATAGGGACTGCACAGCTGTTGCTTAATACAAAAACTTGAGTACAAAGAAAACAAAACAATCTCTCTCAAGAAAACGTAATGTTTGTCTGTAAACAAGGTCATTATTTTAACTGTATACGTATACTTCCAGTCGCAAATTTAAGTATGGAGTGGGAAACTGCTGAGCTAAAAAATGTGCCAACTAAATATAAAGCAGGAGAAAACAGAGAGATACACGCTGATATAAAAGTACACATTGGTTTTAGAGGAATTAATATAACTATGAAAGGTCAGTATGGCAAAACATTCATTATCATCACATCATGTAAGTGAATACTAACGATACAAACGATACAAAATGTTTTCAACATCAAAAAGGGAAACTAAATTGCCTGAAAAAAATGTTTAGAAAGGGAATAAAACAATAATTCGTTTCCAATTACATTCCAGTGGTCGAACAAATGAAACTTTTTATATTCACAACTGGTTTTAAAACAAATGTGTTAATTCCGATGCAAACACCTTATATAAAGTGAATCAATATCAAAGCAAAAATTTGCAATCACTAATGATGTATCGTAACTATATCCCTTCTTAATCAGATCGTTATCAAAGGTACCAGGATTATAATTTAGTACGCCAGACGCACGTTTCGTCTACATAAGACACATCAGTGACGCTCATATCAAAATATTTATAAAGCCAAATAAGTACGAAGTTGAAGAGCATTGATGATCCATTTTTAAGACAGATTGCCAACTAAACTAACGGATTAAAAGACTAGCGATTGACAGCTGCTGCCCTTGATATCAATTAATCTGTTATAAACTCTTTTTTCCAGGCGAGCCAGAAATACAATTAAACGAGACAATAAATTATAACGAACATTTTGACTGGAGATGGGAACAAGGCAGATTTGGATTTGGAATTTTTGGTATTTATTGTAGAGATTAAAAATTTGCTTAACTTATAAAGCGGAAAATGAGGAAATAATAGTCTTAAGCAAATTATGATAAGGTTAATGAATACAATGTCTTAAACACCAGGAAACACGGAATAACATTATATATGTATTTTATGTATTTATGGAATCAGTTTACAATGAAAATATAATATTCCTGTTCATTTTTTGGTAAGCAAAGTATGATAATTCAAGCTTAAGAAGTGATCGTAAAATCGAATATTTATATTGCATCAGAGCATATACGCATTCTACTTTATAAAATAAAATATAAAATAAAACATATTTTTAGCAATGAAACAACTTAAATGTCAGTTAAACATACAGTCAATGATAGACTTTGAAAAACAAAAGCTCTTACTCCAAAAATAATTTAAAATTAACTTCTAAAAAGAATATGCAGGAGATGACGTAAAACACCGACCACTGATCAACTTTAAACATATAAAATACGACTATATAATCTTACAACAAACATAAATACAAGTATGTTCAGTCTAAAACTTTACGAGACGGATAAGTTTAGGATCTTAACGAAACCTGCTCCCGAATCCTAGTTTCATGCTGTTATTTGCATTTCGTTTATTATTTTATAAAGATGCGTTAAAACTAGTCTGAATATTACTGAATTAACGGTTGTATATATTAGAACAAATTCAAACACAACAAACGATACCTAGGAGCAAAGGTTTAGAACATGGTAGATAATAACATATAACAGAATACCGTTCCTCTCATTACTTAGTTATTCAAAGAATTGAAATTAGCCATGGTATTGGTGACACGAGAAATGAAAACTTGCAGGCTTGATTCACACCTTAAAAAATCCATTGACACGATATTTTCCCATTTGTAGCCGGTCGTTTTAACCGTGAGTACAGAGAAGCACAGTTCCGTGGGTTGCCGCTGCCAATTCTGTGGATTGCCGAATATTTTACATTTGATGGTGAAGGTATACGATGGGGTCGGCATTATCGGCAGGCAGGATGGTATTCTCATATCATGATGTGGTGAGTAGCACTTAGTCTTATTATACATTTGATGGTGAAGGTATACGATGTGGTCGGCATTATCGGCAGGCAGGGTGGTATTCATGATGTGGTGAGTAGCACTTAGTCTTATTATACATTTGATGGTGAAGGTATACGATGGGGTCGCCATTACCGGCAGGCAGGATGGTATCCCCATATCATGATGTGGTGAGTAGCACTTAGTTATATTATACATTTGATGGTGAAGGTATACGATGTGGTCGCCATTACCGACAAGCAGGATGATATTCTCATATCATGATGTAGTGAGTAACTTTTATTCTTATAACTAAACATATTTGATGGTGAAGGTATAAGGTGGGATCGTCATTACCGACAGTCAGGATGGTATTCTCATATCATGATGTGGTGAGTGTAAAACATCTGTCATATTCTTGGCTTAGCAAAGTCAAGAAAATGCTGGGTTGGACTCGGTTAAAAATCTTAACCTCCTTGTATTAAGACAGTTGTATAGACAAATGAGACACCTGAAAAGTCATTTCAAATGTTTTATTCATAGAATGTATACACGATTTCCTCTTAATGCCACCCAGAAATATTTTTTTTTCTCAATTTGCCATTTTGTGTATTCAGAACTCAACCTCAACTCGTTTGTATTTCATTGTAGGTTGGCTCTTCCATTATGGTTTTTAACCATCATACTGTTCTTCGTACTGTTAAAGTATGGAGCCTACTTCTTAATGTTGACTGGAGGAGTGATGGTGATTGCGAACATTTTATGGTCTACCATCAGGAATTTTAATGAACTAGAGATACCATTGGCTTCTGACCATGTTTTGAAGTTTACGTATGGTGGTGCCTACTATGTGAATCTCATAACAGGTCAGTTTAGACACATACCATGCATTTGTTAACTTGATTTTGAATACAGCATATGTGTATATAAACAGTAAACGAACAAATATAGGCAAATTTACGGTATGGGGTTTTCTCATTGTTGAGGGTACTACGGTTGCCTATAGTTGTTCAATACCACTTCCTTTAAATTTTGATGTAAAGTTGTCTTATTGGCAGACATATCCCTTTGTGTTTTATAGGACGAAAAACTCCATATAAAAGTAACTCTAACTTATAATTTTATATCAAAATACTTTCATTTTATTTTTTATATGCGGTGACTCTTGTGATTTTTTCTCTCGGGAAGACATATTATACATAGTTAATTATTGTATTACAGGAGTTCTCTGTGTTTTGCTTGGAGCTATCATTTATATAATGGACTTGAGATTTCCATCAGTTATCGCATCTTTCTTTGGTGTTGATGTACTTCAGGATGAGTTTGATGATGCTACTGTTGAAGGTAATTATTTCAAGAACTGCGTTTGGTTAATCCATAGCATAGAAACTTGCCCAAGTCAGATGTGTATCATGATTGTAAATTATCGTTTACGTGCTTTCTGAGAAAAAAAAATCACCAGTGGATGATTTAGGGGGCTTGGGCGTTCCCCTTTTTTACCTTCTAATATGGATAAGGCATAAACTTTTTACTTCCACTGCCTTGTTGTTGCCTCTACCACCCTTTTCAATATCCTGTATCGGCATCCGCTCATGTATTCCTGCTATACATGTCTCTATGATACAGGTTAATAATTTTCTTAACTATACATCTTGTCAATTCATTTCTTGGTTTAAAAAATGTATGCGATGACCCTATTATCCAATCTGAAAATAGAACATAGAGGTTAATCATAGAAGTCTAAAGGAAAATGTTGAAACAAACAATTCAATTGGTCATAAATTGAAATTTAATTCAGATAATGATAAGGGGTCTTCAGTTGCTATTGCAAGACTACAACGTTCGCATTACACGAAGGACATATACTGACTAGTAAAGTCTTATCTACATTTTCTTAACTGATTTGTAGATGATGCAAGCACACCAAAGAGCGTGAAAGATGAGCCAGACCAGAATGGAATGGAAATGAGGGGAATGTCATCAAAAGATAAATCACAAGCAGCAACTGCTGATGACGAGGAAGAAGAGAGTGATGATGAAATTTATGAGGCTCCAGTAAGTGTTTGTAACGCTTAGCACGAAATGAAGAACCATCTTGATAAATAACTCATATAGTAAAAGTTACAATGAAGTGCTAAATATAATTTCTTTTTTAACTTCTTAAAACGATTAGGTCATAGAACCAGAAAAAAGGAAACGGTTTGTTTATATACGGGTAGATGAATGGATATAGGAAGATGTGGTGAGTGCCAATGAGACAACTCTCCATCCAAATAACAATTTAAAAAAGTAAACTATTATAGGTCAATGTACGGCCTTCAACACTGAGCCTTGGCTCACACCGAACAACAAGCTATAAAGGGCCCCAAAATTACAAGTGTAAAACCATTCAAACGGGAAAACCACCGATCAACGGTAAATTTAGCCTGGTATCTATGATGTGTTTATTTACAACGACTGTGTCGATGCCACTGCTGGTGGAGATTTATTTCCCCGAGGATATCACAAGCCCAGTAGTCATCACTTTTTTGTGCTGACATGAATTGTCATTGATAAGGTTATATTTATAAATTTACTGTTGAAAATTTTGATTTTTTTAAATACTAAGGTTTTTCTTCCTCAGGCATATATTACCTTAGCTGTATTTTGCAAAAAAAATTATTTTGGTCCTCCATGCTCTTCAACTTCGTACTTTATTTGGCTTTTTAAACTCTTTTGGATTCGAGCGTCACTGATGAGTCTTTTGTAGACGAAACGCGCGTCTGGCGTATATACTAAATTTAGTCCTGGTATCTTTGATGAGTTTATATACATATGAGCAAAAATAAAAGTTTTGTAAACACAATGAGACAGCAATTGAAGAACACACAAAAAAAGCAAGATACTAAAAGAGGTCAATAAACAGCCTTCAACAAAAGAAATAAATCCTCATCAACCATTTTATTGAATCAAAAAGAAAACTTACGGACAAGTCCTTTTAGCTTTATAAATGAAACAGTGTACAAATGTATAACCGAAAATAGCTATGTAAAATACCACAGTGTATTACCGTAAATAGCTATGTA
This sequence comes from Mytilus trossulus, assembly GCF_036588685.1. Taxonomy (NCBI): domain Eukaryota; kingdom Metazoa; phylum Mollusca; class Bivalvia; order Mytilida; family Mytilidae; genus Mytilus; species Mytilus trossulus. The sequence goes on from NC_086379.1 coordinate 64,314,879, forward strand.
AAATACCACAGTGTATTACCGTAAATAGCTATGTAAAATATCACAGTGTATAGCTATGTAAAATACCACAGTGTATTACCGTAAATAGCTATGTAAAATACCACAGTGTATAGCTATGTAAAATACCACAATGTATTACCGAAAATAGCTATGTAAAATACCACAGTGTATTATCCGCCTCGTAAACAGAGAAATACCATAATTTATCAAATACTCGCAGATATAATTGTTAAATGATCTCTGTATGCGAAATAGGATTTAACAAAAAGCCTTTTCCCATAATTTGAAGAGAAGGTAAGGTCTATGTACAAACAAGAAGTTTCGTCACTTTTTTGTTTTGTGTTGTCTGTTGACACGTCTTTGCTTATCTTTTATTTTCTAGTCTAATTAACTTTGGTAACAGTTTCATCTATAGGTGTCATGCTCATTACTGACTGTGTATATAGCTGGAATCTATGCATTTCTGTATCTGTTTAAATGTGTGTTTTTTTCCTTTTGATAAAATTGTTATTTTTTTAACAGACGTTTGCTCAGCAACCAACAATGATGACTTCAATAAAGAAGCAGAGGTTTACTAAACGTGTGGGACTACAGGCACCACGGAGACGTCCTCCACCACCTATACCGGGGGAAGATCCAGACGAGGATTATGAAAATGTCAGGTAAAAAACTAAAGAAGAATATTTACTTTAAATTAGAAAGACGAAGTAGATTATATATAATACATAAACCATCAGTAATGGTAAAAATTGTACATATGATATTTTAAATATATATATCTTAAATCAGACTTCAGATTCTTTTTACTCATCATACATAAGAGTTCCTTTTTGTCTTCATTCTCTAATTTGTTGGACCGGGTTCTCCTTTTTATGCCCCATTCATTGGCATTATGGTTTCTGGTCTCTGCGTCCGTTAGTCCGTTCTTTCGTCCGACTCTCCCGCCTCAGGTTAAAGTTTTTGGTCGAGGTAGTTTTTGATGAAGTTGAAGTCCAATCGACTTGAAACTTAGTACACATGTTCCCTATCATATGATATTTCTGATTTTAATGCCAAATTTTGAGTTTTTATCCCCATTTTCACAGTCCACTGAACATAGAAAATGATAGTACGTACAAGGGACACATTCTTGTTTTTTTTATCTTTCTCTTTTTCAACACCCCATTATTATGTATTCTTTATTTGTTGACCCTTTATTCTGCACCGTTTGTCCATCTATTCTTTAAACCTATAAACACCCTCATATCATAATGCTAAAGATTGATGGCTCCCAACCCTGTCCCCGGTGAGGCACTTTTTTTCTTCTACCAAGATAATGAGAGATGTATGACTTTCAACACGGACCCCTCCAATGGGGCATTGAATTTTTTCTTTACCACGTCAACAATATCACCGTTAAGATAAAGAAAAGTAGTTTTAAATTTAAAATTGAAGACATATTCGGTGCATGTTCGTTTTACACCCATGCACTTTATACTACTAATACAGCATATTACCGTAAATCACTAAGTAAGTGAAATACTATAATTACTGCAGATGAAAATTTTAAATGATCTCTATATTTGTAATAGGATTTTTGGAAAAGGCAACCTCAAAAATGGAGGAAGGTAAGGTTTATGTACAGACGAGAAGTTTTGTAACTGTTTTGTTTTGTGTTGTCTGTATAATTGCTTTGTTCATTTAATTTTGTTTAGTTAATGTTCCAAAACTTCGGCTTTCAGCTAATTAACTTGGTCTATTCCATACCTCATTTGCTACTCTATGCATGTGTTTAGAAATTGATATACAAATGGACTAATGTACTAGTTGGAATGTAATTTAATTTGTACTTAGACGGTTAGACTTATAACATTTCCCACCTTTTTTGTAGCCGACCAGATCAAGTTCGACTGAATATGGGATATCACTAGAAGAAACAAAGAACGTTGATATTATATGAGTCAGGATGTTTTGAGATCACCAACGAAATACACTTACTAATATGTGATATTTTAAAAACAATGGATATGAATATCATGCCTAAATTAGCCTTTGTATATAATTATGTTATATTTTGTACTTTCTGATTCCACAACAATATTAATACTGATATTATATTTGGTTATAGCTTTATGTATCTTTTAACTCAAAAATCCAATGACTATATTTTGTAAATTGTTTGGAATCTTAAGATAATTTGTTTGAACTATTGTATAATTTTTTTTTAACATCTTATTAAAACAACAATTTTATCTAGTTTCAAACTGAAAACCAGATATTTTTCTTTTAACTAGGCTTTTTGGCTTTGTTTATATCATTCCCTAAAATGTTCACCGTCTGAAAAAAGTACATTAGTTTTGTTATATAGCTTTTATAGTATGTACTATACTGTTCATCTAGCTTAGTAGCTCATGTTTATTTTTATACTACAATTTCATCAATAAAAAATATATTATGTGTTTAGTATCATTATTACCGTCTTTTGATATGTATAACGCGCATTTGTGTATAGTGTGCACCCCTTTATGGTCCAAGAAACGGGAGAAAAAAGTTTATTAGTCGTATAATACTCCTGGAAATTTTCGGAAAAGTTACAGCACCAAAATCGGCAAACAAGAAGTCTATCGGTAAACAGGAAGTTTTTTAAATGACCACCAATGTCAACACAAGTCTTTTTCTTTGTCGTTCCTACATACTTCACATAACCACAATGAATTCACTTTTGATATGATTTACAATAACAGACTGCGATGTGAAGAGGTCAACAATTCATCATATCAAACTATCAGTATTACCCGGTTTAACTTTTAACTCTCTTCGGACACCAAAACATATCTTACAAAAAAGACCCAATAACATAGAGCAGGTAGACAAAATGGAAAAAGAAAGAAGAAACTACATGACATACAAAATAGCCAAATTTTAGATTGTTTGACTGATTGTTGCCGGGGTTGCTCAGTGTCCAGTGGCAAATAGCACATGCATTTTCAGGACGAAAACAATACATAAAGACAATAGATACGATAGGTTGGTCCTGTGTAAGGGGTCTACCAGGATGAATGGAGAATTATTAACTGATATGAGCGAATAAGCCTTACGCGGATAAATCAGCATGTGCAATACTGATAATGTTTCATTGTCGATATAATTCAAAGTAACACGAACGGCCCCATCCCAAAAAGTTGAAAAATCTGCAATTTCAATATAAACACATGTTGACACAAACATGATGGTAGTCTCACATATAAAAAAATCAGCTTAAAATCTGGAGGGGAATTGAGAAAAAATCCGTATAACTGTGATTTCCCGATAATTTATCAAAGTCCAAAGCCCGTAATTTTGGCAAAAATTAGTGAAGCAGAACGAAACTTAGACTTAATCTGTAACCTATCATGGTTAACTCAAATAGCACATATCAGCCCGATATCTGAAGGCGTTTAGAAAAAAAATCCGTATAAATGTGTCGATCAGCTGTATTTGCCCTCGACTCTTCGAGTCTCGGGTCAAATACAGCTAACCTCGAATCTATTACAGGGCCAATACAGAAACAGTCAGTTAATACCACTATATTATTTGGATTGTCACTGCTAAATGAGATTACCACAAATATTTACTTCTATATAAATGTATGCGTATGGAAGCACCAATGTACCTAGTTCAAAAGTTTAAACTGAAATCAGATAATAATCCTTACTTAAGAGGTGTCACTCAAGGTAATCTGATAGTTCCTAAGCCAAAAAGCTGAACTATTTAAGAAATCCTTTGCTTATTCTGGATCAGTATTATGGAATGGACTACCACACAAAATGCGTAAGGCTCAACACACTTTTACTTTTAAGCAAAGTATCAAGAAGTACCTAACACAATCCTGATAAGAAATGTTTGCTACAATCATGACAATGCATTTGTAAATGTATATTTTTTATTTTCATTTGATTTTTTTGTCTACATGTATACTTCTTAAACAGCATTATATATTATGTTAATATCAATACATTGAACTACATGACTGTAAATTAACTATGTGTAAATATCTGTTTTGATTGTATTGTAATTTGTATGTGAGGGCCTCAGGGAAGATTAGTTTATTGTAACTAACTGAGTTTACCCTCTTTAAATAAAGAATTTATTATTATTATTATTAGATTATATTGAATGGGGACAGAACATGCCACCTACAGACCTGCAAAGGTGTTGTTGTACAAGAGTTCTTTACGAGCGCCGGACTCATAACTCATATTTATATTACTCAATAAACTTTAACTTAGGTAAATTAGAAGATGAGCGACCAACTTTACAAAATAAAAAGCGGGAGGGTTAATCTGTTAAATGAAAATATGAAATACGGGAGAAACAAGGTTTATTGGTCGTATAATACTCCTAGAAATTTTCGGAAAAGTTACAGCACCAAAATCGGCAAACAAGAAGTATATCGGTAAACAAGAAGTTTTTTTTTGAATGGACACCAATGTCAACACAAGTATTTTTCTTTGTCGTTCCTACATACTTCACATAACTACAATTAATTCACTTTTGATATGATTTACAATTACAGACTGCGATGAGAAGAGGTCAACAATTCACCATATCAAACTATCAAAAATATTACCCGGTTTAACCTTTAACTCTCTTCGAACACCAAAACATATCTTACAAAAAAAAACCAATAACATAGAGCAGGTAGACGAAATGGAAAAAGAAAGAAGAAACTGCATCACATACAAAAAAAAACCCGAAAGACAGCACAACACCTATTATCATGAGGTAAATAAATAAAAGATTGTTTGACTGATTGTTTATTTGTTATTTCATGCATATTCAGGACAAGGAAAGCCCGATAAACTATTCCTCTTCAACGCGCTGTGTTCGATCAAAGAAAAAAAAACTTTTATCAAAGCATTTGTTTTCCCTTTTATTCCATAATGGTTAGGTTTGTGGATTAAGAGACTGCCACAGTGTGGCTTACTTTATCGAATGCCTTCGAGAAATCCACGATAAGGCAGTCAATGTTGTTCATTTTTAAGGTTCCTCAGGAGGTCGTCAATAAACCCCATGAGTTGTGTTTTGCATGACAATTGACAAATGTTGCATTTTGTATAGGATGTTAATTTTATCTGTGTGATTCATGATATGATCTGATATGGCTGGTGACTATATGCTCCATGAATTTGCAAGACTAATTCAAACTTGAATAATGAAAGAATAGTTTACCAGGTATATATGTATCAAAAGATACTTGCTTAAAAGTAACGGTTTATTTCTTCTTCCTTCTTCTGGTTTTCTTTCATATGTTTCATGTTTCATCATAATTATCTTTTTCAAAAGAATGATATTTACTTGAATATATCAGGATAATATTTTTATTGATAATCTGTGAAATATTTTCCCATTAAAATACATGTTTTTTTCATCCAATTTAGTATTAAATTCAAATACAGTTTTATAATATCATAGGATTTGTAATTTAAGGTTTTTTAATAACTATCCAAAACTACACGGATATCATTTCAACCAAAGGAAAAAAATCACAAGGAAATATTCTCCTCCGGATAAAAAAATAACAACAACTACTGTGACATTTTTTCCTCCGGATCAAATTTCACCCGAATATAATTTTGCTTTACATTTACAGTGGCGGATCCAGAAATTTTCACAAGACTAGAGGGGGCCCACTGACTGTCTAAGAGGGGACCCATTCCTGAGTCAATACATCAGTGATTGCCTATATCATCTACTAAATTATCCCCCAAAAAACTTAATTGTGCCCTTTCAATATACCTCTGGATTATGTTTACTTTAAATATTATTTTACTGTTTAAAATGTTCTATCCTACGGAAGCCGATAAGGGCCATTCAAAAAAATTATTTTATGTCGTTATTACGACATAGCATGTCGTAATTTCGACATAACATGTCGTTATAACGACATCGCTATGTCGTAATTTCGACATATCATGTCGTAATAACGACATGACTATGTCGTTTTAACGATATAGCTATGTCGTTTTAACGACATAGCTATGTCGTAATAACGACATCGCTATATTTAAAAGAATATGCATTATGATTGGCAAGAGACTAACTGACAAAGAAATTAACAATTATACGTCATCATAATGTCCCCGATAATTATAAAAGTCCCCGCATGGTCAGCTATAAAAGAGGGAAGAAAACTACCAGAGGGAGAGTCCCCGAAATGCTGTGTGGCAGACAGTGTTCTTATTCAATTATTAGCGCCCTTGGTAAAACTCCAAATTTCATATTTAATGTATTCTAATGTTGAATAATTTACATGAAGCTTAATAAGTACATATTTGTTAATTGCATAGCTTTTGTTATTTGAATTCATTGGTTAAAGATATTTATTTATATTGTAAAGTTTAATATTTGCATCGTCGCAAAATCTTTGGTTACCTTCTTTGGATACCTTCAGTGAGAAACTTGTATATGTTATAGATATCAATAAAGATCATCATGACCTGTATTGCTAGGGCTGTATAGTCAATCAAAGTCGTTTAGATTAACAAGTTACCGGTCGTAGAAAAGTTATGCAGTCACACATGTTGGAAGAATGAAATGCGGAATTATTAGAGGACTGAAATTGTACAACCAAGTCAAGCCAAGCTTTCCATCTCCCTTTAAATAAGCGCAAACTACATGGCTTCTTGGTATAAGGGTGTATTGAAGTATTGATAGCTCTATTTCTACTTTCAAACGTTGGGCACGCGCGATATTCCTACAACCCCTAGGATTTAAAACAGAATCTTCGAAATTTCATCCGCAAAACAAAATAAAAATGTTAGAAAACACGAACCAATATTAAAACAAATTCAATATATGTTTCGAATTATGTTTTTACAGCTCTTGATCATCTCCTAAGTAATATCTAGTAAATTATAGGATCAAAAAAAGAAAGCTATGTGAAAAAACGGATGTCCCCATCCCACTTTACATTTATGAAAAACTGTTTTAACTCTTATGTATAGTGATCCTATTTCTATTCTCTGATCTTCTTGATTCTTGACAGGAACAACGACATGTGTCGGTTCTTTGTGGCGTTGAAGCCGTTATTTTACCAAATTTCATTTGACTCGACTGCATATTATAGTAGAAAATGAATAATAATAGTAAGACAATAATAATATCTAACAAAAGTACAAATATTTGCCTCATGTGAGTTCAAATATTGCTGATTCAATAAAATCTTCTTTACACAGTCGTTTTTTCAAACGGTAGCCATTTTGTCCAAGTTGATATTTCATTTTTCAAAGCAGTTAAGGCGTATTTTTTTTATAATTGATCAAAATAAAAGTTAAATATATGAAGAGTAAAAAATGCCAAGATTCTTTCCTTATTAAATACATATTTGGGTCTTAAAGGAATAAAATGCTTCCATACATTACAAAACGGTAGCCAATTTTTCCAAATGTCTGAAAACGTCTAAAATCCTAAAGACGTTAATTTCCGACGTTAAATGTGCTAAAGTTTCAATTAAATGTTTATGATAATTAAAACAAATCGTGTTATGAAATTTGGAGAAAGATGTTAATGATTGCTGCCGAAATTTTTTTAGTGCATATTGCTAAAGACTCCGCCCGGGGAAATAGGTTCGACACAGGTCAAATTTTGCAATTTTTATTAATTGTATAGCTTTTAACGATTTATTTAAAAGAATTTGGAAATGGGGGGAAAATCCCATTTTGTAAAATAAATTGAAATCTATGTTACGGAAGTACTCCGAAATAGATCATTTAAAGTCGTCACTTCAGTTAGGTGCAATCACCAATATCAAAACACTTAATACCAGTTCACGGAATGTTTTACTTCGCGATTTGTCCTGCTATTTCGTGATGAAAGCAATTCCTGTACTAGCGAAGCCGGAACTTTTCGTCAATATAAACTTGTGCATGAAATGGAGGTAATTGAAAGACGAATCCCAAACAGAACGAAAACCGTTTCATCGAATTAAAAAAAAAACCGGGATTATATTTTTGTTTGCCGTTTTCGCGGACGACCCAGAAATAGATTACTATATTTTAAAATGTATATATCTGAAGATGACTTGGGAAATAATTCTCGAGCCAAGGTTGAAGTTATTGAAGGGGTGTATTTCGACAACTTATGTGTCGGGGAAAATACAATATTCTATTCAAATTTAACCAAGGGTAAAAATGTTCGATTTACTTGCAGAGTGTCAGATATATTTGTATTGGGGATGAATTAAGATATAGAAATTTTACAATGACAGATGATATGCAACTTGAAAGTTAAACATCCTATCCTATGATAAAAAAAAATATGAAAACCGTATACATGTACTTCCGTCCCATCTTTCCTTCCTACATTATTTGCGACGGTACTGCATTTTAAGTTGAAATAACTTAAAGGGTAAACTTTATTATATCGATTTCCACAACTCGAGATAATGTTTTGATAAAATGGCATCACAAAACGAACAGAACCAGAATCAACCAACAATATAAAAAAACCAAATAATCTTGCAAAAATTAATCGAAGTCAAAGACCCTCTTCGACGTCGCATTTTAAGTGTAACGTGTTGTAGGAATATCGTACCCAACGTTTGAAAGTAGCATTAGAGCAATTGATACTTTAATTCATCCTTATTACAAGAAGCCATGTAGTATGCGCTTATTTTGGGGGAGATGGGATGCTTAGCTGGCATGTTGGGCTCGCATTTTCACATAGTATTATCTACCTCAGCTGTCTGTACAGGCTTTAGACAAACGTTAATTTATAATCCTCAAATGTTTTTAATAGAATATATAAGTTTCTCACTGAAGGTATTCAAAGAAGGTATCCACAGATTTTGTAACGATGCAAATATTAAACTATACAATATCAATAAATATCTTTAACCAATGAATTCAAATAGCAAAAGCTATGCAATTAACAAATATATATTTATTAAGCTTCATGTAAATTATTAAACAATAAAATGCATTAAATAAGAAATTTGGAGTTTTACCAAGGGAGCTAATAATTGAATAATAACACTGTCTGCAACACAGCATTTCGGGGACTCTCCCTCTGGTATCTTTCCTCCCTCTTTTATAGCTGACTATGCGGGGCTTTTCTAATTATTGGGGGCATTATGATGACGTATAGTTGTTAATATCTGTGTCATTTAGTCTCTTGGCAATTATAATACATATTCTTCTATATATAGCTATGTCGTTATTACGACATAGCGATGTCGTTATAACGACATAGTGATGTCGTTATTACGACATGATATGTCGAAATTACGACATGATATGTCGAAATTACGACATAGCAATGTCGTTACAACGACATGTTATGTCGAAATTACGACATAGTGATGTCGTAATAACGACATGTTATGTCGAAATTACGACATGCTATGTCGTTATTACGACATATTTTTTTTTGAATGGCCCTTATCGGCTTCCGTACTATCCGTTGCAGGGTCGTTTTTTTTTATTATTAATTTATCATGACTCAGTGGCTCCGGAATCGGGTCAAAGATGAGGTTGGTCCCAAAGAAGGACGGAGAAAGATTTCCTGATACTGTTACTGTTACTGGTACTGGTATGTTCCTCCTATCTAAGTAGCACTCCCGAAGGATAAGAATATAAATATTTACATGTATATGAATATTTACAGGGACCTGTTAGTAGCACCATTACCCATATATAAAAGTCATCACTCTGTACACAAGTTCTTATGTCCTGATTACTATATAACGAACATTCTCAATATATACAATGTCTTTTGATACTTATTATTCCTTCAAAATATCCTTCACTTTAGATTGTCATTCTGATATTAAGTATAATGCTCTTATATGTGTGATACATTTTTGATCCAATCAAGCCTTGGTCTGATTTAATAAAGTTCGTTTTATATGAAGACTGTAACATAATGTTCTTGTAATAGCTTCAATATCTTTACAGATTGATTTCTTCAGTTTGAATAGTTCTTTAAACTTTGTTGCTGATGGATTAAGAATAAATAGTACAATCAATCCTTGTTCTTCTACTCTGTCAAATGTTCCAACTGATGTGTTGTTCTTCAAGTAGGATTTAAGAACCGACAAATGTTTATCTCTCTCCATCTTTAATGCAGTACATGTTATCAGAAAGTGGTGGGTATCTTCACGGCTAGTTTCACATAGCAGGCACTTGTCACTTTCTCGACCTCTTGTGAATTTTTCTCTGTCTGATTGTAATGTGCAAGTTGGTGCTACGACGCTTATGTTGCCTATTTTTGCTCCTATATCAGCCCGATCCAAAGCATCTAATCTGTTGTTGTTGTATCTTTTGTAGAGTATCGTGGAACGTTTGGCTCCTTGTCTTACCCCTTGTCTCTGAATAAATTGATCTGACAGAGTATTATCCCATTTCACTTTAACTGCTACATTTTTGTACATATTTCTAAGCAAAATCCAAATGTTGCCAGTTATGCCGTCATGGTAGAGTTTATTGAAGAGAATCTCATGGTCTAATTTGTCAAATGCTTTCTGAGCATCTAATGTCAGGAGAACAAGTTGTGCAAGTATTTCTTTGTAAAAATCTGCACTTTGGATAACAATGAAGGCTGAATTGAGTGACGATGATTTTTCAGTAAATCCACGCTGAAGTTTACTTTGTTGTGGTAGAAGCTTGGGTTCTATTCTGTCATTAGGTATACTTTCGATCAATGTGGAAAAGCAGTTTGTCACTGTTATGCCTCTGTGGTTTTCAGGGTATATCTTATCTTTTCCACTCTTCAGTACAGGCGTAACGACCCCTTCTTTCACTTTTGCATCCTTTTCTTTGAATATAAGGTTAATAATGTTAATGCTATATTGTAGAAGTTCAGTTGGCATATTCTTAAGGTGTTCAGCTGTGATTCCATCTGCACCTGGACTCTTTCCAGTTTTAAGCTTTAGGATAGATAATGTAACTTCCTCTTCGTTTGCTTGTTTTATCTCTTCATTCCTATTAGTTTCTAATTGTTCAATAATCTCATTTTACATAGTGGCGAGAATAAGTCTCTCGGTGTTGTATTCTGATTGTTGTCAGTTTTGTGGCTTCTGTACAGATCTTCAAAGTAGTTTTTCCAACCTTCAAGTATATCTTCAGGTTCTGCCTGTTCTTTTGCATCAAAATCATAACATCTGTAATCACTTTCTTGACACCCTTTTGATTTTGTATAAGCTGATGAAATAGCTTGTTGTCGTTTTGGGAAGCCATCATAATCTGCTCTATGAAGGTGTTTTTCCTAGATGCATTAGCCCTTCTTTGTGCACTTCTTATTAGACGTTTGGCTTTTATCATTTCCTGTTTTTTCTCGGTGTTTTGTCCATCCAACTTCCATTCATAAAATACTTTTTGGAGTGATTTGAAGCCTAGCTAATTTCTTCATTCCAAATACCATTTCCGATCGCTTTTGATGTTACTTGTTTCCTGTAGTTTGGTATGGCATCTTTTCCTGCCATATGCAATATGTTTGTTAATTTTTCTATTTCTTCAGCTGATGAACTAAGATTTTGAATGTTAATTTCATGAAGGTTTTTTAGAATAGAGGCCTGATAACTGTTTTTGTCACACCTTTTCCAGTTCGGCCTTTTAATCACTTTAGTTGTTTTTCTCTTTGTTCTTACTACTTCTGCTTGTATAGTTGCATATACGATTGTATGGTCTGAGACATTAAGCGGTTCCATATCTAAGATTTCCACTTTATATTCTAGCGTTCGGAAGTTGCTCTTGAGCAAAAAATAGTCTATCTGTGATTTGTACAGGCCATTATGATGATAGAAAGTGTTTTTGTTTGGAAAATTTTCTACTACTGATAATTAATTAAGTTGGTGTAATTAGATTAATGTAAAAATATCCGTAATGGATTCGTATCTTGCAGCTACCTATTAAAGTATTTGCAATACTAAAGAAACCCCAACTATTCGCTCTTTATAATATTCATACTTATTTTATTTCTTTTTAGTGTTACTATAATTTAATCAAAAAGTATGGTATAGTAATTGGTATGGATAAAAGAAATGAGTATTTGCGTGCGAGATTTAAAAATATTCCCACTAGTCAAAGATTAAGACAAAATTAATGTTCGTCCTTGCCTATAAACCTTTAATTGAATTAGTGGTTCTTGGTAGAATCTTTAGCTGGTACCCTCAATAACAGGGATCCTGATGAAACCGCGCCAATCTGAAAAGAACAAACTGTTCTACTGTTTTACACAGACTGTATCAGTCAATGGGTTCCTGTTGTTGTTGAAGTGTGGGTCCAATCCGAAATTTCTAGTGTTACCCAAGGGTAAGCATAACACAAGATGTAATAAAAGGGTGAATTTTGCAAGTTTCAGTGTCAGACAGAGAAATTAAATTCAAGACCAAGTTGGACCAAGTTGATGATCCCGGATACAGAGATTTTTGTATTATCATTTTAAACACATCTAGTTTAAATATTATTCACATATTTTTTCATAGCTTGGGTTATGCTTCCTTTCATATACCTACAAAAGTCTTGAATAACCTTTACAATAAAAAAAGTACTTTTGAGTCTCTTTATAAAAGTCAAGTACACCCTAGAAGGTGTACTGGATGTATTGTGTCTCCAAAGTTGTGGTATAAATATCATGTATATTGTTAGTTTGAGATAACTCTGATGTCCAATCGATGTTTTGACAGATGGCCCCATCTGGTTTGGCAAAACAGCCGTTGGACGTCGAGAGTAATCTCATCAGAGTGCTCTAATGTAATCTCAGACTGTATACTTGTACTCTTGGACAAGTTTGGATTAGGCTATGTCATATTTATCTTGTGTGCTTTATCCAATAAAATTTCTTTCTTTCCACATAAGTTTTAAAGGTCATCCAGTTTCTCCAAGATGGTCACAATGCCTTGCTAACTTGCAATTTTATAGCAATAGATATTCAGAAGACGTAATGCCATGGGAAAAGTATTATTGACCTGTTTATCTGAGTATTAAAGGCTGATTATAATTTCAGGATTTTATTTAGTCAGGATCTAGGATTTAAAAAATTTCCAGATTTGGGTATATTAAGTTCAGGATTTGGGACTATTATGTTGGTCATTCAAAACCTCAGATCACCACTTTTTAAGAACTCTGGCCTGTAGATTTTATATAAATTCCATACATTTAGAAATGAAACAACAAAAGGGAACATTCACAATCCGTAAAAGGTTTCATTAACCCTTCTATAGGCCTATGAATTAGGAAATGTTCAAAGTTGAGGGAAAAGTCATTCATTGCACCAAACTTAGAAAGAATGATAGAACAAAATTCAACATAGTAAACATTTTAAAAACTTTAACAAATGCGTATTTCGTATAACAAATGAAAACATCCACTTTAAATATTATATTCAATTGTATTTAAATATGATGTACACAAATTTGACGAATGATTTTCCAGCTGTAACAGTACTTTAAGATTTACACAAAATTCATGTTTTATTATGATTTTGTTTATTATTTTTGATTTTCTATCTTCACTTATTTGTTATTATTCTGATATGCCACTCAATGGCCAAAATTATATAACATATGTATTTGTAAACTCCAAAAAAATCTCTGAAAAAATCTAGTCTGCTCTTGTTTTAAAATAAATTCCACAAAACATATTTGAATAGTCTCCCTTTGTCTATATTGAAGTGTAATTTTAGATCAATATCTGATAATGATTAATTTAAGACAGAATTCTCTGTTCTATTATTTAATTGCTTGTAGTAAGCTGATATGGATGTGATACCTTTGATGGTTATTTTGTCATATTTATAAGTTTTATATTACTAAAACAAGACAAGATAATGCAAAAATCAATTTTATACCCTCATTATCATTTTTAACAAATTTCTTCTAAAATTGCATTTGCAATATATTTTTTTTTTACAATTTCCTTGATGAAAACAGAACATTATATAGTGGTATTATCAAATTAGAAATAAATCATGTCACTAAAAAGTGTCATTATCATGCGAACTAAACATTACAGAGGTGCTTTGGTCCCGGCAGCAAATCAGTTACATTGTATAAGGGAGATTCTATCTGATTTATAAATTACATTAGAAATGTTCCCAGGGAAGTGTAATGTCATGTATATGGAAATGATTGACACTAGGATAGACAAGGAAGCAGGTACTTCTGGTAGCAGCTATTGATACTTCTAATATTTACCATATTTTCTTGATTAAAATGTCTATTATGTTACATCGGAATTGATGTTATTTAGTGTTGTAGAGCAGGACTGTTGGGGGTAATAATTTATCATTCATACCAGCTTGCTTAATCAGATTCTAAAGTACACTTCAATCAGTGCTGACGTGTTGCAAACATTGTATTTTTCTGTAAGTGCAACAATTAAGAATTTTGTTTATTAAGAAATGAAGGATGAATGTAGGTGTACATGAGAAGACAATCGTGACGTATTGAGAATTAATCATTATATCAAAGGATCAGTGAAGATTTTATTGTTTTACTCTATCTTGATGATTACTGGAAGGTCTTTGCCATAATCTAAACATTTTAGCATCTAAATCAATGGTGGCCAATTGCACTGACGTACATAGCAGTGATAAGTACCAGATTTTTTTTTTAATAATTTATCGTTTTATACATACTTTTGAAGTACATGTATTCAACATGTTGTTTTTTTTGTTTTTTTTTCAATCTTCAACCATCTACATAATCAGACTACAGGGCTAAATAAACTACAAGAAATAAGCTTGGAACCATGATGTTTTGTCCAAGACTATACAAAGGAAACATTATAAAAAGGTTGTATCATAGCATGCAAGTTACATCATAGGAAGCCTAATATCGACTGTTTTACTATGATTTTCTAATCAAATATAACACACTGTGTTTCCCCGCCTTCTTGTTTCTGGTTATGTTTCATGTTGAGATGGTATGATGCAATACTAATATGTTATCAGAGCTTGAAATCTTTTTGTGTCTGGTAGTAAATAAGCACCTGTTAGGCTAATTTGTCTAATCTCAACTCCTGTGCAGCACTTTATGATATTTAGATTGTCTGTTGAGAAGAAGACACTGACCTTGACATTTCTATAGAAAGAAATATTATAAATTGTATTTAGTGTGTTAAAAAAATGTTTGGTTTTTCAGATATATGTATGGTGTAAAAGATATAGAAAGTGTCAACAAATGTAGAAAACAAGATTTTTGTAAGTAGTCATGTACCATTTCTTTCTATCAAAGCCTTCAATCAACAAAGTTTCTATATTCATTGTTGATGCTAAGTATTGTATACAAGAAAGACAAACATTTACACTTCATGATACATTTTCTACCCTGAAAGAAAATTTGGGATGTGGTTTATACTGCTGCATGTACTGTAACCAACTAATTCTTGCAACTTTCATGAGATAAGAATTGAAATAAGAATTTACGGAGATAAGAATTTATGTTAATATTTAATACCTGAATATTTCCTTAAAGTTTCTATGAAGTTGATGTCAGGTCAACTTGAAACTTTGTATGTATGTTCATTATGATTCAAACTCATTGAACTCAGGTTCAATCCACCATTTTCTACATTAGAAAATGCCTGTACCAAGTCAGGAATATGACAGTTGTTATCCATTTGTTTGATGTGTTTGGACTTTTGATTTTGCCTTTTGATTTTTGATT
Source organism: Mytilus trossulus (assembly GCF_036588685.1). Lineage (NCBI taxonomy): Eukaryota > Metazoa > Mollusca > Bivalvia > Mytilida > Mytilidae > Mytilus > Mytilus trossulus. The sequence goes on from NC_086379.1 coordinate 64,330,504, forward strand.
TTCCTTTTTGAATTTTCCTCGGAGTTCAGTATTTTTGTGTTTTTACTTTATACTCCAAATAATAGTTTTGACACAAATTCAGTGGGTTACTGATCAGGTTAAAGTTCAGTATATTTAAAGGCAGATTGAAGTTTTTGGTTTCTCAAAATCTATTTTTTTAGTAGGCCATTTCAACTAAAACTTATATTTACGTGCTTACATGCCAAAATTAGTTTTTGACATAAATTTCAAGGTCCATTTGTTGGTAGAGAGGGGTGGACCTTGGAAACATTCTTTTTTTGTTGCATAAGCTAAAGTATTTGCATAAAGATCATTATTTCAGACCTTGAGGTTCACATTCACAATGATATCAATATACACTATTATAAATCCAAATCATAGGTTGGTTTAATTGCTTCATGTACACAAAATGAGAATACTTCATAGGTAAGTATGTGTGAATTGCTTGAGGTGCCAAACATTATGGCCTGTTCTAGGATGAGCATGTGACAATTGCTCGCAGAAAATGTAGTGTGAACACATTATTATTGACATTTACCCAACATACACACCTTTATTTTGTTATGCCACTATAAGGGGCATTATTTTTTCGGTCTGTTCATCCTCATCCCTTTGTCTGTCTGTCAGTTTGTTCTTCTGTTCATCTGTCAGTTGGTTTGTCTGTCTGACCCGCTTCAGGTTAAAGTTTTTTGGTTTAAGTTTTTGGTCAAGGTAATTTTTGATGGAGTTGAAGTCCATTCCACTTGAATCTTTTTACACATGTTTGTATGATATGATCTTTCTAATTTTAATGCCAAATTAGAGTTTGACCCAATTTTCATGGTTCACTGAAGATGGAAAATGATAGTGCAATTGGGTCATCCATGTACAATGCACTATGGACACATTCTTGTTCGTGATTATTAAAACCATGAACCACTGTACATCTTAATGATTAAATAATGGTCTTGCACATATGTAGCCTAGTGTGATTTTTTCTGTACTGTAGATAATCTGATACAGATGTATTAAACAAGTCCACATTTTCCAGCAGGTAATGACAGTAGCAGATTTCTTATCTATGGTCATTATAGCAGTTTAAATTAAGCATCAATTCCAAGTTGAATTTGGATTAAAGGTAAGATTTCTATATAGTTCTATTTATTATTGATTCACAAATGTCCCCTAGTAGTATATAATTCTGTCACATTCACCCACAACAATATATTATTGACCTGACAATCACAGAACAATCATACTAAGAAAGAAACAAAAACATACTGGGTTTAAAACATTAAGGATTAATTCTACTAGAATAACAAGAAAAACATGACCATTGAGTCCAGTATATTGACATGAAGTAGCTCTAAGAATAACGTAAACAAGTAAAATTGAAGTTCAGTCTGCATTGATAGTTAAAAAGAGAAACTATATCTTTAATTTATAGGGAAATATTGTATCTTCTTGTCTTTGTTTCGATTGAACCTTGAGTCGGTTTTTCAGTGAAGCTTTCAATGTATACAAATCATAAAAAAAAAGTTTATTATCAAATGTTAGTGTATGGGTCTACTTCTGTTTCACATTTAATGTCAATATATCTAGTTTCTGCATTTGTTCATAATAAATTGTTTTTACTGATAAAGGGCAATGAATGTTCCAATTGATAGGGTGTTGATTGGATTGTTATCCTAGCTTCTATTGGTTCATTAATCTTTGAATTAGTGTTATGAAATTTAATATTATAGGATTTAGAACATAACTAATGAGACTTGCATTTGTTTTTGAAGTGAAATACTTATTTGTATATTGATAGTAAGTGCTTTTCTTCAGTAATTGAGGTAATTTGTAATAGCCAGTAAGTACCCATGACATGCCATTGGACTTGTTGCTTCAAATAATTAATTTTCGCCTGCTTGATGGTATTGTCCATAGCCCATCTCCTATCGCCTATATGCTTCATTGATGGCAAAACTGGATGATTATGCTCTACACCAAAGAATCAGCATCTCAATAACATATTTCTGTTACATTTTCATCACAACCCACAAGTGTTTGGTTTGCGATATATGGCACCAAGCTACGTCTGCCACACTGACCCAATAGTCATCTATAAAATGAACATGTTTACCCCTGTCCATCAGTATGTCCATAACACATGTCTGTCTCATTTTCTTAGTATCACCAAATGTCTGGTTTGGGATGTATTATAGCACCAAACTACATCTGCCATACTTCTCATGTGACACATTTTCAGTTCCTCCAATATTCTGCTACCTATTTGCCAAAAATTTAAATCTGGAACATTGGATAATTAGTGAACAATAACTCTCAGACCATCTTGTTTATGAAAGTTTTTCATGTCAAAATTAATCTTATGCATACTATGCAGCCTACCTACCACACAGAAGAATTGATCAAACCAATATAAAGTTTAAACTTTGAGTACAAGATGGATTATTCTAAAATAAAAACATATAGAAGATGGATTATCTATGTTTGATGTTATGGATTACTGTAATTAGAACCATTGTTTTATTGCACTGCACTTGTAACTTGTTTGTTAATTTATTATATTAATACTTAAGTAAGATAGTTTAGAGTGGAATGGATGGAGAATATTATTAGGATTGTAGATACCTCTTGACATTGTGTTTGAAAAATTACAGTACTCAGGGTTCATTATTAAGTCACTTGGCTAAACAGGAACAAGTTGATCAAGTATTTTTAGCGGGAAACAAGTAAATAGTGAGGTATTCTGGTGCATAGTGGAGATTAGAATAATGTGTTACACTTTTCCAAAGAGAAAAAAGATTGCATATGTTTAGCTCACCTAGCTGCGTCTAAGTGCAAGCATGACATATTCCTATAACTTTCATCCCTTTGAAAACTTTTACAAAATCTGTACTCTTGAACCACTTACTTAGCCAATTGAAAACAAATTTAGACACAATTATCCTCAGGATTACACATATTAGTTATGTGCATGGAGTTCCCTACAGCAAGGCTGTCATTTCTAAAAAAATAAACCATAATCACCCCATTGAACCCAATCCTATTTCAGGGAGGAAAGTAATTCTCTAGCAGGAATTACACTTTGTTTAGTGTGATGCCAGATCATTTTCCCACTGAGGATATTGCTCCTCTGGATTCTGATCCCTCGGCAGATTTCTAATAGCAATACCCATGTGATAAAAGATAAAGATATCTGTTATATGTTCATTATCTTAAGAAAAGAGGTTGAAGCATTGTCTTTGCAGTGTGTAGCAGGTAATTTGATAAAAATACAACTTTTTATCACTTGGTGCCCTTCAGCTTCAAACTTCATACTCGAAAAGGTATATCAACCTAAATTTCGGCGGCAACATAAGTTTGATACTTCATTGAAACGTGATAAAAGTTGCCTCCAGTAAATGTTTGATTCATTTATTGCATTAAAAAGGTCATGTTCCTTTCCAAATAACTTGATAAACATCGTTTATTTTTGTAAATTTTCTTGCATTTGTCCGCCATTGACCGATTTCTAAACTACGGATCGCTCTCACCCCATATGGAATTTACTGACCCCATATATACTGTATTAGGTCACTAGCACACTATGTAATTAATAAACTCAGCTACTGCATTTAGAAACTTGTCAGTATACCATCACTATATCCTCTTCTTACAACAATTCAATATCCAAACAGTTTCTGTAGAGATTTTGTTGACCATATATGGTACCACCATTTTGATTTATTCATTTTTACTGAAAATTATGGGACTTTTGCTATTTATTTTAGTTTGTAACAGTGTTACCGTTTGAAAAAAAAGTGCCTCTAAGACCATTTGACAGAAAGCTTTCATACTTGGTATTATTCATCAGTATGAAAATATTGATAGGGAAATGTTGAGAGTCTTTCTTGGGTGAACAAATCTCCCTCAGGCAAGGGCTATATCTTGTGTTGTTGACACAATTATACCCTCATTTTGATTCAACCATTTTTACAGGAGTTATAATAGTACTTTTATCATACTTTGAATATTGTACTACAAGGAAACATTGTGACAATCAAATGCATTCCCCATTTAGACCGACTTATTCAAATTCCCTTTACTTTTTCGGTTTTCTTGGTATTAGACAAAAGTGTGTACACATGATAAAGAGGAGAAACACTTTCAGTTTCTCTCTGATATGTTACATATCTGTATTTAATAAGTTCAAAACAAAGATGGGGATTTTTATTAGCAGGGTAATAAATATGAAAAAGAGTGGTAACTAATGGCTATGTCAGCCAGGCCAGAAATTAAATATGAGGAAAATATTCTTAATGGTAAGAAAAAATACTGCCTAAAGATGTTTCTCTTTAAAGTTGTTAGATGACCAAGTTATGGAAGAAGATTAAAGCATTTTACATGACATGTTCTCTCAAATAAGGATCTTTTATCTTTAAAACCTACTAAATACTAAGGACCTATTGAATTTCTCTAAGAAATTTAATCTTTTAAGTAGTAAAAAGGACATTAACACAGAAAATACATCAATAAAATAACGTAAAATTGCTAGGATTATTAATAGTAAATCCTTGTTATAGCTTTATTGCTGTGGTAACCTTTGAGTTTTAACATTTTCAAATGAATAATTGGTTTTAAAGAATTTTTTGTTTGGTTTGAGTCAATATATACAAGTTTAACATATCAATCCTGAAAATTACCAACAAAAATGTAAAATTGAATTGTTTTGAAGATTTAAAAGTTGTTTAATGTTTTAATAGAGTAAATGATGGGACATCTAAGTAGTCTATATAAAAATATATAAAAAATTTAAAATGAACGAACAAAAAGGAAGATCCTTGTTACTTGAATGACAATTTTCACTAGTTGTTTGCCTATTTGACAATCATCTTGAAAGCCCTAATTGATAGAGAGAAATTTTTTGAGCAAAATGATAGTAATGATAGTAATGAAAAAAACACATGACCGATTTTATCAATTGTGTATAGGAGTTATTGCCCTTGAAAAACTTTTAAACAGCAAACATGATCATCAAGATATTATTAAAAAGAAAGAAGAACATAAGTGTATTTGTGGATGGACCCCGTGTAGGCATCATAAAAAGGCATTTGAAGCCTGTAGAAATGTTCACTTCCTTTAGTATTTAAATTTGTGGTGCATTTGCACTAAAGAAATACATGAAAAGAAGTATCTTTCTAATAATAATGTGTCCCAATGTCACGGAATAGAAGTTCCTTCATTATACTCAAGTTCCAAAAGGTACATTTAAGTAAGGCCACACTTAGAAATATTTTGGTTTGCCCAAACCCTACCCAAAGGTTGAGACAGTGGGAAGGTAGGTAGGCATTTTCTTTTTTTTTTTTTTCAAAAAAAGAAATTGAAGTATCAGATGATTATTAGTCTTCATGCCTATTTGATTAAAAAAAACCTTCTTCAAATCAGGAAAATTAAAGAATTGGAGTAGGCAGCTTTTTTCTGGATAGGTAGCATTTGGGCAAACAAACCTATTATTTATTATGGCCTAAATTTTTTAAAATCTGTGTGAATATTCTATTTATATGAACTTTTCTGTTCTCAGCTCCTGTTCTATGTTTGTTGTGTGTTGAAATATTTTGAGTTTACCAGTAGGTGATGTGTTACTTAATTATAAACAAATGTCTCTTAATTGAATTACATCTGCACTTTATTGAAAACAAAATAAATAGAGGAAGGTTAAGACTCTTAAGAGAACTGAACACTCGAGTGAACTGCTACGATACATTAATCCTGGTGATTGTAAGAACAGAGTAATAATCAGTATGTAGAGTTGTTAGTCAGTCTCATTAAAGCGTTGCTGGTTAACCAAGCGCTGGCTTATCCTCGTCAAGGATTAGTATAAGTCTGTCATGTTTCATCAGCACTTGGAAATTACAACAGAAGGTTATCATCATTAAATAAATCTACTTGTATCCACAATATTTCTCCACTTAGTCTCAAAACTAATTAATATCAAAATACATAATTTTAATGGAGGGTATCCATAAATTATGGAAGCAGATAAAATTTTAATATTTTCTTCACATTAAGTTATGATCAGAATCATTTTCTACTGTAATAATATGAGAAATTTATTATTTCTAAAATATTGTATTAAAGAAGAATAGTTTTATCTCAGAAGGACTATTTATACCAGAATTTGATTCAGCTATGCTCCTGGCTACTGTAGAGTCATAAGTTTTTAGTACTACAAGTGCTCCCTTTTGACCAATATCAGTTTGTGATGTTTAGAGCTTTCAAGGGTAACCTCCTATTAAAAAAAATAAGATGTTCCAAAATTGAAATAAACATTAATAAATGTTTATAGTGAAAAGTTGTAAAGTTTTACATTGAAAAATGTAAGTCTGAAGCTGTTTATCAAAAGGCCCAGTTTTAGTTGATTTTGAGTGCTACATAAAATATTGTTGAAATATATTTTTGGTCTCACGAATTAGCCAAACAATGTTATAACTGAAGTTTTACACTAGGGAAGGTATATGGTTTTCTCAGCAGGAATTGAACTGGAGCATAAATGGATGGCTACTTCACCTGAGATATGTCCAGTTCCAGAGACTTCTCTACCAAATAAAGCTTTTGTTAGTTTTGTGTTGCCTTCTCTCTGTGTTGATTACCCATTGGTGGTCTTATGAGCTGTTTTCTGCTCTTATGTCGGGTTGTTGTCTCATTTACAGATTCCCTGTTTCCATTCTCAATGTTTTAATCAAGGCTATATCAGAACATGATATATTGTCATAGTCACAACTGTTTTTAGTTTTCCTACATACCTTGTTACTTATGGTTACACTTTGTTCTACTTTCTCTGTTGGATAGCATTAATGTTTATAATATATTTCTATATATGTACATACCATATACTACTCTGATTGTTAACATGTATAATATTGCCTTTTGTATCATATAGTTAATTTAAAACAAACCACTGCAAAATGACAAGTTCCATTTAGAGACATTTATTTTAGAATCACTGGAAATAGCTTTTATATAGGATGTCTATTTAAATACTTTGATATAGGATCTATATGAATTTAATAATTTGATTCTATTTTTATAAACAAAATGAGAAATGGGCCAGTTTTATAACTAGAAAATATGGAAAATAAGCCAGATTTGTAGACAATATGAAAAATAAGCCAGTTTATTAGAATTTGTGATATACCACATTGATATTTATTTTCCGTAGAAATATGTTTATAAGAGAAATAAGACTGATTATTTGATTTTCTTTGGTGTAAATTATGATGATCTGACATTTGTTTACCAAACTCTAGTGGTCAGTGCACCAGATTAGATCTACCATATGTTTATGAAATAAGATTTATTAGAGCAGTAACCTTAGAACGATGCTTTATGTACCGCTTTTGTTCAAATCAGATAAGTGATTTTTTTAGCTTTTAGAAATATGAACTATATGGCTGGGATAAAACATTCAGTCTGTAAGTTTATTTGTGTCATTGTAACTTAAGTTTTTTAATAAAGTTTGTTTTATTTAATCATTTTTTATACAAATACACTATAATTCCTGTTTTGGACAAAGTGATTTTTTGTTTTGGGTTTTAAAAGGTTGTCATAAACCAGGTTACACTCCCAATGAAAGATGTTTGTAAAAAATTAAATGATCTCTGCTTGAAACACTGGGCCAGTTCTTTCTATTTCAAAGATTCTTAAAACAAAAAGAAAATGCAATGTACTGATTGCTCCTTATATAACATTCCTTCAAACAACCTTGTGATAGCATGAATCAAACTTTTTACAACAGACTAACTATAATTGGTTAATTCTCAGACCTTACCCTTGTTTTATCTAATAAATCTGGTTACCTGTGAAATAAGTAAGCTTCCAGATTTCGTTATTAACATACATTTTACACTTCACCGACTACATTTGTTGGTCAAAGATTCCAGACATTAACTAGCAAAGATGCTGTTAAAAGTCAAGACATACATACAATAAATTCACCATATTTTTTTATTATTCACTCATCTCATTTCCTCATCTTTTACATTGTACAATTAAAAACCCAATAAGGCTATTCTACAGGAAACTTCATTATGTCTTTGCATTACATTCAGCAGATAACTTTACAGAAACATTAGCAAGGACCTTGTTAGATTCTTAGTTTTTCCCCTGAATTGTTCACCACATGGGACATACATGTAGTACAGTCACTATCTGTTCAATAATACTCAGACCTTTGGACAGAAAGCTGTCCAGATAAATGGAATATTTGATTTTCATCATATTCTCACACAATGATACTTGTGAACACAACAACTCTTGACATAATTTGACAGAAAGCTGTGACTCCTAATTATTAGGATTGTTTGTCAACAAATGTTACTGACCATACTTTATTGTAATGTATAGACATTAAGGTCCATCAGTACATCCCGATATTTGTTCTGTTTCTACTTTTAATTTGCCTCTACCAAATGTTTTGAAACTTTTACAAACTGCTTATTACCACAAAATTCATTTGCAATTAGAATTTTGGTGGCTTCACTTTTACCAAACTGGAGTTATGCCCCTTTAAAATGTTATATGCTAGGTAGGGCATCATCTGTTTCCCAGGACACATATTCTATTTGTTTACCTTATTGTAACACAATGACACATTTGATGAAAATGACACATTGTGATGGCAATGACACCATATGTCATGGTATTGACACTTTGTGATGGAAATGACACCTTGTGAACTCAATACAACCTTGTGTAGGCCAAGGCAAATCCTTTGAGGCTTAAAATGTTTATACTCTGTAGGATTGTTGGTGCACATGTTTAGTAGTGACCATACAGTTATTTTCATTTGATATTTTGCGCTGGAGGGAAATAAACTCAGCCTATGACAACATTCTTGCACCTTGTGACAATCTTCCTTCCATATACATCTGTAGGGGACATATCTCAATAATGTAGCAATCTTGTTTTACTGGGACAATTCAGAATTTTTTTCTGAATATCATGAAAAATAAACTAATTTTGAAAAATTGTGCAAATGAATGTAGTTATCTTAAGGACATACAATACAGTTACAGGGGAGGTCATGACGTTGCTAACGTAAAATGTTATTTTCACGACATCAAAATGTGACATATCGTGAAAAGATGCATTTTTGACTGATTTTTATCATTCAAACTGATTTAATTAGAAAAAGAGTTTATGGACCCCTATTTTTCAAAACAGCAATTTGTTTCATTTTGCAGGGAGATTATGTGACCCAAATTTTCTAAAACTGTAAATAGAGGATTTTTTAAAATTTTGATAAACATGCAGCAACAAATGACGTATTTTCCTCAATTCATGAATATTTGATAGACACTCTATCCGAATGGATTAAGGCAGTGAGGTCGTTAATACAAATCAGAATTAAGAAACTGAATGGGTCCATCAATGCCCATGCTACGTCAATCTTTAAAGACCCAAATGTTGCTAATCACCTATCCGACCTCCATGATAAATATGTTGTTGTCCCCACAGACAAAGCCCCAAATAACATCGTTTTTGTCTGTAAAAGTCATTACATTAATTGCTTGATAAACGAATTAGGTATACCAATTCACTTGGAAACTCAACATATACCCTCACGACACTTACCAAAGAGGAAATCCTGGATAATCATAGGTCTGTTCTTTGTTCCTTTGGTATTTCAACCAAAGATGAAGAACTGGATCTTCCATCACTGTATTGGATACCTAAACTACATAAGTGTCTTTACAAACAACGGTATATTGCTGGGTCTTCCAAGTGCTCCACGAAACCCCTTTCTAAATTATTAACATCTATTTTATCAGCAATCAAAGACGGGCTTCAAAGTTATTGTGAAACTGCCTATTCTAGAGGTGGCGTGAATCAGATGTGGATACTTAAAAATTCCAAAGATCTTTTAGAGTACATACAATCTAACTCTCTTTCATCTTGTAATAGTATTAAAACATTTGACTTTTCTACTCTTTACACAAGTATTCCACATTCCAAACTAAAAGACAAATTAAAAGAGTTGGTATTACTTTGCTTCATAAAAAAGAATGGCCAACGTAGATACAAGTATCTTGTCTTAGGGAGGGATACATCCTACTTTGTAAAGAATCACTCTGATTCAAACAAAAAATTCTCTGAAACCAATATTATCAAGATGCTTGATTTCTTAATTGACAACATATTTGTTTCGTTCGGAGGACGTGTTTTTCAACAGACTGTCGGCATCCCAATGGGAACAATCTGTGCCCTTCTACTTGCTGACTTGTTTCTTTATTATTATGAGGCTTGACTTCATGCAGGAACTTCTTAGGAAGAAAGATAAGAAGTTAGCAATATCCTTTAACTCTACTTTTCGCTATATAGATGACGTTCTTTCACTAAACAATTCAAAATTTGGTGACTATGTGGAACGAGTCTATCCCATCAAATTGGAGATAAAGGATACTACAGATACAGTTAAGTCGGCTTCATATCTTGACTTACATCTGGAAATTGACAATGAGGGTAGGTTGAAGACAAAACTTTACGACAAAAGAGATGATTTCAGCTTTCCAATTGTGAACTTTCCATTTCTAAGTAGCAACATTCCAGCAGCACCTGCATACGGGGTATATATCTCCCAATTGATACGATATTCCCGTGCTTGCATTTCCTATCATGATTTTCTTGATAGAGGGTTACTGCTCACAAGGGAGCTATTAAACCAAGAGTTCCAAATGATGAAGTTGAAATTATCCCTTCGTAAATTTTACGGACGACATTACAAATTGGTTGACCGTTATGGAATAACCGTTTCACAAATGATATCGGATATGTTCCTTACCTCGTAACTACACTCCCCTTCCCTTTCATGAATTTGACCTACCCAATTAGAATTTACCGGATTTGTGGAGCAGGATCTGCTTACCCTTCCGGAGCACCTGAGATCACCCCTAGTTTTTGGTGGGGTTCGTGTTGTTTATTCTTTAGTTTTCTATGTTGTGTCATGTGTACTATTGTTTTTCTGTTTGTCTTTTTCATTTTTAGCCATGGCGTTGTCAGTTTGTTTTAGATTTATGAGTTTGACTGTCCCTTTGGTATCTTTCGTCCCTCTTTGATAAATATAAGTTATTTCTGAATAAAAAAATGCATAATTTTTTAGGATACTTATGAAATACAGAAATTACCGATTATTTAAACAAAAAACAATTTGTGTTGATCTTTTATAACAAAAAAGTTATGTCTGTCTTTCGAAAAAGAAATTACGGCCACAAATCTGAATTTTGAGCAAATATACAAAATTTCGACCTCGTTACCTGAAAAAGTAGCACATGAAGGTATATTTTCTATTACATATTTGATTTAATCAGGTAAAAAATAGCCTATATGCAAATTTTCATGAACTTGTAAATACAGGATCAAAACTGTATCATATGCCCTTAAATTATGAGTACAGAGATTGCATTCTACTATATCTGTAACTTAATGTGAAAAATCCATATTTGATACCACCCACTCAACGAAACGCCAAAATCTGAAATTTGATAAAAATATAACTGCGAGATTCAATCCAAAATATTGTTTCATATATTTGATCTGAACAGAAATTCCCTTTTCGATAACAACACGAAGACATAAAACAAAGCATGTTTTTTTTAAAGAATTTAATGGTACCTGTGTTTTAGGAAATAAAACCTGTATCATTGTCATTGTATTCCTAGCACATGTAACATGAAATAGAAAAGTGGTCAATTTCAACATACTGCCTTAGATTATTCTATATACAGAGCAAGGTTTATCTGGTAGACAACTGATCTATTACTATATCTGATTGAAAGTGAAGTTATGATCACTGTTTTTACCCTCTTATGTAACAATAGCATCTAGCTAACTGGAATGAATTAATCTGTCTGTCTGCCACATTACATACATCTTGCTCTAATTTAACAGTCTGTTAGGAGTACTCTTTCTCTTTTTTATGTTACAGAAAAAAAAGAAAAGGTATTGTAAAATTTTGCACTATGAATCAACAGAAAATGAGTATATGGGCTAAAAGCTTGAATTTTAAATGTCTCTCTTATCATTACTAGGCCAAATGTCCCACCTTTTCGTCACTAGGCCAAATGTCCCACTTTTTTGTCACTGGGCCAACACTTTTTCACCTTTATGCCAAATGTCAATTGCTTAGTAAAATGTCACACCCTTTCATCACTAGGACAAATTTTCCACTCTTTCAAGCCTTGGCCAAATGACTCACTTTTTCATCCTTTGGACAAATGTCACACTCTTTCATCACTAGGCCAGATGTCCCACTTTTCCATCACTTTGCCAAATGTCACACTTTTTATCACTAGGCCATATGTCCCATTTTTCCTTCACTATGCCAAATGTCAGACTTTTCATCACTTAGTCAAATGTCACACATTTTCATCACATGGCCAAATGTCCCATTCTTACATCACTAGATCAAATGTCCCATTCTTTCTTCACTTTGCCAAAAGTCCCCTTCTTTCATCACTTGGTCAGATGTCCCTTCTTTCAGCACTTGGCCAAATGTCCCACTTTTTTCTTACTAGGCCAAATGTCCCACTTCTTTCTTACTGGGCCAAATGTCCCAATTTTTTCTAACTAGGCCAAATGTCCTACTGTTTTCATCACTAAGCTAGATGGTCAACCCATCCATCACTTGAACAAATGACTCACTTTTTCATCACTTGGCCAATTGTCTCACTTTTCCATCACTCGCGGCCAAATGTCTCACTTTTTCATTACTATGCCATATGGCCCACTCTCACCACTAGGACAAATGGCCCATTCTTTCATCACTGGGCCAAATGGCCCATTCTTTCATCACTGGACCAAATGGCCCACTCTTTCATCACTAGACTAAATGGCCCAGTTTTCCACCACTGACTTTTTCATTGATTCTGATCATTCACCCACTTCCTTTATTTTGAGAACTGGTTGAAATTGATGGTGAGATGTTAGAAATCAACCACCCACCATTATGGCTGCCTGCAGGTTTAATAATGAGTTTCACATTTGAGCAAACAGGAAAATGTCCTTCCTGAATCTGCTTACCCTTCTGAAATCATATAAGACTAAGAGGATTTTTGTGTGGTACAAATATACTAATTACCAAAAGTTTGAGACCAATCAAGGCGAACAAATGAATGCAGATACCAGTGGGTGACTTTAAATGAGAATAGAGCTCTGTGTGTGCATGAAATATTGCAAAACATCAAAGGTACTTTACCTCATATTGATGTATTGTCTAATTTGTATGTAGGCAGAAAAAGCTTCCTCATTAAAATCTATGTCGAAAGTTACACAAAGTAAAGTACAAAGCTTGTATTGAATTTTACTTAACAGTTTATGTTTCAAAGTATATATACTAAATTAGGTTTATTTTCAAAGTTAATTAGATATGAATTAATAATTATTGATTAAGAAAAACCTTTCAGTGAACATTAATAGAGAGGGAAAAGATACCAAAGAGGTACTCAATCTTATCAGTGAAAAAGAATAAACAATGTCATCGCAAAAAGTGAAAAAAACAACCAACCAAAACGGCAAAAGACAAACAACAGTACTAGCACACAAGACACAACATAGAAAACTAAATACTGTGGATTCATTAATATTTGTTGGATACCAATTTTCGTGGGTTTTGTGGGTACTGGAAAACCACGAATTCAAATGTCCAACGAGTAGCAATTTTTTGAATAGGCTTTGTATACAGTGATTGACAAAACCACGAAATCAAACATCCACGAATATGCAAGTTTTCAGCAATCCACGAAAATTGATATGCACAAAAATAAATGAATCCATAGTACTGAGCAACATGAACCCCACTTATATCAGGTGCTTTTCTCAGTTGTCTGGAAGAGTAAGTAGATCCTGCTCTACACGTTTTCCAGTTGTTTAGTATAAGTTAAAATGGATTCAAACCAGGAATTTGGTGCATAAAGGTTAAGAAAACAGACTGTGAGATATTTTTCTGACAGTAGTCTCACATTATCTGAAGAATAAATGTTAAAATTTGAACATATCTATTAGAAGTAAGTATGTAGTTTGTGATTGTGTTGAAAGTTGTGTGAAGTAAATGCTATTGAAATCAGCAGATTAGATAATTTCTGTGATAACAGTCTTTTTAGTGACAAGCTGTGTGAAGTATTTATAAAACACCTGTATTTTCAAGGGCACCTGTTCCATTGCTTCCTGGATGTGCCAATCAATTTTAAATGAATCGTAGAAAACTTGTCTGAGAGGTTTTGGTGTATTAATCTAAATCTTTGAGTTTATTTGTTACAATCTGCCTGTTTTTATACTTTTGTTCATTTGTTGTCATGATTTTACTATAAATCAATTTTCCAGATGTCTTTAAAATTATCTTTTGTTTTTTGTTCAAAGTGAAGTATTTTTAAGTAGGTTAGTTTTTTGAAGTATTGCTAAATGGGATCAGTTCGTTGGTCCGAAAGGTCAATAGTCCGAAGGGTCAATAGTCCGAAGGGTCAATAGTCCGAAGGGTCTTTGGTCCGAAGGGTACTAGTCGGAAATACTCCGTTAATAATCATCTCCCTCTCATACAGGGTCGGAACCCGGGAGATATCGGGCGGGAACCGGGAGACAAGGGACGGGGAACCAGGAGTGGATGAGACAGGAACCCGGGAGTGAGGGACAGGAATCAGGATGAATGGGACGGCCGGAAGAGGGTGGACAGGGGGACGGGGGTAGAGGGGCGGGAAGCGGTGACCAAAGGGGCGGGAAGCCGGGGTAGAAGGGGCGGGAAGCGGGGGCAAAAGGGACGTGGAGCGGGGAGAAAACGGGCGAAAAAACGGAGTAAAATTAAAAATGGAAATATTGGACACCCCCTAGCCACCCCCTGATAGAACGGTTTCAGGATGGAGAGACATTTTTTTTTACAATTGACAGTTTTTTTTAATGAAAACAGTGGAAATCACGCTCAACTGTAGCCATTGAAAACATTAAATGGCGGGTTTGAATGAAAACAGAATATATACCAATATGTTAAAGTAAATGTCTTAACTCTTATGACATTTATCAGGGGTGGACAAGGGTATTTTATCCCCAAAGATCCAACATCCTGCCTCCTCTACCCCTTACAACCACGTCCTCTGTTTGTTCATAAAAAGGCTAGGGTAGGCATCAAAAACGAGAGAAGGTAGGCTGATACCAGAAACACGCATACTTTTTTATATGGTCTCAACACCCCCATAGTAGCAAATCTTGTTTCGATATAATTAAATCGTTATCTCGATATATTTATATCGTTATCTCGATAAATATTTATTTCGTTATCTCGATATAATTATATCGTTATCTCGATATTTAAATCGTTATATCGATATATATTTATTTTGTTATCTCGATATATTTATTTCTATATTATTTCTATATTTTTATTTGGTAATCTAAAAGACACTTGTAAACATATAACAATTGATGGTTGTAGCGAGATGAGAGTGATACAATCTCGCATTATAGAGGAAGAACACAATTAAGGGGGTGTACACCCCTCCCCCTCGAGTCCAGCGTACGCTTAAAAATAGCAGTGAATCCAGCGTACACTTTTATTTTTTCAGCGTCTATTTAATTCTGGCAGCGAGCACAGCGTACAGGGTAAATTTTGGACTCTTGCATAAGTACAGCGTACGCTCTTAAAAACGGGTCAAATCCCGCGTACAAAAAGTGAGGTTACACCCTCATTAAGGGGAGTTATCACTATCGCCGACGGTCACCCCTCTATCACATATCCAACAGGGAGGGTTGGTACGGTGATAGAGGGGGTGGTGACGGTGGTGGGAGTTTGGAAAGCCACGGTGACTAGGGGCGGGGAGCGACAAAAAACAGGGGTAAAACGAAAAAGTGAAAAGGGGAGCTTGGGGGAAGCGCACACACACACACACGAGGATAGGAGTTAAATAGACTAGCTCAATCATGATTTCACTGCTAATTAGGAGGGGGATAGGAAAAGAAGGGGTAGTAATATCCACTTCCCGCCCCGAACTTCCTGATCCCGCGCCCTTCTGCCTTTCAGTTCCCGTCTCCACGCACCCTTTTATTCCCGGCTCTCGTCTGCCCGCACCCCTTTCTCCTGGTTCCCGCCCCCCAACTCCCGGTTTCCACCCCCGACTTCCGGTTCTTGCCTCTGGACTCTTGGGGCCCCCTATCCGACCCTCAATAATGTAGCTACGGAATCGGCCGAGTTGTGCCAAAATGAGGCCGTATAATCCCGAAATATGGCCGACATTAACCGGAGAAAACCGAATATTTTGTACTCGGCATAACCTTCTCCCCCCTACGGATTTGTCAAATCTTATATTTACCAATGACCTTTCGGACCAATGACCCTTCGGACCAATGACCTTTCGGACCATTGACCCTTCGGACCACCGACCCTTCGGACCACCTACCCTTCGGACCACAAACCTGTCGGACCAATGCCCTGGAACCTTGCTAAATACATTTATATAATTTCTAATTTCAAAAGCTGATATCATAAGTTTAAATTAAAAAATATTTGTCTTAAGTTGATATAGCTGATAAGATTCAGATACTGACATTTCGAAGGTTAACTTCTTTAATCTCATGATATTTACTATTTAAGGATATTTTTATAATGTCTCACCTTGCATACATGAGCCTTTTGTGTTGTCTGCTGGTTAAAAAAAATATACAATTTGAAAAATGTCTTTTTCATTTTTACCATATTCTGTAAAAGATTCGAGAGGGACATTCAAAAATCTCATAAAAACTCATAAAAACTCATAAAACTGACAATGCCATGGCTTAAAAAAAAAAGAAAAGACCAACAGACAAACCATAGTACACAAAACACAACACAGTAAACTATAGAATGAGCAACACAAACCTCACCAAAAACAAGGGTTGATCTCAAGTGCTCCAGAATGGGAAGCAAATCCTCCTCCACATGTGGCATTCTTTGTGCAAGAATTGCAAAATTTGAAAATAATTGTATGTGGGGTAAACATTGATGAGACAGCAACTGAACAATACAAGTTAAACAAAATGGAATTCTGCTGATCACCATGAAGCCTTCAACAATGGACATGTGACTCTATCACCATGAGGATGAATAAACATTGAGTCTATTTTATGCAATTTAGCATCTCTAGTATCTTATGAAGATATAATGATTGATGTATTCTGCTAAAAAAGCAACAATCATAAAAAAAACATCCGTTAATTTTGACAGTTTATCAACTTAGAATTCAGGCCACAACTGAATGACATTCTGCATATTTGGCAAGCTTAAACTTATGGTGCTTCTATTATTTAATATCTGTAACAAAAATACTGTTTTACAACAATATCACTATATTGTCTTACCAGTGAGCATCAGTTTTAAGAAAATTTTACAAAGATTGGTAACTCAGTGATCAGTTCAATGTTAAAGTCAATTTTAGGAACTTTGTGTATTTGTTCTATTTCATCAATATGAACAATGTATTATTTTATAATTTTGAACCGGATGCTTTTATGTTTTATTTTGCAGAGAACGTACAAGAATTATAAGAGAAGGCTTTGATTTGACTAAAGGATTAAAGTAATGTGACAACATATATGGCCAATAAATTGAGGTAAGTTTTAGTATATCATCTTATTTATATATACATGTAATAATTATACTCCACTCCCAATGGAGGGAGAGTTCATTTTAAAAATCTGTCTTGTCTGTTAGTCTCATTAAATTTCATCACAGTTTTCTCTAGAACCACGATCTACAAAAAAAACCTCGAAGGAGACATCATTATCTCTTGTCCTTGTATCTGTCTCTTTGTCTGTCATAGCTTGATGACACGTTTGACTAGGTCTTATTAACCTTGACCCTGACCTGTCACAAATGTCATAATATTGACCTGATTATCAGTTCTTACCAATCTAATATTTGAGATATCAGCTGCTGTCTTTATTAACTTGTTTGTTGCTCTTAATTAACTAGAAGTTAATATTGCAGCTGATATATTACAAAATCAATATGTAGAAAATCCGATAATCTGTACAATATATATTTTAAACATTGATTAAAGATATATACATACTTTTAATTGTTGTTTACGAATGAACTGACATAAAAAAAGTGTTAACCTTAAAGATAATGTGTTTTAAATTTGGTCCTATGGCAAAGCCAAAGGCGACATAATTTGCACTCCTTCAGTCTGTCTGTCTGTCAGTCCAACAAATAAGTTTTTTTCGTTCTTGAAGATATTGATTGAATATTTGGTGTACTGTTTTATCATGACTAGTTTCAAATTATATTTGAATTTTGATTGGGTCCGATTTTGAGCAGAGTTATAGCCCTTGCACTTATAAAGTTCACACAAGTAGTCAGAATTCTTCTCTATTTTTTTTAGCATGATTAAAGATATTGATTTGATATTCAGTAAATATTTTTACCATGACAAGTAATATGTCAATTTTGAATTTTGTTCAGTTCAGAAACTTCAGATGATTTTTTACAGTTATTCATCCTCTGATTTAAAATATACATGCACAGAGTCAGTCTTTCCGCTTTATTTGATCATGCTTGAAGATTTGATAATAGATAACTGTACAAATAAGTTAGCATTTTGTTTCAGTACAATGAATATTTTTGAATGTTAGGGGGCTACAAAATTATGTATATCAATGCATAACGGTCAGAAAGTCAACTTACTTAACAGACTGGTTTAAATCAGACTGTAAGGTCAGAAAGTCAACCTACTTAACTGTAAGACAGACTGGTTTAAATCAGACTGTTAGGTTAGAAAGTCAACCTACTTAACTGTAAGACAGACTGGTTTAAATCAGACTGTTAGGTTAGAAAGTCAACCTACTTCACTGTTAGACAGACTGGTTTAAATCAGACTGTTAGGTTAGAAAGTCAACCTACTTAACTGTTAGACAGACTGGTTTAAATCAGACTGTTAGGTTAGAAAGTCAACCTACTTAACTGTAAGACAGACTGGTTTAAATCAGACTGTTAGGTTAGAAAGTCAACCTACTTCACTGTTAGACAGACTGGTTTAAATCAGACTGTTAGGTTAGAAAGTCAACCTACTTCACTGTTAGACAGACTGGTTTAAATCAGACTGTTAGGTTAGAAAGTCAACCTACTTAACTGTAAGACAGACTGGTTTAAATCAGACTGTTAGGTTAGAAAGTCAACCTACTTAACTGTAAGACAGACTGGTTTAAATCAGACTGTTAGGTTAGAAAGTCAACCTACTTAACTGTAAGACAGACTGGTTTAAATCAGACTGTTAATTTTGTCATTGGGCAATTTATCCCAACTATACAGTATAGTTTTTGCTCATGCATGACGGCTGTACAATGACCTGTTTACTTCCTTGTTCTTGGGTCTCTGGTGGATAATTATCTCATTGATTATTTATATTATCTACCTCCCAATCATTACATTACATTAGTTGACAACAGACCATTAGAAAAGTACCAAATAATGAGGCTGATGAAAACTGCTTTAGCCGTATATATTCATTTCCTTATTCTTTAGTAGCACGCAAAATTTCATGGAAACCCATGAGATCAGCTACTACAAATGTAAGTGTACCGTACAACTATCCTTGTCATCAGCCCTGTTATTATTATCTAAGTTTCAAACTTGGAACTTTAAATAATGAAAACTTAAATTATAATCATCTATTGTATCTGGGCCTTGGTGGCATATAAGTAGTTACTACTGTAACCACTCGCCAGTCAGAACTGAGGTTGTGAGTTCGAACCCCGCTCGAGTGGGTGCACTTGACTCCAATCTTAATTGACTAGGATTGAAGGTCCGTGGTTTTCTATGTGCACTCTGGCTTCCTACACCAATTAAAACTGGCTGCTACGAAATAGCCTAAATGCTGTGCTTAAAAGTGGGGTTTAAACAATAGCAATCAATCAATCTATTGTATCATTATCTTTTTCTTTTTATTGATCAAAGAAAAGATGGGAATTCAACTATATCTTCTGTGCATTACCATTTTGATCAGCAGATAAAGCTTGCTACTTCGTCCTTAAAGATGTGACATATAGCTGTTAATTTCTGTGTCATTTGGTCTCTCCTGGAGAGTTGTCTCATTGGCAATCATACCACATCTTCTTGTTAAGTATTACAGGAAGTTGTCCTTATTCAGTTCATCTTAATTTGTTGATTTTACCATGCACTTTTGTTTTTTTTAAACCAAACTGCATCATTCTTCAGGTTAAGTTTTGACCATTGTTTATTAATATGGTCAAAGGCTAGGTTGAAATAGAAATAAAAAGGCTCAGATTTGATTCCATCAAAGTTCATGCAATGTAATCATGACCTTTTTCACACCAAGCAATATAATTGTTCCCCCCCACCCACCCACCCGATGAAGACAAAAGGCCATCAAATGCATATGGCTCTGTTCTGATGATGGAAAATTTAGAATTATAAAACTTTATATTGATTTAATTAAATGATTCCAAGGTCTGTAGGTGTTATCTGCTTCTTCAAGGAATAATGTTTGATCAGAAGTCATTAAGTTGATTGGTATAACTGTTATGTTCAATTAAACATACAGTTTTGTGATGTAAAACCATTGTTAAAACAATTAGAGATATAACCTATTTTACAGTTGAATATGTGTCAGCCGCATGCACTTACAGGGAATATGACATCTACGATTTGTTGTTTATCCAGTGCTTTATCGCTAGTCGATACAGTTTAATTATTCTGGGTTGATTTAAAAATGGTCAACATTCTTTTTATCTCTGGTTAATATTGATGTCAAGGTTTAAATATTATGCACTTTTCAAGAAAATATTCTCATTGATTTATTCGAATAGGATCAAATCATTAACACATGGAATTTATAGAGTTTAAACAGAAAGCTTCCTGATGTAAAATAGATTTACAATGATTAACGTAGTATCTGAATTTAGATGACGTTAACTCAGACAGTCCACAAACAAATCAAAGAAAAAACAATACTTAAAGACAAAGAACAAGTTTTATGGGAATCTTTTTTTAATGATTTATCTGTTAATTTTTCCTTTAATAGCACGTCACAGTACTATAGAACTTGGTAAAGCATGCTCTTAAGTCTTTTTTTTTTTTTTTTTAGCTTGAAAGAGAAAGAGTATTTTGCAATCTTTACTGTTTACCTTGATTTTTTGTCACAGAAGTGAGACTTCGGCTTGCTGTTTAAAAAATAAATATTTTGAAGATTATATGGTCAAAAGGTCTGGTATTATCAATATGCACCAGTTATTCCCATGTCTGTTGATCAAATTTACCATTGTCTTTAACTTTGTAAAATGCTATATTTTTCCCAGGCTCAGAATAGAAAGCAGAAATACTGTGATTTTTTTTACGTTTTTGAAATATTTAAACTAATAAGCCATTGAAAATTTGGCTGGAAATGATGATCTCCAGATTTTTCATACTGTGGTAAAAAATTAAGAAATAATTTATCAAAATTTTATAAAATTTTCAAAATTTGGTTTTTAAACTGTATGTAATAAAATTATGAAAAAAAAAGTTGGAAACAAATTTAACCAGCAAACATCCTTTAGTTTTACATTATGCTCCATTTTTCAGAATCCAAATATAACAAAACTACATTCTTCTTTTTAAGTTACTATTATAATGCTGTGTAGCAATGAATACTGGTCACTACAATGACCTGCATTTTATGTTTCAGTAAAATTGGTAAAGTTTCAAGTAATGCATTCAAAATGATATAATGTATTAAATAGAAAAATCAAATTTATATAAGCTGTTTGAACCAGTTGAGAAAGAGAACATTGGATTTATTGTGAATTTCTCCATATAAAAAAGAAGATGTGGTATGATTGCCAATGAGACAACTATCCATAAAAGACCAAAATGGCACAGACATTAACAACTATAGGTCACTGTACGGGCTTCAACAATGAGCAAAGCCCATACATACCCCATAGTCAGCTATAAAAGGCCTCGATAAGACAATGTAAAACAATTCAAACGGGAAAACAAACAGCCTTATTTATGTAAAGAAAATGAACGAAAAACAAATATGTAACACCTAAACAAACGACAAAACTGTATTACAGGCTCCTGACTTGGTACAGGCACATACATAAGTATAATATGGCGGGGTTAAACATGTTAACAGGATCCCAACCCTCCCCCTAACCTGGGACAGAGGTATAACAGTACAACATAAGAAAGAATCACTGTTTGGTTCAGGAGTGGTATCTATTGAAAAAAGAAATATCATCAAATCTTATGGTTTCCTGACAAGTATTGATATTTTTGGAATTAATGTTATAAAGGAAACTTAAGATAAATGAGGCAATGTGCTCATTGAAACACTATGATTCAGCAAAATTATAAAATAATAGGATCATATAGTATTTGGCATGATTACTTTTATGTAAATTTACAAAAAGCCATTTACATTTCAGAAAATGCTATCAAATATATTATGTTTAATTGTCCAGAACAGATTTTATAATTCAGAAGTTTTATCTTATGGAAAAAGGGGAATGAGCTCATTTTACACTATTTAGGAGATTTTTTGGGATTGGTTGCTAAAATATGATAATAAATGAATAAAATCTAGTTAATGGTTTGATTGCAACAGACTGTGATGATGATGATACCTCAAACAATATAGTGGTTGTATTCATCCCAGTATGATAGTTCCATTCTAGAAGAGGTGAATCATAGGTGGTTAAAGGGCCTGAATTATTTGAGTAAATTGTTTCAAATTTGGCAGATTTTACAACACAAGAGAATGATATAAGGGGTTTCTCAAATTGACCATGCAAGAAGTCCTTCATCTTGTAGTAATATTTTCTGTATTATCTTTGAAAACTTCTTATGTTAAGATCTTGTCATTGTAAGAGATCATCATGTGCCCTGTGAATATGAACCATTGAACTGTTCCTTGTGAAGTATTTTTTTGTCATGCATGTAGACCATATTGCAACTTTTTACCTGTTAGTGAAGTTAAGTGTATAAGAGAATATTTGAAATTTGAAAAGCACACATGCAGAATTAGAATGGAGAGGTTAATTTAGCTATACAGGAATCTCATGCTCTATTCTGTTTAGTCCCCTGTGGTGTATAAACAAAACCTGCTGAGATTCTGGAAAGTCTTGAAAAAAGATGGTGTGCAATCATTAGAAACTCGAAAAGATTTCAAATAAGATGCAATTTTTTTCTAGACTATTTTTTTGTCTCCCCTTATGACAGAGTAATGAGTTACAAGGCAGAGGTTTTAAACATGTCATTTTGTACTAAGATAAATAATATTAATATGGGATGTTGAAAGTTTTGAATATAACCTTCCTGCAATATATAACTTGTAACTTGTATTATAAATTGCAAGTTTCATATGAAATTAATTCATTTATTCATTGAAAAAACATTTTTTTTATTTTTAAAATAGAGTTCTACTGCAATTTTTTTTAACTGTATAAAAATTGATTTCGTCTATTTTTGCTTCAGTTCTATAAAACAGTCAAGATAATAATTGCTGATTAAACAGCCATAAGGTGTTAATTCTTTTTAATATTATCAAAACAGCCACTTCACAGGTATTTATAAAGGTACCAATTATACCGTTATACTTTTATGCATGTAGATCTCTGAAAAAAGTTCTGTTAGTACTAAGTATGGATTGCTGTTGTTGTCATCATCAGTGTTATGTTGCTATTGAGGAAAGGAAAAATTACAACAGGAAAAGTAAAATTGTCCTGTATGAAGATATATACTAAAAGTTCATCAGTCACTATTATGTTCGATGCAATAAGAGTTAAATGTCATTGGGATATTAAAAAAATCTAGATTGCTTATAGAGAGTATAGTGTATATAAATCTTTTTAATGATAGCCATAAAATGGTGTTCTGATAGATTTTTATAAGGTTTATGATCTATTGTGTTTCTTAACAGTAAATTTGCTTACATCTGCACTGTCTGGTCTCTGGATAATAGTTGTTTCATCGGCAATCATACCACAATTATTATTTTTATCAAGAAACTGAAAGGTCAAGCTTACTCTTCAATAGAATATGGTAAACTGTATCTCAAAACTAAGCATAAATATTATCAAGTAAAGGACTAATGGCTATAATCAATTTTTTGCCTGTCCAATTAGTGTATTTTCGTAAGTTTTAGTACTGAAAAGGGAATAATAATGTCAACACCAGATTTAATCTTTTTGTTTATTTGTTTTTTTGAGAAAATTTTTGGATTTTCTATAAACTACATAAAAATGACCTTATTTATTGTTTTTTTTAGCTCACCTGGCCCAAAGGGCCAAGTGAGCCTTTCTCATCACTTTGCGTCCGTCGTCGTCCTGCGTCCGGCGTTAACTTTTACAAAAATCTTCTCCTCTGAAACTACTGGGCCAAATTGAACCACAGGCACTAGACGTTCTGTCAATAGCATGAAAATATTGGCAATGGGAAGAAAATAGTGTCCATATATAGGCACTAGACGTTCTGTCAATAGCATGAAAATATTGGCAATGGGAAGAAAATAGTGTCCATATATATTATATATATGGACACTATTTTCTTCCCATTGCCAATATTTTCATGCTATTGACAGAACTATTTTCTTCCCATTGCCAATATTTTCATGCTATTGACAGAACGTCTAGTGCCTGTGATTGAACCAAACTTGGCCACAATCATCATTGATGTATCTAGTTTAAAATTTGTGTTTTTTGACCCAGCCAACCAACCAAGATGGCCGCCATGGCTAAAAATAGAACATAGGGGTAAAATGCAGTTTTTGGCTTATAACTCAAAAACCAAAGCATTTAGAGCAAATCTGACATGGGGGGAAAATTGTTTATCAGGTCAAGATCTATCTGCCCTGAAATTTTCAGATGAATCAGACAACCCGTTGTTGGGTTGCTGCCCCTAAATTGGTAATTTTAAGGAAATTTTACTGTTTTTGGTCATTATCTTGAATATTATTATAGATGGATATAAACTGTAAACAGCAATAATGTTCAGCAAAGTAAGATTAACAAATAAGTCAACATGACCAAATTGGTCAGTTGACCCCTTTAGTTATATCATATAGAAGCTGATTACAAACTTAGGTATCTGTAGTCGATTTCACAAAAAAACTTGCAACTAAGATTGATCGTAAGTATACTTAAAAAGAACCTATCTAACAGCACCTTGAGTGGTACAGAGATGATCTGTTCCAATACATTTATTTATTTTTCTACACTTTATACCAGTACAAGCGTACTTAAGAGCTGACTTGGACAGAGTGGTCTAAGAAGTCCAACTCCTATATCACTAGCCCATCAACACTGAGATTTTGAGATAGAATCCTACACATGGCATCAAATTGTGTACTTTGACACAAGATACAATAATAGTCACTAGCATGGAAATTTGGAGTTATTTTGAATTATTTTGACATATTTTATTTAGCAGTATTTTATACCCTGCTGTAAGTGTTACCTGTGACTGTGGTCCCGTCTTTCTATTTATGTTTTCAACCTTCTGTCTGTCCAATATCCTTTCTGCATAACTATTGTTACTTAAATTTTTCTTTCCCAAAATTATATAAATTCATACACGCAGACAGTGTTCAAATTTGGGTAGTGAGTCACTTACAGTTCTTAAGTTATGCCACTTTATAACTATTTTTTTCTCATCCAACTTTATGAAACTTGTACACAATGTTAAGAACAGACAGAGTTTAAATTTTGGCAATGTGTCATTAGTTGTTCTAGAGTTATGCCCCTTTAAAGTCACAATTCTTTTTAATTTTCGATCTCTATCTTCAGATTGTCTCATCCAAATCTTTAGTCCATAGACACATTTTTCTTTTTCCATAACCCACACAATTTTCTGTCCAACAGGTATAATGTTTTTGGCCAGTCTATTTTGTCTTGTCTGTCTGGCCGTCAGTCCTGCTCTTGTCAATGCAACTCCTCTGAAACCACACAAGAGATGAAACTTTATAGATAATAAGAACATACTATAAAGATGTGCATATCAAAGGAAATTATAATTAATTTTTTAGTTATGCCCTTTTGCACTAAGAATCTAGTGAGATTTTGTTTGCCAATTGCCACAATGTGGGGGCGAGGGGTGTATGAGCGCGCTCACTAATGTTCTTTAATATATATTTATTCTACAAAGTTAGATCATAGGTACCACCTCATTTCTGTTTACATTTTTATGCAATGTCTCAACTTTCATAGGTAATTTCCGCTGCATTATAAAAGCTGAATGTTGAAATAATGATACTATTATTACCCTCAATATAAAGCATTTGTACATAATAAAAACATACAATGGGTGAGTGTTTACAATAGAACTTCTATTAAAGTAACAAATTTAAGTTTTGTTTGCTTTAATGTATACAGTATGAATAAACTCTGATGATAGCTTAAGTAATCAAACCAGAATAATATTCATTCATTGCAAATCACAGTACAGTGTTTGGATACCATGTTTACCTATTGTTAATTTTTTTTTGGTATTTATACCTGAAGAATTTATTTCATTAACAAAATTAATAACTTTTAAAAAGATGACAGACAAATGTTTTTCAAAATCTGCATTCCACCTGAGGGAACCAATTCACAGATACTAAAATTGAGAATGGAAATGGGGAATGTATCAAAGAGACAACAACCCGACCATAGAAAAAACACTGTATGATACTATTCTCACAAGAATTCCAATTATTTTTTGTTTGTTTACATGGTTATGTCTGTGCAAACACATCTGTGTACTGTATAAAGACCATTCTTAGTTCCTTTAAAACTGAGTATCCTTTCAGCAAATGTATTTTTGTTGTAATGTAAATGCATTGAAAATATTCAACCGAATTTTAAACAAGAACAGTTAATCCACCTGCTACACTACATATTTCAAACGATGAATCTTAGAGGGGGGATGTTGGAGGGGTCCTGGTCCTGAAATTCCAGGCTTAAAAACATGAAATCCCAATGGTCCAGAATTTAAAGAAATTTAAATCCAGACACCCCAAATTCACGGATCCCTAAATGATGAATTCTGAAATTCTAAGCTTAAATACACCTGATCCAGATGTCAGGATAAAGGTTCTGCCCCCTCATCTTATGACCTTGATTTCAGTCCTGAAAAAAGAGTGAATTCACTCTTCATTGTGGTTATCTGTACAAAACATAGATAAGACTGAACTAGCTGAAACTAGACTTTAAATAGCAAAAATGATCAGCAATACAAGAACTTAAAAAAGTAAAAGTGTATGAAACCAGTGTTTTGCCCTACTACATTAAAAAATATTATAGATAAATTGAAGCTGTCAACAGTTAAAGTTTCAGCAGTACACTATCTAAAATGCATATATATAATATGTTTAAAGTGCCTAGAAAATCAACATTACGATTTTAGAGTAGATTTGATTTGCAACTTCCTCCCCAGCACCGGGGCTGGAACCTGTACTTTAATTTCTAACTTCTAGGACAACACCGCCTAGCATTGCGCAGAGACCTTATCCCCTCCTCTAACTCAAGCTTATGAAAATAAGCTTTCGTTTTGGGAGGTGTTACCTTCTTGTAGGAATTTAACAAGGATCTCTGATACAATACACGAAGTATTTATTTTTAGTGTACAGAAATTATCATCTACTCATCTCTTCAGTATAATTACAGGATGCTAATCTATCTTAACCGTTTGAAACAATAATTAATCCTTACAGGTAGCCTTGTCCATGAATGATGACTTTGATTTTTTTTTTTTTTTTAGCTTTTTGCATTTTTACTTTGAAAACCATAATATACATACAAAAACTTTTAACATTAAAATTGATCAGCAGAAAAAGATTTAAAATGCTTATATGACTTAAACCATAAATTTACCCCTTATAAAAATGTGTTGTCCTTAAATTAAGATTATTTGATACATGTAAGCATTTTCTGCCTTTCTACCTTGAAGTGTTAGACAGAATTAATATTTAAACTATAAATATGATCATGCAATACAAAGTATAAAAAATGTCATTACTTCACAAATTTCACTTCCTTATAGGTGTATATTGCTATTAAAGGATTATTTTTGACAAATCATAGCCTTTTTGTCTCTCATTTTGAAAATTATTAGGTACAGACAAACTAAACAGTATATATAATCATCAATAAAAAATCTATAAAACTGATTGAAATTTTTTTAAATATTTTTTCCTCTGATTTTCTTGTTAATATCTACATGGATTATTTCTACCAGATGAGCCATTCACACTCCTTAAATCCTCTTTTTTTTTTAAATTCACAAATTAATTGAGAGTATTATTTTGAAATAAATGTTTTATAACTTTGAAGATCACTATGTTTATGGCATGTATTAATGTGTTTATATGTCAAACATGTTGAATATATATCTCATTTCTCAGCAAACTTAATAACCTTGGTATAAAGAGATGTATTAAAATCAATGTAATAAAATGCACAAATAATAGACGATACAAAAGTAAATTAAAAGCTATAACATATTGAACAGACTTCAAGAAGAACACTTCATTTTCCTATTATTAGAAAAAAAAAATATAGTTTAAATGCAAAATCAGCAATTTTCTTTATACATGTGTAATATCATGAGACATTTTATTAATAGCTTTTATACAAAGTGTCTGACTCTCACTTAAAAGTCAATAATGCCTTCTATTTTGGATGCTCCTTGAGTCTTCTCTTAATAACAAAGGTAATAACACTTTTTAAATCTATTGCTGTTAATTTGTTGCATGCAAAAATAGTCATTACTTGACATAAAAAAAAAATTGCAAGTTTTCTTTTCTCTTATTATTAAGAAATTAATACAGTTCTATTTGACTTTTTGCCACTTGACGTCACCTGATATAATTGGTTAAGTTATAACATTTGCATGTTAGCCCCTCATTACATGAGAAACATCAAAGATATTGTCACGGTAAAAACTAGAAATTACTAGCTTCCTGTTCATCAACACTTGTTGATCAGCAGAAATAATAATCATTCTTTTATTCTTTGTCTTATAGTTCGCTGAACTAATTGGCCTTTGCTCATATTCTTATACTTCAAGCAAGGACAGCTTTCTCCAATTATTTCTTACTTTAGAATTTTTTCACTTAAACCCCTGAGTTAACAAGTATTGTCAACCATATGCATTGATCACTTATCTGTAATATGTAAATTGAATAGTCCTTACTTGGCAAAATTGAACAAACAACCATTAAAACTCCATGTTGAAAAACTGGAACCCAGGGGGAAAAAATGTAAATCAATCCACAATATTTTAATGTTTCAGGTCATTGTGTGACCTCATTTAAGACAAAGATTTCAAAGGATCAGATTAAAATTAATATAGTACTACAATGGGGAGGGAGATTTAGGACTACTTATGAGGGTCTTGCATGGTCACAAAAGGCAAAAATAGCAAACATTGAAACATTAAAAAAGAGGCGAGGGATACAAGGATATCAAAGGGACATTCAAACACATACATTAAAAATAAACTGACCAATGGCTTAACAAGATAAAGACAAACAACAGTACACAAACACAACAAAGGAAACCAAAGACTGAACAACATGAATCCCACCAAAAACTGGGGGTGATCTCAGGTGCTCCAGCAGGGTTACAGCAGATCCTGCTCCACATGTGGCACCCATCCTGTTGCATTTAAGTGCCATTACTGAACAGACATAAAATGTCACCTAAACTTCTGTTTGAGGAAGTTGCAACCTTAGTACTTTTACATGATATTTGAATGGGAAATGTACAGACAAAATGTTAATTCTAACATGACGTCCTTCAAACGCTTTGAGTACACACCCGTGGTAAAATTTGAATATATTGCATGGGCTGTTCCGATCGTACTCCCACGTCATATGCTTTTTTTATGAATGAGTTTCTCGACGTCATAATACGATGACGTTAGAATATGAGCATTTTACGGGAAAATACACGCTTGAAAAACCGAAAATCATCACAACATGGCAACGTAAACAAACAATGCTAAAATGTTTTATAAGCCATATTTGATTAAACATTTAAGACATATAAGTAAATTATCATTTAAAATAATCCAAAACTATCTATATGCGTTATTTTAAATAGTTTAAGCATGTCACTAATTCAGTTTGATCCGTTCTTTTACGCCAATTTGATAGTGCGTTTATTTATGGGAATGGCAAATATTTGCCTCCACCTAGAGCGCTTCGATCCAAAAGAATTGCCGTATTTGACCTATTAGAATCGAAATAATTCATGGGGGCTTGAATATATCTAGATTTTACCACGGGTTGTCCCTTTATGCCGATATTTTACCCCTCGCTATCGCTCAGGGTAAAATATTTGTCATAAAGGGCCAACCCGTGGTAAAATCACGATATATTCAAGCCCCCATGAATTATTTCTTAAATCTAAATTGCACCACTAACTGGTTAAAGCTGGATAAGGGTGGATGTTCACCTCTGTGCACACTTCTAAGACCTCTGTGCCATTGGCACTTTTAAGACCCTGTACATCATATGACATTGATTTTCTTTATGATGTATGGTTTATATAACAACTTACTACCAGTACATGTTATAATGTAAAATATCTTCTGGCTGCAGTCTCAACAACTTGCATTCTGGAAAATTAAAAGAAACATATATATTCTGAATTAACACATAAAAATCATGGTTATGATTATCATATATGCATAAATTAGTTGATATGATAGATTTAACAACTTTCGACAGATTTTGAGTAATTAAAATCAAAGAACAATTGAGTTGTGTAATACCTGCCAGGTAAAATCAGTAATTGGTGGAAATATTATTTTAATAATTGAATAAGTTGGCTACTCACAGCCAGAAGCTATAATTGTTATTAATTGACACAAATTATGAGTGAATATAAACCATCTCCTGTATAACGAGTCTATAATTTCCACTATGCCCTATGTAACACAGTAGTATAGCATCAGTAGCCAGGATTTGTCATGTTTCTTCCATATATTGATTCTCAACACATGTTCTATTGTCAACATGCTTTTATATTTCAGCGATTTTTTTGAAAACTATGAAGCAGGTGAAATTAAGGAGCTATTGCTGACCACATGAAAAATGAGGATTATTTAATTCCTAATTGTTGCATCGAAAATCAGGTAAATTTTAATTATCAGCAGGTACATGGAATATTCCTTGGAATATTTTCAATATATCTGTTATTTAAATGTTGGAAATGTTTCCATGTAATTAGTAATAATTGGATTTGAAACGATCTTTGATGAGGATGTAAGTACCTTAACATAATGCTGTATGAATGTCAGATTAGAATAACAATGTAATTATCTATAAGGTTAAGTGATGCTTAATGTATTTTATATTATTTTAGCTTTAAAATAAGAGAGCAACAAAATACTGTATAGGTGAACTGAAGTTCATTACCATTTTTTGTAAAAAGAATATTTTGATATTATTGTGTGATTTTGAAATGAGGGTGGTAATGGGGGTACCTTTCATGACAAATAACGGTAAAAATTCTTGCCAAATGATGTTAACTTTAATTTTTTGTACATGACGATAAAATATGCACTTACTTTTGGGGATAAAAAAATTGAATGATTTTGACGAATCACTTTAATTATTTTCTCCAAAAATAACAGTAACGGTTATTATTTGAGACCTCTGACAAATCACGATTAGGATATTTTGACAGAACATGGTAAAATTTTAATCAATTTGACGCTAACTGTCATGACTAGCCAAAAATGGCTGTTTGACGACTGACGGTAAAGGGAATTACTACCCTCTGAAATGTCTTGAGTTGTCAGTGTTAAAAAAATATAAAAAAAAAGATAAGTACAATTTTACAGCAGGCTTGAAACTGAACGACATTGTCCATTATGAAGACATGATGGCCTTTTATTCAAACACTTTGATTTAAATCGACCAAGCTGTTAAACTTTAAAAATATGTTTTAGACATTGAAGATTATGTCTTTCAGAAAAAGACCAATATGTTTTGATCTGTCTCTTTTGTGGTTGCATTTTATTGCTAATCTATAATGTGGCAAATGGACTTTTAATAGCTCTTAACATGTTGCAAAGGATTTTGGTTCTCATCCAATTTGGACAAAATATAAGCCCAATCAATGGTGTGATTATTCCAACTTCTGTGACATATGTTTATTCACAGGAGTTGACTGCTTATTTGTATCTCATTTTAAGTTCATAAGTGGTCATTGCCTTACCTGAGGTAAAGATTTTTTTTATATTAAGCACCAGAATGAGCTCAAGTTGTTTATTTTTCAGTCTTTTGAGGATTGAATTATTTTCATCCTATCAGGACGATTTTGTAATCTGTCTTTGAGTCCATTATTCCAGTATTTGATTTGACAATATGGTATGAAGCTACATTAACTTTTCAATAATGCATCAGTAGAATTTACATTGAGCATTGAATATTTGATATGGAAAATTTCCGTGGTTTTGTAAAAAAACGTCTACTGATATTGACTGATATCAGCATACTATTATGTAAGACCTTTGAAGCACCAATGTGGGAGTATAACGTTCTCTCTAGAACATCAATAAAGAAGTATAGCAAAAATGTCAAATTCAAAAAGAGCAAGTCCATGAAAAATCACAAAATCACATGCTATCAATCCACGGAGCAGGTAAAAAACAAATGCAATATTCCTGAATTATTACAGAAATTTAGGGAAGAAAAAGTGTGCTAAACCTGGTTTTATTCCCTAAATTATCAAGTTCATGACATTGAATGCCCAATGGGTTTTGTTGAATATGGTATAAAGGTTGCTTCCAGTTTACCCTGTCGCTGAGAAATAGTAAAAAAAAATGTTTATTAAAAACATGTCAATTTTATCTCTAAAAACTAAAAGATTTAGATTTTATAGATATCTTAGACATGATCATCTATAGATTTTAAAATTCCAATGGTCCAAGGAAACACATATTTATAGAAGTTGGGAGACCCACACATTGTAGAAAACTGCATATTGATAGTCGGTAGGAATAAATGCTAACATTTGACATACATGCATTAATAAAAATTTCTTATATTGAAAAAAGTAACTACAATCCATTCAATATCGCAATCTTTACAGTTCTCTTGAATAGACAGTATTGTTACAGTGTCTGTGATTGGGTTTGGACAAATAGAAAGTTATATAAATAAGGCCATTAGTTTTCTCGTTTGAATTGTTTTACATTGTCATATCAGGGCCTTTTATAGCTGACTTTGCAGTATGGGCTTTGCTCTTTGTTGAAGGCCATACGGTGACCTAGAGTAGTTTATGTCTGTGTCATGTTGGTCTCATGTGGACAGTTGTCTCATTGGCAATCATACCACATCTTCTTTTTTTATCTTTACATACAGCATTTTGAATTCATATACCGGTATGTGACTTTACATTTCAATCACTAAATGGCCTGTTCTATTTCACTAACATGAATTATGTAAGGGAATATATATATAATAACACTTGTTTATTTAAGACGTAATTAGTATTTATAGGAAAAGTGGTTTCAAAGAATATGGAAGATTATTATCTGCTTGTTATTAATTTCTAAAAAAAGTCAAGCGAAGGGATTTGAGTGCAAGGCTGAGTAGATATGAGTTTAAAGAATATCTGAATACATCAGGTATTCCAACATAATTAGAGAAAAAAACAAAGCAAAATATGTAGAATTTTGAAGCATTATTTTGTTTACATCTTGTGATTCATTTTGTAGTGTTTCTTTGGTTACAACGTGTTTGTTTCTGTTGCATTAATTGTGTTCTCCAGCCAGGAATCTAGTGCTGTAATTCTCAAGGCTACTGTCAAGGTCAAGCAGTTTGTATTGTAAAGGTCAATGTTTCATTGGATAAAAAAAGTTAAGCTATTAACATTGTCATAATGATTACTTTTGCAAACCTATTCAACTTCCCTGACTATATATAATATAAAACAATTGAAAACCTGTCCCATAATGGCAGTAGTTTACAGTTTTTCCTATGATAACTAGATAAGTGTTAATGTAATATATGTAACTTTCCAATCATAATAATTGATATTTTATTTATCTATCACATTATTTCCTATTACATGTAGTAAAACCTGATCAAGACACATTATGAAATGGTTTGAGAAGATATAACAGCCAACAGATGGTACATGCATTAAGGTTTATGACCCCTTCTGTAGCCATTTTTGTACGAACTTTTCAAACAACAATTGTATCAAAACTACAGTTAAAATGAAAAATAGAGATAGGCCATTTTGTACATATACCAAGGGGAAATTTGATGCTAAGCATTATTATTTACTATTTCCTTGAATTTAATAGAAACAGAGTACTTTGTGGCGAATAAACCAAGATTTTTATAGAAAATCCACAGCCTTTAATACAGAGATTTTTGTTATAAAATTTGAAACATAGATTACTCACTTGCTTTTCTATGATGTGCTAGTGTTTATTTTTTACAAAAAATTCTAACCAACCTGTAAATTCCAAACTACCTCGTGATGCGTCATTCAAATCGAGCGCACCCTAAAAGGTGTACTTGATTCGGTCCATATTTTAATTTGTTTTAACCAACAACTACATAAATAAACTTGTTTTAAGGAAATCAATGCTAGCACTGCATGCAATAATCCTATATCTATCAGTCATCAAATTGCCAAATATGAGAGTACAAGGATAAGGACTGTGCATTTTCTATTAAAATTCCATATGTTAGCATTGAATCAACACAAGGGTACATAATCCTTAACAGATTAATCTAAAATATCTTCTTAAGTAGAGAGAGATAAATCAGGAACAATTTTTAGATTTTAACCTTCAATAACTTTCTGTAATATCAGTTTGATTGTGACATTGTACAAATATTGCTTTGATATCAGGTCAACATCAAAAAGAAAGTTGTTTTCAAGTTTGCTTTACAACTTGGTTTACAGCTGAGGGTGGACAGCTCCTTTTCCACTCAAGGGTTGACAACTCCTTTACCACTCAAGGGTTATCAATTTGTTTGTTATACTGAAAGGATAAAAAGATAAAGCAATCAAGGCTACCATAAATAGGGAACAAATTAAAAAAAAAAAATTACGTTAAAAATTGAAATTATTTAGAAAAATCCACTGGATTAACACTAGTTGACACAACCAGTCTTATTTAACCTCACCAACCATCTATTCCCCTATTTTGCCTGTAGGCACATAGTTCAAGGACTTACCACTCCTATCTTACCTGTGCTGTCTTTTCTACCTAACCCCAGCTGATTCCTTGGTTTTTCATTTCACCTTCAACTGTCCCTCGCCAGTCTTGTGCTGGGTTTTTTTAAGCTGCATGTTTTAAAAGCAATGTGATGTGCTGAATGATTGATTTTAGGTGTTTTGACACTTTTTTCAGCACTAATGTCTATTTTGTTGTGGATATTTTTTATTGGAGGACCTGTTGAAGCCAGATTACCTGGAGAAACTGACCATTCTTTTCAATAAGTAATTAGAGTCAAACGTACCTGTTCTGTGCAGGGTTTGAATTAGTCAATGGAATCAAACGCACCTGTCCTGTGCAGGGTTTGAATAAGTTATTAGAGTCAAATGCACCTGTCCTGTGCAGGGTTTGAATTAGTCATTGGAGTATAACCCACCTGTCCTATGCAGGGTTTGAATTAGTCATTAGAGTCAAACGCACCTGTCCTGTGCAGGTTTGAATAAGTCATTGGAGTCAAAGGCACCTGTCCTGTGCCGGGTTTGAATTAGTCATTGGAGTTAAAGGTACCTGTCCTGTGCAGGGTTTGAATTAGTCATTGGAGTCAAACGCACTTGTCCTGTGCAGAGTTTGAATTAGTCATAGGAGTCAAACGCACCTGTCCTGTGCAGGGTTTGAATTAGTCATTGGAGTCAAACGCACCTGTCCTGTGCAGGGTTTGAATTAGTCATTGGAGTCAAACGCACTTGTCCTGTGCAGAGTTTGAATTAGTCATAGGAGTCAAACGCACCTGTCCTGTGCAGGGTTTGAATTAGTCATTGGAGTCAAACGCACGTGTCCTGTGCAGGGTTTGAATTAGTCATTGGAGTCAAACGCACCTGTCCTGTGCAGGGTTTGAATTAGTCATAGGAGTCAAATGCACCTGTCCTGTGCAGGGTTTGAATTCGTCATTAGAGTCAAACACACCTGTCCTGTGGGTGACATCCCATTAGTCCGACAACCATTATTCCGACAGCCCATTACTCCGACAGCCCATTATTCCGACAGCCCATTACTCCGACAGCCCGCTATTCCGACAGCCCAATACTCCGACAGCCCACTATTCCGACAACCCATTACTCCGACAGCCCAATACTCCGACAATGCATCTGTATTGTGTGTATGGGTAAATTTTCTTTAAACATACCAACTCTGTTCTCTTTGATCATGTTGATATTTGGGGTTGTCCGTTTTGATTCCTTTTTTTTTTCCATGCGGGATATTATCTCCCGTTATATTGGACTTGATACACATACTTATTGCAACCGCTCAGTCCTTTCTTTGAAGCTTCGATCCTCTTTCGTTTTACGTATCTTGGTATTTTATTTGTTTATATTTCGTCGTTTGTGTGTCAACTGTCTATCTGTGCTGTTAAAGTTCGCTTGTTTTTTTTATGAATACGGTACAGTATCATGTTCGGGAATATGAATCCACGAAATACGGAGACAACTACAAGGCACTTCCAAAAGCGATAGATCAGACATAGTCTGAGAGATGACACTCAATATATTTGTAGACTAGGGATACTAATTTTATATCCCGAGCTTATTTTAAAATCAAGAAAAATATGCCGCTTTTATAATGGTTGGGGGAGGTGCAGGACTTATGATTTACAACAAAACAGTAAAACTTATTACAAAAAACATATAACGAGTGCAGTAAAAAGCCAATAACAACAAGTAAAAAATCTTAAAAATGTGTGAAATTCTTGTCACTCTTGTGTCTTTGTCAAATTATCTAATTGTAAAAACTTAGTACAATATGTGTTTTGTGGCATACTTGACATTTATTTTTCATTTAAGATGGTATCTAACACTACAGGGGGATAACTTTTTAAAATCAGCTAAACGTTTTAATTACGTTATGTTGTTTTGCAAATATTAAGCTTATCAATGATCAAAATTAGTGTTTGTCAAACTGCTATATAACCAGTGTATTTTTTCTGAAAAAACGGTTGGTTAAATTATTTTATTTTTTTTAATTTTTTCTCAAAGGGTCAAGGTAAATATACTTTGTCAAAATTTGATGAAAATTAAACGAGCCAAATTAATTTTTGTGAAGGTGTTGGGTACCACCTTAAAGATTGTTTCAAGGAAAAACATATTTAGATATCATTGATTTTAAGAAAGGTAGTTCATATGTTAATTAAGAATCGGTGATCACCCATTACATTAGGAATTGAAAAT
The DNA here is from genome assembly GCF_036588685.1 of Mytilus trossulus. NCBI lineage: Eukaryota > Metazoa > Mollusca > Bivalvia > Mytilida > Mytilidae > Mytilus > Mytilus trossulus. The sequence goes on from NC_086379.1 coordinate 64,367,881, forward strand.
GCCAGATACTCAAAAAATCGTATTGTACTGCTGATAAAGTTGAGGATGAGCGTCATTTTTCAATCGAACATTCCCTTCATAATAATTTGATGGATGAACTCTTTCAGCACTTGTCAGAACTTTTAAAAGTTAGATGAGCATGATTAATCTTCGATGTTAACACAAGAAAACTTAACTACTATGGGAAAATGATGATTGTATTGTTAGTTCATTTGAATTATGTAGTACAGGTCTTGATACTGACTGTTGTTTGATATCAATGTGTTAGTTCTTTTTTTGCCTATTTTGTTTTTATCACCGATTGTGACTGAGGCTTATGGTGAAATAAAGATAACTTACTAGTATATATTAGTATTGTAATGTCTTAATGTTGACCCAATCATTACACCGCCGCTTCGAAAAAGTGGGGAGTATAGAATAAGAATAAGAATAGAATAGGAATATTTTATTTCCAATTAAAGAGCCCTATATAGAGCTTTCATGACGTTACATACAAGCACATATGATTAGACATACATTAGAGACATATAATATAAGAAAACAACATTGTTTAGTACTATTAAAAAATGGTATAAAAAGCCAGGACTTTTTAACTGTTTTACCTCTGTCTCTGTTTATAAATTCGTCCGTCCGCCCCGTGAATATTTTCGTTGCATCGTTTTCTTCAACAACATTACAACTATTTCTGAATTTGGTTTCAGGGTTTATTGAAGTCTGGTTTATCGTGTGATGCATTTTCAGATTCTTAACTCAAAAACTTTCTGTTTACCGAACACGTTTTACATGAGATCTAAGTTGAACATTTTCGTCATATTTTTCTCAGAAACTACAATACAATGATTTCTTAAATTTGGTTTCAAGGTTTGTATAAGTCAGTTATACTGTGTTATGCTTTTTTAGATAAACATCTCAACAATTTTCTGTTCACCGAAATATTTGGGCAGGGTATCATTAGTAGCTCGCACCATCACTGGTTGGTCTTGATTTAAATGCTCTTTATAGACCCTGTTATTTGGAAAATGAAATATTCTTTTCTGTTCTATTTTTTATACAGAATTCGAACTGAGTATATAGAAAGTATTTGAACTACCTTAGTCTTATGTAATATACACGGAGTTATTTCTTAAAAACGTAATAATATATCATAATACAGACAGACACAAATTATTTTACCCTGATACCCTGATACTTAACTTCAGAAGTGTCGGACTTATGGGTTGTCGGAGTATTGGGTTGTCGGAGCAATGGGTTGTTGGACTATTGGGTTGTCAGAATAATGGGTTGTCGGACCAATGGGCTGTCGGACTAATGAGCTGTCGGAATAATGGCGTGTAACCGTCCTGTGCAGGGTTTGAATTAGTCATCAGAGTCAAACGCACCTGTCCTGTGCAGGGTTTGAATTAGTCATCAGAGTCAAACCCACCTGTCCTGTGCAGGGTTTGAATTAGTCATTAGAGTCAAAGGCGCCTGTCCTTTGAAGGGTTTGAATTAGTCATTAGAGTCAAACACACCTATCCTGTGCAGGGTTTGAATAAGCCATTGGAGTCAAACGCACTTGTCCTGTGCCGGGTTTGAATTAGTCATTGGAGTCAAAGGTACCTGTCCTGTGCAGGGTTTGAATTAGTCATTGGAGTCAAACGCACTTGTCCTGTGCAGGGTTTGAATTAGTCATTGGAGTCAAACGCACTTGTTCTGTGCAGGGTTTGAATTAGTCATTGGAGTCAAACGTACCTGTCCTGTGCAGGTTTGAATTAGTCATAGGAGTCAAACCCACCTGTCTTGTGCAGGGTTTGAATTAGTCATTGGAGTCAAACGCACCTGTCCTGTGCAGGGTTTGAATTCGTCATTAGAGTCAAACACACCTGTTCTGTGCAGAGTTTGAATTAGTCATTGGAGTCAAACCAACCTGTCCTGTGCTGGGTTTGAATTAGTCATTAGAGTCAAATGCACCTGTCCTGTTTAGGTTTTGAATTAGTAATTGGAGTCAAACACACCTGTCCTGTGCAGGGTTTGAATTAGTCATTGGAGTCAAACACACCAGTCCTGTGCAGGGTTTGAATAAGTTATTGGAGTCAAATACACCTGTCCTGTGCAGGGTTTGAATTAGTCATTGGAGTCAAACACACCTGTCCTGTGCAGGGTTTGAATTAGTCATTGGAGTCAAACACACCTGTCCTGTGTAGGGTTTGAATTAGTCATTGGAGTCAAACCAACCTGTCCTGTGCAGGGTTTGAATTAGTCACTGGAGTCAAACGCACCTGTCCTGTGCAGGGTTTGAATTAGTCACTGGAGTCAAACCAACCTGTCCTGTGCAGGGTTTGAATTAGTCATTGGAGTCAAACCAACCTGTCCTGTGCAGGGTTTGAATTAGTCACTGGAGTCAAACGCACCTGTCCTGTGCAGGGTTTGAATTAGTCATTGGAGTCGAATGCACCTGTCTTGTGCAGGGTTTGAATTAGTCATTGGAGTCAAATGCACCTGTCCTGTGCAGGGTTTGAATTAGTCACTGGAGTCAAACGCACCTGTCCTGTGCAGGGTTTGAATTAGTCATTGGAGTCAAACACACCTGGCCTGCGCAGGGTTTGAATTAGTCATTGGAGTCAAACACACCTGTCCTGTGCAGGGTTTGAATTAGTCATTGGAGTCAAATGCACCTGTCCTGTGCAGGGTTTGAATTAGTCATTGGAGTCCAACACACCTGTCCTGTGCAGGGTTTGAATTAGTCATTGGAGTGAAACACACCTGTCCTGTGCAGGGTTTGAATAAGTCATTGGAGTCAAACGCACCTGTCCTGTGCAGGGTTTCAATTGGTGATTAGAGTCAAATGCACCTGTCCTGTGCAGGGTTTGAACTCACAACCTCAGTCTTGACATGCTTGTGATACAGAAGTTGAACAACTTAAAGTAGACAACTCTGCCAATGAGGTTCCTGTAATGTGTTGATAGGCTAGCGATATAGAAGTTGAAACTAAATAAAGTAGACCAATCTGCCAACAAGGCCCTGAAACATGTTTTGACATTTGATTTTGTATAAGGTCATTCAACCGGTCCTTGGACAAAGTTATTAAGAGATTAACTTAGACCACTCATCCAATAAGGCCTTGTAATGTGTTGATATTTGACATTTGATTTTGTATTAAGTAATTGAACCCGTCCTTGGACAATGTTTTTGAAGTTATTAAGTATATATTCCATCCTTAAAGTATCTGTGGATCACCTCAGATGAGACATAATCAATGTTTTAGTCTGCATTCTTGTTAAGAAAAATTGATTGAAGAGGAAAGAAATTAATAATATTACAACTCTAAGTTACGTTCATTAATGCAAAAGAAAAATTCCATGTGCATTTCAAATGAATTGCACCGTGATTCATGCGATTTCAGTAAGAAGCGAAGGATTTATTTCAGTTCTTTAACCACAGAATTATCAAAATCAATACTTTTCCTTAGAATGGTAATGTACTATTAGTTAGCAAGTATAACCAAAAAAAATCTTAATAGTATTACGCTTTATAGGAATATATGGCATATTTATTAAGTATTGCAGATAAAATTATGCAATCTTTTCAAGAGAGAGGATTTAAAAAAAAAAATCAGAATGGGAAATGTATTCTGAACAAATAAAATTATGAAATTAAATGATTATTGAGGTATTTATGTCAATCAGATCTTAATCAGCATTTCCTTAAACCATTTATCTTCCAAGGAAACAATACAAGACAAGCAATTGTTTGTGTATAGGAATATTTCCCAGAAATCTTCATAGTTAATAATGGATTGTCTTTGTCTCTCTTCTGGGAATTTAGATCTTTCTTGGATTTATAAATTGATAACAGGCTAATAGAATGATTTGATATATAAGTCAAAAAGCTTTTAATACCCAGGTGATATGTCCTATTACAGTTAAGTGATATATTTATAGAAAGGCTATGACAATGATCTAGCAAATGAAAAGATCAGGATTTCTCCATAGTATAAATGTAATAAATAATTTGGTTTACATCAGTATGAGGTCAAATCAATGATAGAAGATGGATAGGAGAACTAATGTACTAAAAGGATGGAGGTGAGAAGCCTATAGTTTTATGCCCCACCTAAGATAGTAGAGGGGCATTATGTTTTCTGGTCTGTGCATCTGATCTTTTGTCCATCCGTTCGTTCATTTGTTCTTCCCTCTGTCATGCATTAGATAAAAGTTTTTAGTCGAGGTAGTTTCTGATGAAGTTGAAGTCCAATCAACTTGAAACCTAGTACACATGTTCCCTTTGCTATGATCTTTCTAATTTTAGCGGTCCACTAAACATAGAAAATGATAGTGCAAGTGGGGCATTCATGTACTATGGACACATTCTTATTTTAAAACCATTTTAAGCTGTTCTACTTCATTTGGTTATTCCTGATGGAATTATTTTCAGAAAAGCAATTTAAAAGTTTTTTTTATGGATTAGGTCAGTTTTTGTTAACTTCACCAAAAACGTCTTGTTATATTGTGGTTATGCATTTGCTCTAAAATCAAAAGTAATTCTCACTCTGTTCAATTTCTATCAATTTGTGACTGCATTGTCGTCTGAGATAGATCAGAAATATCTGGGATCAAAATTATTGGTTGATATAACCTATTTAGAAAATTACTGAAAAATAACAAGGAAGTTGTTGTATCTAAAAAATGAATTGTCTCCTAGGCTTGGTGCAGATCGTAAGCATATTTTGCTGTTGTTGTTTAATATTTCTTGTTACATATTGGCACATAACTTACATTCATCTAAGCTATATGTATATGTCACCCCTTCCATCAGCTGTAACAAGAGAGGTGATTTCTTTATTGTATAATTGTTTATCCAAAGCTGTTACCCTGCCAGCAAATGAATGAGGTACCAGTAGGTTATAAGTTGGTCACCATATGTTTTATATTGATTTGATATGACATTGATACTGTAACTAAAACTAAATTATGGTGTTACTGTAGAAATTAATTAACTTTTCATAAAGGAGATATTAATAGACAAGTAATAGTGATTTTCTGACATGATTGGAGTTGTTTTTTTGGCAAAAAGGAATTCAGTTCGATGGACTTGTAGTAGAATCCAAACTTGGTGAGTGCATTGTAAACTCGTACCTGTTTTGTAGACTTGTTTGCTGGATACAAGAAGATTAACTTTTCTCATGAATAATTTGATTTCCGAGGGATAACCTCGTTTGGAGGTTAATAAGATGATTACAAGTTTATTTTTTCGAATGAAACTTATGCTCCCTAAATACAAGAAAAACTTGGTGTGAGACTTATGATTTATAATCTTTTTGGAGAATACATTGGTTTTTTTTTAAGCTACTGAACCAATAGCTGAGACATAGTTACTATCAAGTGTTGTGTTATAGCTGCTGACCACAAACACATATTAAGGCCAAATGTTTCAACAAATTGAGCTATATGGTGCTTCGATAAGTGTATGAATTTTTCCTGGACTCCATGGACAATGGATATGAAAATGATGATGTCTGTCAGTCCCACATTCACTGTGTATCATCGCCACCGGAAATTGGGTACTAACGAAGCGGAGAGAAATAGAAAAAAAAGTAAACAAGTTAGGAATTCGTTCAATTTAAAGCATTTTCACTCATCTGATGAGGGTGCCGCTTAAGAAATGATTTTCTGATATACAATTCTTTAAATTATTAGGCCGATAAGTACAAAATAAATACAAAATTTTGTGTAATACTCCAAAACTTGCCACTTAGTACCGGAAAATTTCGAGGTCTATCGTCCTCTGTAGCCCCATTCTCAAGATATTGAACTGTTTTTCATTATTTTTCCAGACATGATTTTATATTATTATAGTGTGGCATCATATTTAATGAAATTTTTTGTCAAAAACATGTTTTTGGAAGAATATGGACAAAAACATTGTTTGTTTGTTGTACGGCGAATTGCAGGACGTTGTACGGCGAATTGCAAAATAACAATTTTTGTCTGTACAGCGTCTTGCAATATATTGTAATTTTAAGAGGAAATTAATCACTGTTTAGATAATATCAAGTGACGATATTTTGTTGATATCAAAGCTTTACAGGCTTACAAACATACAACATGTCTTACTAATCAAATATTATTAAATATATGCCGTTAATTCAGTTCAGGAGGCCTCGTTGCCTTCCGCTTTTCGATTTTGTAAAAAAAGTTGGGTTTTTTCAACCATATTATCCTAAATACATTAATATATATATCGTTATACTACTAACGACTGTAAATGTTATCTTATTTGTTGTTAGGGTGAAATTTTGTAAGTTCATTAAAATAAACCGTCCATTCATGTTTTGTTGGTGCTAGTTTTTTTTTTTTTTTTTTTTAGATCAAAACAGTTAAGATGCGGTATGATAGCAAATAAGATAACTATCCATCAGGATAAAATAAACTCTATGTAAGCAATTATATGCTATTGCACGACCTTCAAAGTCGAAAACTCGTCCCTTAGAGTCGGCTATACAAAGCACCGACCGAAAAATGTGGAAGGACTCAACAAGAAAGCGAACGGCCTAACTCATAACAAAACAATTAATAAGATAGAGATGAAGCAACGACAACCACCGAACCACAGGATCGAGAATTCGGACAGACACATAAAATTGTTTAATTGTTTAATTTCTGAAATGACTCATTTGTAAAAATAAACTTTGAATTAAGAAAATACTTTGTTTTCATCGAAAGTAAGGAGAAACAAATCGTGAATTGCATTTCGAATTAATTGTTTTGTCTGTTTCTATCTAATGCATAATTATATGAGGAGGGGGGGGGGGGGGGGGGGGGAGGGGGAGGGGGGTAGGGTGTCTGTTAACATGTTAACATGTTAACAACACCTCGATTTTGGCAAAAACAGTTAACAACAAATTTTTAAATGTTGATAAGAGTTAACAGCAACTTTAATTACACATGGACAGACAATTGAACGGATGGAAAAGCAGACGGAGTGATTGACTCCAAGAAAAAAGACTATGTCATGAATAATCGAAAATGCTTCAAACACCAAAAGGGAAGCTTCTTCTGGTTATGTATATTGTTGAGTAAATGTTTTGTGTCAATCAATCGTAGAAAACTTGGGTTATCGTCATAACGTAGGAAAGTGTAACAAACAGATAGAATGAGTGAATGAGTGAATACTATGGGCGCGAACAGTTTCTTAATGGCGGGGGCTCTTATAAATTATAGTTACATCTCAGTCAGGGTATTCATACGACTCATTGCTTACATGATTTTATTAAAAGGAATTACGAAGGTTTACTGATTTTTATTTTAAATCATCAAAACCAGTGTATAAATCAGAATTTAACATGTAAGGTGTCACAAGTTGAAGCACTGTTTAATCTCCATCTGAGTTGATATAAAGAAGCCTTGGTCTATCTTTAGATTCATTCTGAATTTCTTTAATAGACTAGCAAATTTGATTTCAATTTGAGAACCAATTCCTATTTTTTTCGGCCTCTTCTACCAGGCCACACTGTTCAGTTATTTTACGAATTGCAAATTGAAAAGGTACTTTATTTTTCACAATTCCGTCCAGGTACTCTGGGTCGATATAACTTATCAAACATTCCATATACACGTGAATTATTTTCGTCATAGGACTGACCAGGGTTTTAGCTGGATAAGAAGTGGCCTTTCCTTTTAACGTTTTGGATACATTACAAATAGAAGCCAGAAATAGCTATATTAGTTAGACGTATAAAGAGGGGCATGAGATATCCCTAAACATGTTTAACACTGCCGCATTTGTTGCACCTGCATGATCCAACTTGAGTCCGTAACCTTTGCTATAAAGTCTTGTATTTATTTCATTTTTTAAATTTTGATTCATTTATATGTTTCAAGAAACAAACATTGAACTTCGACCCCCTTTTGTAGTTAATTTATTGCTCACTTAGGAGACAGCTTCAGGTATACCATACAAGTTTAGTTTCGCATTATAGCCATGGTGAATTTTCTAAATATGAACGTTTTTGTACAATTGAATTGAGTTTTAGATAATTGAATAATAATATAGCCTTTCTAGTGGGTTTATATGGACATTTAGATTATTTTTAGCATGTTTTTAAGCCATTGTTCAGTTTGACCGTCCAAGCGTTCCTATCCGTACCGCTATATATTTTGAAAAATTTGTATTGTTTTTTCAACCAAGATTCGACGCTCGATCTTTTCAATTCAATTTCATGGGAAAAAACAGCAGAAATGCATATGATTTTTTTCCTCTTGATAGATATATGTCTATGGTTTCAGGAAAGGTATCACTCTTGATTGAAATTTTCCTTTGGACCAAATTTTTCAGATCTTTGTGACATGTTCAACCCCCTATTTTGCAATATTTGGTATCAAATAATTGCTCATTGTTGCCATAGTTACAACAAAAAAAGAGATTATATTTCACCATTATTACTGTTGGAAATCAAATCTATGGACGATTCTCTTTCCATAAATATACACATGCATAACTCAAATATTAAGCCTTATGTATAAGGAAGGAAGGGAAAGAGGAAAGAGGGTGTTTAAAAATTATGAGTGTCAATTCTTAGTTTTTTTCCTATCTGTGACTTGACACCCACCCTAGTGCATATTTTTCTCGCTGCGTTGGGTTGTTTCTTCTATTTGGTCGGGCTTCTGTTTCTTTGACATTTTCTTCATTTCATGATTCTCAATTTAATCAAGGATTTACTATACTCACTGAAGATTTTTTTAAAGATATGTACAGTTACATATAATTATGCTGTTTATGTCACTCCTTTGCGGAAGCAACATTAAGTAAGAGATGGACAGCAAATGTTATCAGGACAAAAACAGTTTAACATAAAAAGGACCACCCCACCTTAGATATTTGAACTTAATACTTTATTTTCTTTGAAAGGACGCGGTAGATAACTATTCTAAAATTAGCAAGTTGCCATACAGTTGAAAACAAGTTGCCATACAGTAAATTTATCAACACGAGCAAGTTGCCGTACCCTAAACTTTATTTTTTATGGTCTATATTCTTTAAAATGCATATTTTTGACAACAAATTTCAGTAAATATGATGCCACACTATAATAATCTAAAGTCGTGTCTGGAAAAATAATGAAAAACAGTTCAATATCTTGAGAATGGGGCTACAGAGGACGATAGACCTCAAAATTTTCCGGTACTAAGTGGCAAGTTTTGGAGTATTAGACAAAATCTTGTATTTATTTTGTCCTTATCGGCCTAATAAATTAAAGAATTATATATCAGAAAATCATTTCTTATGCGGCACCCTCATCAAATGAGTGGAAATGCTTTAAATTGAATGAATTCTGAACTTGTTTATTTTTTTTTCTGTTTCTCTCCGCTTCGTTAGTACCCAATTTCCGGTGGCGATGATACACAGTGACATTATAAGTACTCTATTTGGTTTATAGCTCTTGGAACTTTTTAATGGGCTTTGGATTTTCAAATATTTTGACCTGGAGCATTACTGAAGAGACATTGATTGTTGAAGTATGCATCTGGTGTAGAAAAATTGGTACTTTTTATGATATTACACCAGATTTTAATAAAATTGAGGTCATCAACCATGAACAATTTCTCAGACTAGTTCAGAAAATTAACACTGATTAATAATTTGGTGGGGGTTGTGTAGTTTGATTATGCCCCTTGGAAAGCAATTATTAGGAATCTACATTGTAAGTACTTGTGCCAATATTTCTCACTGAAGTTGAAGAAATGTATGTCTTATAATTCTGATGTTTAAAAAAACAAATCATTGAAGTGTTTGCTGAATATTTTGGGAGATTTGTATGCATTGGAACAATATGAAAAATCAACAATGTAAGTTCTCTTACACCCTCTGCTTTGGGTATGATCAAGAAAAACTTCTAACGGTATTCAAAACATTATTAATATTATTTGGGTAGGAATGAACATCGAAATCAATGGAAAAAACAATAGATGGAAATTGATCATCTACCGGTACTCAAAACATTATTTGGGTGGGAATATATGTAGAAAACGAGGGAAAAAACAATAGATGAAAATTGATCAAGAATAATACCACAACTCATTCAAAAAAATTATGGTAGATGCCAGCAATTATCCATGTTATGATTTACTTTCCTTAGTAAGCGATGATATTAATTGTTGCTAATTGTCTTATAATTAGGTGATTTCTGACAGAATTAGAGACACATGTCTTCTTCCTTATTGTTGTAAGATTTTGTTGTAAAGCTGGGAAAAGAACATATTTTGGTACTTTTTGCCACTTCATTGACTATCAATTATTTATTTTTCTTCATGTATTTCTTAGTTTTTTTTCTCTCTAATAGGATATAGAAATAGGGTCACCCAGACCTTTTCTGTCAAACTGTAAACCCTTAGCTGAGGTGATGTCTGACTTGTATAAATACCAAGCTTTTCAAGTTTGAAAGAGGTAATTATTTCTGATGTATACTGTTGGAAGAGTGCTTTCTACATTCAAGAAAGAGGGATCTTTGCTATAATTCTGAGGAGTCTATAGGCAACCCTTTTGTGGGCAAAATATCTACCCTGGCCTAACTGAAAATTGTTTTTTTTTCAATACCAGTCCAATTTTCCATCATTCATATATAAAAGAAGATGTGGTATGATTGCCAATGAGACAACTATCCACAAAAGACCAAAATGACACAAACATTAACAGTTATAGGTCATTGTACGGCCTTCAACAATGAACAAAGCCCAAACCGCATAGTCAGCTATAAAAGGCCCGATAAGACAATGTAAAACAATTCAAACGAGAAAACTAACGGCCTTATTTATGTAAAAATGTAACAATTATGTAACACATAAACAAACGGCAACCACTGAATTACAGGCTCCTGACTGGGACAGGCACATACATCAATAATGTGGCGGGGTAACGGGGTTAAACATGTTCTCATTTGACACACTTTTTAATACTAACCTAACATATTTTAATTTTTGATTTGTTAAGGTCTGGAATATAACTGAAATATATTTGAAGCTAGATATAAAGCAATGACAATCTATCAGTCCTTGCATTTCTAACTTGTATCTTAACCTCACTACATGGCGACACTTAGGAAATAAGTCATTTTGATTTGAGAAAAGGTGACAGTTGAATTTCTCAGTATTTCTGTGTTGCCAACTAAAATGGATTACTGATAACATGTTTGTAGATCAATTTATCTGACTTTAATATTGCTGATGCCAGTAAAGGTAAATGTTCTGAATTTCTTCAGGGAATTAATGATGATCGGATATTTTCACTTTGAATAAATATGTCTCTTTTTGATAAACCAATTATTGAACAGTTTATAACACAATTGACCCTTAGGCCAGTTAAGCCAATGTCATCAGTTGGTATAATGTTATTTATCTTCAGATTACCTGACCCAAAGGGTCATTTCTGTCAATTTTTCTCATTTTTCAAAAGTTGACTCCTCAAACAAAAAACACTATGTTAGTTCAGTAAAGAAAATCCATTATAATCATTTGATGAGGTTTTATATAAAAGAAATTGATTTTATGTAAGTTATTATATATAACATAAAGGATCCATAGAATATATATACAAGAAATCTTTTTTATGGATTTTCTGATGAATATTAATCCACATGTATGAAAAGAATGTGTTGGGTATAATCTGTTTATGTCGCTGAGTTAACTATTAAAAGATAAATTTTGGTCTGTTGTGTAGAGTTTTTATATCAGCTCAATTTTTACACAGTTGCATACTTTGCATAGCGATTTTTTGGGTTAAAAAAAAAGGTCAACAGATGTATTGTGTGTCAGGATTGCTTCCTTTAGTAAATGTGGTAGATACTTAGTCAGCCATAAGAGGTTTCGCTGAGTAAGTATTTCCTTGGCTCAGACGGTTTACACACTACCTTGTAACACAGAGGTCCTGGATTCAAGTCCCGGTGCTATCTGGATACTATTGATATTATTTTACAGCCGATTTCAATGATTGTGTAGGCAAACGTAATATTGTTGGTTAGCTTGCTTGCTACCTGAACCATGAAGTGATTGTTAGGTAAGGTAAACTATCCTTCTTTAAGAGTAGACTAGTCCAACAGATAGAGTAGGACTAGGCTCCTTTGAAAGGAGGGTACCTAACAATGACTTCACGGTTCAGCTAGCAAGCAAGCTAACAAAAGATATATTACCTTTAGCTACACACTCATTGAAATTGGCTGTACTACTTTTTTATTGAATTGTCTGGATAAGTTTTGTTAATTGAAGACAACAATCTCTGTGGACCTGATTTTTATTGCTGAGTCATCTTAATATGTCTGATCATGAAGACAGCTATAAAGTATTTCAAAACAATTTCCATTAGTTGAACACTGACTGACTTGTGGCCTTTTAGATCTTTTATTAATACATTCCACTGCCTTTTAATCTTAAATAAATCACACATTAATTCTCAGAAATTACTTGTTTGTCCCTTACTTTTGTATACAAATTCATGAGAATGGCACACCTTTTTGTTGTCAACATCTGAGGAGTAATTAAGTTATTTAATATCTTTGCAGGGGACATTTAATTATGAGAGAGTTGAGTTCACTATTGATTAAAAGTTGTTAGTGTATTATCCAATTAACAGCTTATACAGAACAGGTATCCTTGTTGCTAATTTTGTTATTTTCTAATTACTTGAAGCAGTTTTAAGCACTTCCCCAATGGTTATTTAATGTTTGTATCTCATATTTTTGGAACAATTTCCCATATGCATTATGTATTGCAAAAAACATAAAATTCATAAAATAGATTTGATGAGTAATAGTATTAGAATAGTTTTAGGGACATGTTGATGTATTCATTGATGAAGTTTCATCTTGATATTGCAGCTACTTGATAAGCTCACCTTAACCAATATTAGGCAATACAAATACAGGGACTGGCAAAAAGAGATTTGGGTAGAAGTCCTGGTCTATGTGCTCTTGGTCTGGCTGTCCAAGACAATACAAAAATAGATTCCAAAGCTTCCCCAGGTAAGCATTTGTATGTCAAGGAAAACACAAAAATTAGGCAATGCAAATACATGGACTAAAATAAAGAGATTTGGGTAGAGGTCATGTTTAAGTTTGATCTTGGCATTTGATTTGGCTGTCAAAAAAATACACAGATTCCTCTGCTGTCCCAGGTTAGCATTCATATGTCAAGGAAAATACAAAAAAAGATTTATTTTTGACATCATTCAATAGATTTGTAATTTTTGAACCCCCTGCAAATAAAGTTGCAGTGTTGTATAATGTAGTCTGTCAAAGTTTTTTTTTATCCAATTAGGTCTAGAATTTGAAAACTTACCATTATGATAAACTATTGAATGCAGCAACACAAAGACATTTTTTCACCATTAGAATATACCTCAAATTGTCCTGCTTGAGTTTAGAAAAATTGATATTATTTAATATACTTGTGAACAATCTGACACAAGCTCTTTTTGTCAGATATTCATGAAAATGAGTACATTTTGTACTTTGTAAAGATTTTTATTTGAAAATATGCCAAATAGTACCTAGGGCATACTGGTAAGTTGACAATATCCAGAGTGATTGCCCTTTGCAGTAAGAATTTTTAATGCACTTTGTGGATGTCAGACCTATATGCTTCATGAATCTGTCACATTGTCAGACAAATGAAACTATTCATATGTAGGATTTCATGGTCTTTTGACAATCCCAGAGTTATGCCACTTTGCACTTACGATTTTGTTTTAGAATATTACATTGTATTCAATACCTAAACCTTTATAAAACTTTTCACTCAAATAGAACATTTGTTTTCTTATCAATTAAACCAAAAACATGTTCATAAAAGTTATTGTGACTTGATTGTGTCTTTAATATAGAATAGTAATCTACTTAAACATCATTGATTTAAAAAGTAAACGAATAATAGATTTGGGACCAGTTATGAATATTTGTCATGTTCCATAGAGAGTTCTTTTTTTCACTGTAACAGATACCAAATACATGTATATGCAGGAATTTCTTTGCATTGAAGACCTATTGGTGACCGTCTGCTGTTGTCTGTTATATGGTCGGGTTGTTGTCTCTTTGACACATTTTCCATTTCCATTTTCACTTTTATTCTTTTGCCCTGGAAAAATCTTGCATGTGAAAAAGTATTAGCATTTCAATAATTCAAAATTGTGACTTATTCTAAACATGCTAAAGTGAAAAAAGGCTATAAACGTATATACATATGAGAAGTGAGCAGAGCAGATTAACCCATATCTTGTAAACAGATGCTTCTTGGTCTGGTCTTAAGTTTCCATCTGGCATTTGTAAATTGTTCCTAACCTCAATTTTGATGTGAACTTTTCAGTTACTTTGTTTACAGGTCAACTATATTTTGTCTATATAACTGCTAGAAGGTGTAAATATTGTCATAACGGGGTTAACATGAATTGACTTTGATCTCATTTCATGGTTCATATATACTGTAAAGTTCTTATGTATTAGAAGTTATAGGTCTGCTATATTTGATCCAAAAAATCATTTTATCCTGAAAAAGTGTGGCGAACATGGTTACCTATCCAAACCAGGGTTCATAAAAAATACTAATTTTTGTGACCAAGTAAATTTCTTAGTTGCTGTAGATAATTGTTTATAATAGAAACATTTTGTGTTGCATGTGTCGTTATGACACAGTTCTTTTGACCTTGACTTCCTTTTCAAGGTTAAATGACAAATTGTAAGTTCTACTGGTTATTTCTCATTTGATATAGACAATATTCAGTTCATTGTATTGTAAGATGTCTTTCTGATATGATTCAATTGTCCTTGACCTGATTTTGATGGTTCTGTTAAAGTGATTAGGCCAGTTTTCTCATTGATTAAACAGGAGCATGTCAAATTTATTTTCTGTACAGAAAAATTGAGATATTTATATGTTTCTGTCACAGAATCATTTGATATGTGTTTCTGACATTAATGTTAACCGATCCATGTTATTAGTTGAAGTGGCCTGTTTGACATTGTTTATCTGACCATGACCTCATTTCATATCATGGTATATCTGACCATGACCTTATTTCATATCATGGTTTATCTGACCATGACCTCATTTGATGGTTCACTGATCCATGTTTTTAGTTGTCATGACTTGAGTTTTGTCATGGTTTATATTACCATGACCTCATTTGATGGTTCAGTAATTCATGTTATTAATTGTAATGACTGAGTTTTGTCATGGTATATCTGACCATGACCTTATTTCATATCATGGTTTATCTGACCATGACCTCATTTGATGGCTCACTGATCCATTTTATTAGTTGTCACGACTTGAGTTCAGTCATGGTTTATCTGATCATAACCTCATTTGATGGTTCACTGATCCATGTTTTTAGTTGTCATGACTTGAGTTTTGTCATGGTTTATATTACCATGACCTCATTTGATGGTTCAGTAATTCATGTTATTAATTGTAATGACTGAGTTTTGTCATAGTTTATCTGACCATGACCTCTTTTGATGGTTCACTGATCCATGTACTTAGTTGTCATGACTTGAGTTCAGTCATGGTTTATCTGATCATAACCTCATTTGATGGTTCAGTAATCCTTGTTATTATTTTTAATGACTGAATTATGTCATGGTTTATCTGACCATGACCTCTTTTGATGGTTCACTGATCCATGTTATTAGTTGTCATGACTTGATTTCAGTCATGGTTTATCTAATCATAACCTCATTTGATGGTTCAGTAATCCATGTTATTAATCGTAATGACTGAGTTTTGTCATGGTTTATTTGACCATGACCTCTTTTGATTATTGATGGCTCACTGATTTTATTAATAATCTTAGTTTGTGTCCACAGTATTTGATTCTTACAACATAAAGGGTATAGAATCTTTGGGGATCTTCTGAAAGTTGGGACAATATATGTTGACGGCATAAAGTGGGATGTAATCACTAATGACCATAGATATTTTAAATTCTTCTGATCACACTTGTAAAAAGTCTTATTTTGGTATGTGAAGGAGAGAAAAACTCTAATATATGTAATTACATTGTATGGAGGTCCTTGGTTTCTGTTGTTGATTAACAAATCATCAGTTTTATTTCCTGTTTTGTAAAACTGTATTGTTAGCTCAGCAGAACCTTATAATTGGTATTGGTACAAAAGTACAATGATTGGCGTCAGAATCGATACCATTACATCAAAGTGACCAGACAGTTTCTGTTTAATTACAGATAAGACTAAATCGGTTGGATCATTGTGATTTTATTGATGCAATAACATTTTCACAACTTTTATCATGTTTATACATTGTAATCTGATTGTAGTCCTCCAATATTAGATCATATTATCCAATACAATGTGCTAAAAATATGGAGATAAAAAATGTATTGTAACATTAGTGGTTTTTGTTATCATTCATACTACGCCTTCATAGGCAATAAAAAATATATATAATTACAATTCCTTAGGGCATATTGCCCTGTTGTCAACTACCATTCAACTGCCTCAGTGATCTCGTGGAAACATGCTTGCCTCCAGTATGCAAAGTCCTGGCTCCATTTAGAGTCTGATCAACTCTGGCTTTCAATGTGTATTTGATGCTTCTCTAGTAAGCATTGTTTGACACCTTTATTCAGGTGAGCAATTCAAGCTCTTTTGGGCATCTATTTCTTTAAAATTGAGAAAGGAAATGGTGAATGTGTCAAAGCGACAACAACCCGACCACATGTTTATATATTTATCTTTGTGCTGATGCAGCATAAAGCATTCACCAAACAATCAATCTGTTTTCAATAAATTTCAATAAATGAGATATTCTTATAGTGTGATGTATAGCCACAATGCCTGCACACAACAAACCTATATATATTACGCTGTTTGTAAACATCCATAAAAGGATTGGGATCTCCAACAATTAAATAATTTAAATAATAGGTATTTTTGCTTTTACTGAAATAATTATGCAGCTTGATCCAATTTTGTTTCCCCTTGTTATAGATTGTGTACAGTGCTTCATTAATGTTTTATGAAAATTTAAAGAAGACAAATTATGCTATTTGCTGTTTAATTGTAGTGAGAATTGTTGGTCAATAATCAGGTGATAACAATTTACTACATGTGAAAATCTCTTGGCCATTTAAATTCTCCTTTTCCTCACATTGACAAACCAAATTAATTTTACTCTTGGCTTCATCAACTACTGAAAATTAAGAAATTTCTAAATCTAGACTGCAGAAAATGGTTCTCTAATGGTTATATTATACCTCTAATTACTTATTGTTACATAATATGCAGTAGTTGTAAAAGGTAGAGGCTTTAAACAGAATATTATAATTACAAAAGATATCTGCTAGATAATAATGACAGTCATTTCTGTGGATTCATTATTAATTGTTGGGTACATTGTTCCATTTTTTGTGGATTTCATGGTACATCATAAGAGAAATGTTGTTCAAGGAAATCCAATATTTTTAAATAAACAAAAAAAATTGTAGATACCCTTACCCTCATCCCAAATTTTCTACATCATTTGGAATAGTTGACAAGGTTCATATGATATTTTAAAATACAAAGTAAATGATCAATTATTAAAATTAATTAGTTGACAACATTTTTTCATATTAATATATTTTGTAACATTTAATGCAGCTGTGTATATAGAAACATTATTTTTTTTCCTTTTTTTTTCTTTTTCATTCTTCTTCAGAAACATAACCATGTACATGTATACATTTCCTATTTTTTCCTGTTTGAGGTCATCAGGGAAATGAAGTTGTATACAAATCTGTGTAACCCTCTTGTAATCAAGTATTATTGTTATTGTGTAACTCCCTTGAAATTATGAATTGTTGTTTTTGTTATGTATTTGAAGTACGGTATTTATAGATATGATGTACAAGTATTAAAATTTTGTAAAGGTTTAAAATCTTCTTAAAACTGATCGAAAACATGTTAACAACTATCATATTAATCCATTGTTAAATCAGAGGCTACTGTAGTAGTGTCAGGTTAAATAAACTATTCATTAGTGGACTAATTACACATACTGTTATTTTCTGTTAATTACATATCCAAAGGGATTAGGATCAGGAAAGGGGGGATAATATTTGGTAATCACATGGTAAGACATGTTTATTCAAATCAATAATAATTCACTACGATTTTATTCAGTTCCTGTTTTTTTATGTGTATTAAACCAGTATACATATTTAGATTTAAATGATTTTATAATAGGTTGTGGAAGGTAATAAAAATTCTTTTATGTGGGTTAAATAAATGTGAAGGACAGGAGGTATCAAATTGTATGTTGTGATTGAGAACTTCATCATGTTCTTCTGCTTAATTTTAAAAAGATGTTTATCTGCATGATGCATAGTGAGTATAGAATAATTTGTCTTTTGAAGTAAACATGGAATTATTTAATTTGTGTTGATACCGGAAGTTTAAGTAAATGCATATACAAAAAATTGAGAGTTCTACCACAGTAAGAGCTTAGAAAACAGCACTTATGAAACAACTTAGCAAAGTTATGTGTTAATTATTGTTCCTTAATCTTATTGCATTGAGATATATAAAATAAAAATGCATGCATCCTATTACAAGGCATGTGCATTTGAGGTAATGGAAACATTTTTGGCCGGGCTGAACAAAATTTTAAATATTTAAATGTTTTGGATATATTATTGTATAAGAAACATTCTGCCCAACATAGCAATTTGAATCTATGAACTATTTTTATCCAATCTGGTATCAGAATGGATTTTTATTAATGCTGTGTGTTTTGTTGAATCCCTTCTGGATGTAAACATATTTTTATACATTATTTCATTACTTGGTGACTTTTGCTCTTACTTGGTTATGGTGCATGCTTAGCAGAGAGGCAGTACCTATCTTTGATTTGATTTGGCTGAGAAGCACACCGTCTATTTATTAGTTATTGACTAAATATGAATTAATTTGAATGTAACACATATTTCTTTTTTTGCAAAACATTAAATGTTATTACAGTTTAAGATTTCAGTAGGTTAATTGATTTTAAAAGTTTATCATACATGTAGCCTTTGAGTTGCAGTCATCTGAAAAGGAGAATAAAAAAAGATCAGTTAAGTGTGACTATTAGAATTTATTTTTTTTGTAAGAAAATACGTTAAAGTTATTATGGTACAAATGAGATTTTTGATAATTTCCAAAACTTAATGAGAATTTTATGTTTTTTTTCTTCTCCATATTACATCTGTTGACTTACCATACACCAGCTGTCACGAGCTGTACGCCTTTAATAGTGTTACAGACTATAGATTTATTTCTTTGTGTAGAACACCTACTCACGGATAATATAAGGTTGACATTTCACTATGTTTAAATACATATGTTTGCAGAAGAAATCACTTAAGAAATAGCTTTGTCTGTCTGTACAAAACATATTCCTGTGTTGTTGACATTTATCAACCGATGAGGTGTTCATACACCTGATGCGTGGGTAATTTGAAATTGCAGACAATAATAAAATCAAGGCTGCATGAAATAGAAACCATAATGCCCTTCCCCCCCTTTTTCACTCAAAAATCTCAATCCCCCACCCCTGCAAACTATATATTTTGTGGTATGATTATGGAATAGCCCAATCCAAATGTCTGTCTGACTGTCAAGGTGGCTCATAAGTCAAATTAAACATTCGGTTGAATATTTTTGGTACATTACACCTTTGCACAACACTACCTGAAGGTGTGCTTAGAAGAATATAATCCTGGTCCCACATGTTAAAGGGGAGATAATATTGCCGAATGTGGCAATAATCTTAAGTAAGGTTAACTCACGGGATATCCTTTTGCATGTTCACTTACAGTTCTAGGATTTTTATTTACTTGTGCCTTTTTATGCCTTCAAACTGGTATTTGTCTTTGTTCAATATGGCGACAAGTGGATTTTCAGTTTGTCTCCATGCAATCATGTCAAATTTCCTGTAATTCCTGCAGTTGTGTCCATAGCAATCATGCCACCTCTAATGTAAATTCTATAGTTTTCTCCATAGCAATCATGCCACCTCTAATGTAAATTGTAGTTTCTCCATGGCAATCATGCCACCTCAGTATCTCCATAGCAATCATGCCACCTCTAATGTAAATTCTAGTTTCTCCATGGCAATCATGCCACCTCAGTTTCTCCATAGCAATCATGCCACCTCTAATGTAAATTCTACAGTTTCTCCATGGCAATCACACTTGGCAAAACATGTACTCTTCTAGGACCACTCTTCTATTGAGAGTAAAATGAAAATTTTAATATCTGTAATTTTTATTATGATTTTTGCAGCCATTTATATTTTAAAAAAAAATAATTCTTTTTCAAAATTATCTGCTTTTATATTGATGACTTGACAATACAATATAATCGTCAGCCCACGGTCCTTGTCTATATTGATCGACTGATGTTCATTAGATAAGTAAATAAGGAGAACTACAAGTACCATTAGTAGGATATCAAACAATGAGGATAGCAATAACAATTTTAACACAAAAGTTCAATGCATGTTTTGTAGCAGGAATTCACTATGTTAATAAAGAGAAGAAAGGAGACAATTTCATGCTTTTCATGACTTCAAAATGGTTATTTATTTAATAAATATTTTATCTTTGATGTAGGAGTACAGATTATGAAATTTGATTAAAAATTGCTATTTTTAGTTATAACCAACTTGTTGTTTAGGGTTAAAATGCATATTTCCATGTTATTCAGTGCTAATCTCTTGAGTAAAAAGTGAAGTTTTCTATTCCTATTTGACTCATACCCTTGAACTTATTCATAAAACCTAGGAAGTTATGCTTTTAATCAAATGATATTTTTATGTGCCAATGTGGTAAATAAAGATTTACCCAGTGTAACTCTATTCATCACAGGGCTGATTATATCTTGATTATTGTTAATTGTTGATTTGTACTGAAAAAAATGTAATTATTGAAGGCATAGTGTAAAACGTGAACTGCCTGATGATTGATCACTTCCTTGTATGAAATCTGCCAATTTGATGGGTCAGATATGATTAACTCAAAAACATCTAGAAGAGAAAGAGTAAATATTTACATGTTTGTATTTTTTTCTCACAATGGTTATGTTCTATTTGCTTTACAACACTATAAATTATAAAATAATTATCACTAAATCCCATAGCAAATTACTATTCTTTAAAGACTCATTTAATGTTGATGCCATGAAATGATGTTTGATGTTGTTTGATTAGAAAAATTGACATTTACCTGGTTCTTAAAGACAGGCTCTTTACTCTAATATTTGCCTGTTTCATAAGGACAGGATCTGTATTCTGATATTTACCTGGTTCGTAAAACTCTAATAGTTGCCTGATTCATGAGGACAGGGTATGTATTCTGATATTTACCTGGTTCATAAGGACATGATCTGAACTCTGATATTAACCTGGTCCATAAGGTTTGTGTGTACTCTGATATTTACCTGGTTTTTAAGAACAGGATCTGTAATCTGATCTGGTTTTTAAGAACAGGATCTGTACTCTGATATTTACCTGGTTCATAAGGACAGGATCTGATCTCTGATATTTACCTGGTCCATAAGGTTTGTGTGTACTCTGATATTTACCTGGTTTTTAAGAACAGGATCTGTAATCTGATCTGGTTTTTAAGAACAGGATCTGTACTTTGATATTTACCTGGTTCATAAGGACAGGATCTGTCTTCTGATATTAACCTAGTTCTTAAGGACAGGATCTGTATTCTGATATTTACCTGGTTCTTAAGGACAGGATCTGTCTTCTGATATTTACCTGGTTCTTAAGGACAGGATCTGTATTCTGATATTTACCTGGTTCATAAGGACAGGATCTGTATTCTGATATTTACCTGGTTCTTAAGGACAGGATCTGTATTCTGATATTTACCTGGTTCTGAAGGACAGAATCTGTCTTCTGATATTTACCTGGTTCTGAAGGACAGAATCTGTATTCTAATATTTACCTGGTTCTTTAGGACAGGATCTGTACTCTGATTATTTACCTTGTTCATATGGACATGATCTGTACACTATTTACAAGGTTCTTCTATTATAAGGCCCATACACACATTTATACTATTAGCAGACCTAATTTGATATAAAATATTATTCTCATGGTTCACGAAGAACCACTGTCTTGGTACACTGTCGCTAAATTGATTGATTGTTTAATTAGTCTTTTGCCTAAATATGGTTGGAATATTTGCAACTGGACATTAATCAAACAACAATTATATTGTTAGCATGGTTAGACCTTAGTAAAATGGTTACCTGGTATACCTATAGTTATCCTGGTTTATAAGGATGTTAGAGACCTTTACATTCTGGTTACCTGCAGTAGTATACTAATTATCTGGTTCACAGATCACTTTATTAGGACAAAATAATTGTCTATCATACATCCATTCAAACATTATTTGGTTCATGAGGACAATAGATCATGGTTTCTAATTATATCCTTCAAAAGGGCAATAGTTATTTTCTTCTTAAGGAGGCTCGCGGGTATAAGATTTTCAGAAAAAAATGAAACATTTATTTTTCATTTCAAATTTTATTAATTACCTTTAGTAGTTGTAACTTTATCATATGGTACAAAAATCATTCCAAAAAATCAATTCGTGTTGGCCCCAGGTGACTTTTAAAATGTAAATATCATTGAAAAAGCTCCAAATTATCTCCCTTTGGTGCAAAAATGCCATTTTTTGGCATTAAAATTGAAATATCTTTTTTAACTCATCGGTGACCTATATTTTTTATTGATGTTTTCGAATAAGCTATACATAAACTAAATAATTGTAAAATTTTAGCGATTTCTGTAATTTAGTTCTTTTTTTATTTCGATATTATTTTTTTTTCTCCTATCAGTTCAACAGAAAATAAATACTTTTACAAAAATGTATGCTTTTTTCGATGACAGATTGTAAGCGTAAATGGACGGTCCCCCATGTTTTTATTTCATTTTTCTATTAAGTATAAGATAAAGTTCATTTGTAAAAAAATATAGCGAAATCCTATATTAAATAAAAAAAGTGATTTAGACCCGCGAGCCCCCTTAAGGGCAATAACCTTTGGTATAGAAATTACTTGCCTCATTAAGGCAATAACCATTGGTATACTTAATACATGTTTCATAAGAGCAATTACTGTTGATAAACTTCCTTGTGTGATGTTGCTTACTTATGCCTTGTTAGGTTGGGTAGGAATTTAATGATTTTATTTTGGGGCCACCAGAATAAGTTGCATGTCTTAGACAAAAAAGAGATGTAAGAGTTGGAAAAAATCTTTGAAAAAGCAAAAATAATGCAATAATTTTTTTCTTGTAGACTGTTTATTGATGCTTTTAGGGGGTAGGCAGTTAACATCAAACAATTTAAACTTGATTTTTTTGGGCAATGATTGTTGGTCTTCACAAGGGCAGTAACTCTTAGTATACTTATCATCTGCTTCATAAGAGAATTCAAATCTTACCACTATTTGTTGTAAACTGCCAGAGAGACCACTGGGGATATAGGTAATAATCAAATGGTGATTTAAAACTTTATCAGAGTAAAAAAAATATATGTGTTTCAAAACCAGATAATATTTGTTATCATTGTTAAATAGTGTCTGTTTTTTCCTGTTATCATTATCGACCACCACGTTTAACCTTGCTCATCCTGACAGATTGTCATGGGATTGGTCGTTTCATCAATGTAATAATGACTTTTTAGTTAAATGATTGTTTTGAAATTTTAAACCCCCTGAGGGCAAGGATGGGAAAAGAGGGAATGTAACTATCATTTCCATCAAGTACCTCTAAACAACCATAAAGGCTGGTTTTCTATGCATGAAATACTGTTGATTTTATGCGTACCATAACTCTTTTTACACTAGTAAATTTTAGGGCCTTTTACTGCTTGTTGTTCAGTGTGATCCAGGGCTCTGTGTTGAAGGCTGTACCTTGACCTATAATGGTTTACTTTTATAAGTTGTTACTTGGATGGAGTGTACAGTCTCATTGGCACTCATACCATATCTTCCTATATCTAAATGATGAAATAGTTTAATTGTTCATCTTCCTAGTTTGTTGTAATTTTTTCCCTGATTATTTGAATTGTCATCAAGTCATTGAACCTGTCAAGACTATTTATTCTACATTCTTTTTCTATAGGCCTTTGTGACTATAACTGTTTGTATTAACATTTCCTGTTAAATAGCCTTATTTATATAACATGTATATGTTGGGGGGAAAACGTGTTTGAAAACCTCAGTAAGGCATTGACCACCCTCATTAACTGATTTCCAAAAAGAAGTGCTATCTTGAACCTATGGAAATGTGATATTTGTTTGGTTAACCAGAATCCATTTGAAACAATACAATATTAATGTCATATTGCCAAAGGTATACTTCAGACTATCAGAAAATTGTCATGTCTTCAGATCTAGATATAGATATCGAAATTTAAATTCACATTCATTCCTAGTCCTTTGGAAAATCTGTGTGTTCAATATATTTAATGTATTTAAAAATCTTTGCAAAAAGTTGTAGTTTATATTGTAGAACGTTTTACCATTGTACATTTGAACTAAATTAATATTCACTGGCTTAAAATTGTCATTTATAATAAAGCAAGAAATGTTATACATGTAGCTATGAACAGAAGTCTAAATCTGAAATTTAAAATAAAATTTCCATGAGCCTATACATGTACATGTTGAGTTAGGTATGACTAACTGCTGTTCATTCTGGTTAATTTGTGCAGTGATAAACAGATCTAAGGAATTCTGAGCAGAATTCTGAGATGAAGAAATTATGTCACTGGTCAAGGGATTGATCTCGTATAGGAATGGGATTCTTCTTGATATACATATCATACGAGAGATGCTTTTGTCCTTGTGTAGAACTATTGGTAGTCCAGACTTTTTCAGTGATAAATCAGTCAACATCATTATAAAGACAAGTCTGATTCTCAATCATAGAAAATATTTGGGATTTGTGTTTGTTATGAAGAGTTTTTCTGTACCTTATGAATAATACTTAATAGGCCAACAAAATCTGTATATGAATTCATCAACAGAAGTACAGTTGCTTCTGACATGTGTCATTATTAAACTTTGACTCCAGTTTAATACTTTATAAAAAAGAAGATGTGGTATGATTGCCAATGAGACAACTATCCACAAAAGACCAAAATGACACAGACATTAACAACTATAGGTCACCATACGACCTTCAACAATGAGCAAAACCCATACAGCATAGTCAGCTATAAAAGGCCCCGGATAAGACAATGTAAAACAATTCAAAAGACTTGACTTTTGTATGCAATTCAAATTTTGCAAGTGTAGACATGAAATTTAACTGTGTCAGGTTATGCTTTTATAATTGTACAATTCTGATTCTCAGTGTCTCCATAATTCATCAATATTGATATAATTGCACTGACACTGGTAAAGCAAATCCAATTTGGAAAACATTAGATATTGCATCTTGAGGCTAGTTAGTTATGAAGTTGTTATATTCTAATGAAGTATTTCATCCCAATAAATATGAAGCTTTAAACAGCATTTGAGTTTATCCACATAACTGTTGTATCCATTAAATTGCAACTCATGATGTATGAGATGCTGTTTTGAAACACCTACAGGCTATTGCGAAATGATTACAAAACAAATATTATACAATCAGCTTGAGTTTTTAAAATAGTTAAGCATCTTCTTGCTATCATTAATCAGGGAAAGAACTTTTGTCGTGCAGAGAATTTAAGTATGATACTTTGGAAATTTTCCATAAGTTAATGTGAGTGTCATTGTCATAAGATTGTATAATAATATGTAAATAAGCTGAAAGAATTTTTATGGTGCACTTTTAATACTGCAGTTTATATTTGTGCATTCAAAATATATAATTTTGTATGGTATTACCTTTAAGAATTTTAATTACTGTCACATTTGAATTAACTTTTTTTCTTTTTTTCAGCTTATATGTTCCTTCTCTAATCCTGCTGTAACCCCATTCCACAACCGAAGTGTGTGGATACCTATCAAAGTGGATCAAATTACAAGAAAAGAAGATTTTGGCATAGCTAAGGCTTTGGCCAGCATTCTTAAGTTGATTGAAACCGTGATCATGGATACTCCTTTTGCAGAGGGGCCACCTAACGGGCGGCTACCGTCTACTTCAGATGATGCTGATATGATGGAAAATGAAAACATGGAGACAAAAATAGGCTCTCAGGAATCATTTACAGAGTTTATGGCTCAGAGCTTGCCACAAAAACCAGGCCCAGTGATTCATAGAAGGGCCGATAGACATTATTCTAAACGAATGCGTCGAAGACTTGTTTACAAAAATGGTGAAGTGAATATTACACAAACAAATATAAGAAAACGTAGACGACGATATTTAGCTGATATTTTCACAACGCTAGTTGACATTAAGTGGAGATATAACTTGCTGTTGTTTGCACTAGCTTTCATACTTAGTTGGTTAATGTTTGCTGTCATATGGTGGCTTATAAGTTTTTCACATGGGGATTTAGAAAACAGTAGCAATAAAAACTGGAAACCTTGTGTCAAGGAAATGTATTCATTTACGTCTGCGTTACTGTTCTCTATAGAAACCCAACATACTATTGGATATGGTGCACGTCACACAACAGAAGAATGTCCAGAAGCCATTACAGTTATGATGATTCAATCGTGTTTCGGTGTTATTTGTCAGGCAATGATGACAGGTATTGTTTTCGCTAAGCTATCACGGCCTAAAAAGCGTGCTGAAACATTAATGTTTAGTAAAAATGCTTGTATATGCAAACAAGATGGAGATCTTTGTTTATTGATACGTGTCGGTGATATGAGAAAATCTCATTTAGTTGAAGCTCATGTAAGAGCAGTTGTGATAAAAAGAAAAATAACTAAAGAAGGTGAAGTTTTACCACTGTACCAGTTTGATGTTGATTTAGGATATGATGAGGGGAGAGACCGACTTTTTCTAGTATGGCCAGTTATTCTTGTCCATAAAATCAATGAACAAAGTCCTTTTTGGGAAATGGCTCCAGAGGATTTACATAGAGAACAGTTTGAGCTTATTGTAATACTTGAGGGGATTGTGGAATCTACTGGAATGACAACACAAGCAAGGAGTTCTTATCTCCCTGGAGAAATTTTATGGGGACATAGATTCGAAAGATTAGTAACCTTTCAAAAGGAGAATGGTCAATATCAAATAGACTTTTCAAGATTTCATAATACCTTGCCTATGGACACTCCACAGTATAGTGCAAAGGAATTATCAGAAATGAGTGATAGAGGTCATCAGAATCTGGCCATCGATGATGACGAAGAGGTAACCTCTGTGGGATCGACAAAACATGATAAGTTTCCAAGTCCCTATGTGATAAAAAGACATGGTTATGCACAAACTGACTTTGATTATGACGAAGATGACTTGATTTCACAAGAAAGTTCTGTTCAAAGTCGACAAACCAATGAATCAGAAACATTATTATGAAACATTACACATTAGGTAAGTTAGAATAGGTATTAAAGTCAAGTGGGCTAAGATTAGTCAACAAATACCAGGGTAACACAACGCACCTAAAATCATTCAGAAAATGTTATACTCCATAAATATTTTAAAGTGGCAAAAAGATTACATTTGTTATGTCTTCATGCAGACTGTTACGCTGTGAACCAGCATATAAAAAATGTGGCTCAGTGTTGATTCAGTACAAAGCAGGGTTCATATTGCTATTGCATTAACACTTAAAAGTCTTTGAGTACAAACACTACATGTATCCATATTAAATTTGCCACTGGATGTTAAACAACCATCTAAAATCATTGTCTGTTTTCATTAGCATAATGTTATATCTCAGTTGGACAATGAGTTCTTATAGAGAATGATTCATTATCAAGAGAAAAGCACTTTTAAAATTAAAGTTTTTTTAATATCTTTGAAACCCAAAATTTTTAAGTACCGGTAAGCAAACATGCTTCAAAAGAATAGCAAATTTTAACTTCTAACTCGCTCACAGAGATGGCTTGAAAACTCAGAATAACATGCAATTTGTATCTAATGTGATTTTTAATTAATTATTAATCTTGTGAAAATATTGTTCATGATCATTGATATTACTGACTACAGAACTACTTTAGCATTCTAAGCTAGTTTTGTGATGAAGCCTTTTAAAAAAAAAATCCAACCAAAGGGAGGTAATCCAATATATCTATTTATCATTTCAGACATCCAAAACAGAACATCATTCCAGGGTTGCTGAAAATTTTAAAACAGTTGTCAGTTGTTTGTGATTTTCCAGAACAAAACCTTTTTAAATGTATTTGTATTATATTACTAAAGTGATTTTTTTAATTGTAAATTATTGTACAAATTTTTAAGAAAGACTTTTGTCATTAATTCTTTTCTGTCAGTATTAGTATTTCAGTTCATAAGCTGAACCTTTACTGTCTCAACAAAGGAGTAGGTCCGGTAAAACCCCTTTTTGGCCCCAAAATATAACAGTTTTACAAAATTGTTAAAATGTAAACTTTTAGTTATTTATTGGACAGTTGAATGCTTCTGCTACATAAATATGCGCTGTTTTTGACAATACAATGCACATATATCTGGTTGTAGCACCATTAAGTCATGCTAAATTACTGAAATCTTCAAAATTCTATCATTTTAGTTAAATTTTAGACGGTTTCCGTGTAAAAAGTAAGTGGCCGCATTTGTGTTCATCCTTAATATTGAAATGTAAGTTGTATTTTATGATAATACATAACATATATAAAGGTTGTGGATGAACAGGGATGCGGCCATTTTCATTTTTGACCAAAAACATCTGAAAAGTGACGTTTTTTGGCATATTTGAGAGATTTTTCATATTTGAGCTTGAATTTGATCGTTTTTAATGACTAAATTAGTTAAAATCTTTCACAAAAACTAATTGAATCAAGTGAAATAGACACTTAAGTGTTTAAAAAGTGGTCAAAATCTTTCATCAGATGAAACTGAAATTTAAGGCCAAAATGAGTCCTTATCGGACCTACTCCTTTGTTGGAATATACAGGTATTTTTTTTTCAATTAAAAATAACATGATCTGAATTCTTTAAATATCATTACAGGGGTATAGTATTATGGCTTTATAAATTAAAACAGGCAAAAAAACTACTGACCATACAAAGTTTATATAAGTCCCTTTCCCCCAAATATAAAGTGATAAATAAACCAGGCTACAAGGATTACTAATATAACAATAAAGATATTTACTGATGGTCAGTTCTACCTCAGTATAAACACGACTACACAATCTCAGGCACACACTGATCATTGCATATATTTGTCTGTAGCAAATCATCCTAAGCTTCTGTATACTTTATATACATATGAGTTCCATACAGAAAAGGAAAACACAGTATTGGATAACAATTGATAAAGTTTGCTATAAAGTGGATGGGGCTTATATCCATTTCTCTGCCTCTTTCGTGGGTTAATACTATAAAAGAGAAAATCATTGGAGATCATTAAATTCCAAAAATTAAAAGAGATTATATCAACAAAACTTATATTTGATTATATTCATCAAAATAGAGCAAATCTGAAGCCTTTTAGAAAATGTATTAAAAAAAGCCCTTTTTTGGGGGATAGGGGTAAATAACCATCTATACTCTATAGATTTTAAAACATAATTAGTACATTGACACTGTTATATGACATATTTATACATTGTACATTGTAATATGACATATTTATACATTGTACATTGTAATATGACATATTTATACATTGTACATTGTAATATGACATTTATACATTGTACATTGTAATATGACAAACATTGTACATATCATTGCTGTGATATGATTTCATTTAGATGTTTCATGCTGTTAGTACATGTATTGCAAACTTATTTTTAAATGTTTCATGAAAATAATAATTTGAATCATCAACAATGTAATTCCTGCTAAAAAGTATTGAAAGTCTGACAAATATTTTTTTTATATAACAATATGTACTTACTTTGTATACTGAAAAAAACCTTGTTGGCTCCTATAATTACAATCTATTTAAATATAAAATGGTCATAAAAAGTGTTTAACAAGACCTTCAGAATATGGCTGTCTTTTAAATATACCATTGTTAAAATAAAAACTTTCAATTATTGTTTTATGTAATGAAGGTTTGAAATAAATATGTCAGATTTGATATGAATGGTATGCCATGTTATTATAAAATTCAGGCTTGTTGACATGTTTGTAAACCACCTATTTGCATGCTATTCATTTCTTTGTGGAAAGGAATTTTGATTAGAAGCTAAAGCTTACATGTAATTTTTCATGCCTTTCAATGCAATGCATTATATTTGTTTTCCCAATTGCTGTTAATCCTCTTTAACAGAGGAAATATCATCCTTTATAAGGATTGAATTACAAAGACATAAGTAATCTTCATATCAGGGGCCTTGCTCAAACGGATTTAATAGGAAAGAAAATACTTAGTGGTAATAAGTTCATAGGTTTTCTTAATTGCATAATGTATATTTTTAATATGATATAAATGATTTAATAAAAGAATAGGAATGAAAATCTTGTTGATTTGAATTTTAGTAGGTATTGATAATAATATACAAACACAAATTTATTTATAAGTTATATACATTTGAAAACTTTGTAATTATTTATTGAATTTAGTATATTATTATTTTTTTTTAATTTATGAAGTGTGCTGTTAATTGGCACCATCTGTATGACCAACAGCATCTGTTAATTTACATGAACTTCACTAATTTAAAAAGTCATAGAGTTATTTCCCCTTAACCACTTTCCCCTTAACCACTGCTTGGTATATGGTAAAACGATATACTATTTAGCTTATCTATCCCTCCCTCATCAAGCCTCATAGAACATTGAATAATCAGGAGTCATAGAATTAATTGTTTCTTTTATAAATATGGGACACACTAGTAATTAAATTTTTGGTTGAAAATGTAAAATAATACCGCCAGACATATTTGAAATACTGAAAACTGGCTGAAAAAGGTGAAGATTTATTTTATAGAATTGTAAGCTTTTAGTGTGTCAACACAAAAGGTGGAGATTTGTTCTTTATAATTGTATAATTTAATTCGATTTACAGGAGTAGGAGGTCCCAATATTGGTCTAAGTGATCAATTGTCTTTTTATTTTTCATTGCCTTTACATGTGTCAAAGGTTGAATTGTTGTATAGCTTTTTGGTTAAATGTTGAATTTTTAATAAATTTGTACATAATTTTACTGAGTTTAATACTTGTATAAAAAGTTCTGAATCTCAATGTCTATCAATGAATCTCAGAATGAAATGTGATATGTGACATGTTATAGTTATAGAAGGTAGGGAGATTTTAGTTATAGAAGGAACAGAGATTTGAGTTAAAGAAGGAATGGAGATTTTAGTTATAGAAAGTAGAGAGATTTTAGTTATAGAAGGAACAGAGATTTTAGTTATAGAAGGTACAAAGATTTTAGTACGATTGTAGGACTAGAAAATCTTGTGAACTAAAAGAGATTTTAGTTCAGGATTTCTGAGGTCTCAGAAGAAGATGACTGACATCTTTGGTCTTGTTTTGGCAACCTCACAATCTACAAATGAGTTATAGAAAAAAGGTCAACAGAAAAAAATTATATTAATAGGGTTTTCACTAGGACGATGTAGGTAAATCATAGCATATTGATTTTTATATAGCTATTTCTAATAATGGTCTGGTATCATATTAAAATACAAGCGCTTGTGAAATTTTGCAACGTATTAAGGGAGTTTATCTTGAAATGAAATAAAATAATGATAGATGTTACTAAGCCCCTGATTTGCGTTTAAAACATTTAATACACATTTTTCAAGCTGAAGATAAAAAAGTTATTCATTTATATACTGTTTTAACATTTAATTTCAATTGGAATGCAACTTTGCATGGAAGTTTGTGGACACCAGATAAATCATGTTTCAACTGTAAAAAAAAATTAGAATGGGATTAATGTCTAAACATTGTTGAAAGACAATTTATTTTCTTAGGAATATTTATATAATACCTTTATTGTAGCTAATGTCTTTTATGATTTGACTTGACTGGAGAACACTGTCTTTAAGCTTTTCCCCATAGATTTAAGCAACTACTTTTGTAGGAAAGGATGTATTTTAAAGAGGAGAACCTCAAAAGGCTCTCATTATGTGATAAAAATGACAGATATATTTTATTTCACTTTGTATGTAGTTTGGCAGATCCTTCTAGCTGAATTCATGTTTACTTTAATGTCATTAAATTTATTTACTTACACCTATTAAGATATACTATGTATATTGATTGAGATGCTGATTGTGTCTTTCATTAAAAATATTAGTTTTAATTGGAAACTGCAGTTCAATTCAGAAATTTACGATTGATTTTTATTTTTAAATTAGCACTAAGAGGTTAAATATTGTATTTGAAGAAGGGGCATCAAAATTTGTTTGCAATGCAAAATAGTTTTATGGAATTCAGGGCCATTACATTACTTATTTTTGAGGTAGAAATTCAGGTTTCCATTTCAGAAACAGTAGAAAAAAGCTTGTATTCGAACCTTTAAAATTTGAAATTGCACATATTTAAAATCGAGCTTCACTCCATTCAGTAGTGTTGATTAAGATAGATAGTGAAGATAAAACCTCATTAACCATAGGGTGTCTTCTTTAAAAGCACTAAATCAGATAATTAGAAATAAAATATATCTAGTTATTTGCTGTCAGGAGAGAAGACACTGAACAAAACCTTAGATGATTCAGAGTAGACAGTCCATAATTTTCATAATTCTTACATTGTATTGTGTTAATCATGTGACCATTTTCTTTTTTCTGAATGAATGTAACATTTTGTGATGATTTGGGAATGGTGCTACATGATGTTGCTACAGTTATGAACATTTTATACTGTTTACTATTTTTACCATTTACATATTTAATTTTGCATCTTTTCACTATCATGCATATTTGTGTGTTAAGTTTCATTAATATTATATATTATTTTGAGTAAATAAAATCATTTTTTACCAAATGAAACTTTTATTTATTGGCAAATAAGGTTTAGAATTAGAATGGGGAAGGTGACCAAAGAGAAGAAAAACATGTTTCAAAAAAGACACAAATCCATGGGTGAAACGTCAAGGCACCTGGGATCTCCCCTAGTTTTTGGTGGGGTTCATGTTGCTTATTCTTGATTTTTTTATGTTGTGTAATGTGTACTGTTGTTTGTCTGTTCGTCTTTTTCGTTTTTAGCCATGGCGTTGTCACTTATTCTCGATTTATGAGTTTGACTGTCCCTCTGGTATCTTTCGTCCCTCTTTTGAGTATCTGAAGATTGCAGCTGTCAACCAACATGCCCATCATGACTAGAAATAGAACAAATGGGCAAGGTGAAAATAATTGTTTTATATCTTGAAGACTAAAAAGAGTATCTATTCAGGTGCAAACAAATGCAGCAGGTTAAAACGTTTTAATAATTCCCAACCTTGTCTATTCTCTAAATTTGCTATAAGACAGAAACAGTAAACAGCACTAAAAAGACCAACACTACCAGATCTATAAAATGACAAGATGAGTGGAACCATCAATTGACTACTTGTAAGAATAATTGCCCTTTGCCTATTTTCTTGAAAACATATACAGAAATTGCAAACAGCTAGAATTATGAGCCTTACAAGAATGCCCATATGACTGAACCCACAAAAGACTCCGTATATAATATGAGAGTTTACATTTTAGTGACAATTTGTTACCGTTTAGCCTAATTTCATACTGAGACTACTATAACACATGGTTATAGTAGTCTCAGTTGCATATGATATAAATAGAATATACAGACAACACAAATATCAATATGATGTAAATCGTCAGTTATAAGACTTATTTCCCTTACATGTAAATGATGATTGTTGAACGCTACTATACTAGACCAACAGTAACGTAATTTGCAAGGATAAGCAATACAACATCTACAAAATGTTAAGTGACCGATTCCAAATCGAGTTAAGCCTGACTCTCATCTAGAAATTGACCATGATGGTCGGTTGAGAACAAGACTTCTACAAAAGAGATGTGTTCAGCCTCTCTAATGCGAACTTTCAGTTTCTATGTAGCAACATTACAACAGCGACTGTACATGGAGTATGTC
Source organism: Mytilus trossulus (assembly GCF_036588685.1). NCBI lineage: Eukaryota > Metazoa > Mollusca > Bivalvia > Mytilida > Mytilidae > Mytilus > Mytilus trossulus. The sequence goes on from NC_086379.1 coordinate 64,402,038, forward strand.
TCCTAGTTGATAATTTCAGATTTAACTTTTCCTTTCACGATTTTATTAAGAGGGTTGCTACTTACAAGGAAGCTATTACTTGAATAGAGAGTTTAAAGTGTAGATATTGAAGTCGTCGACTATTTTCGAAAACTTCACGAACACCATCACTGTTTCATGACGATATGTTTCGATTGTCGTAACCTTAATCTTGTCCTCTTTTTCTCGAATGTGATCTTCAGATTTAAGACTTTTATCACTATGTTTGTACTAGAGCTAAGCGACGAGTGCCAAGTTGTGGAGCAAGGATTTACTCACCGACACAGCTAAAACTGAACCCATAGTGAGACTCACATGGCAAGTGGGGACTGCACTGACAAATATGTGTGTTGAAATGTCCCTCTTTAAGGATACTAAAAATGGATCATCGTATACTGTTGATTGTTATGAGTTTCAGGACAGTCGTAATTCTTTGGGGAGGGCTGTTTTAAAGCCAGTTTTGTTGCGGTTTGACGGAACGTCTTGTTATGTGCTGATATTGTTCTCGTTAACATTGGTGTGATAAAAATTGTCACAAGATAAAACCACATGCTGATATATCACTTATAAAACCATATTAATTGTAGTTTCTTCCTCTCGTCTTCAAACGATTCCAAGTCAATTTTTTCCAGCAATAGTAGCATGATGTATGCCATTTTGCTTACTCTATAAAATATGTTGTTTCCGTGACAGGTAAGATTCGATGTAGACTCCAATGTATTTGCTACTATGTGAACTTTCCGGGTCCCTTAACTGTGTATGATTGTATTATATTTGAGCGTTATCTTTGGGTAGTTTGTACACTATACTTCTGTTTGTGAAAGTCCATGCCCAACGTTTTCTCAAAACCTGCAAGTTTGTAAAGATTCTGTTGAAGTATACAAGAGCGTGTTAGGATTTTATTGTTTTGTGTACTATTCAAGAGGGACGAAAGACACCAAAGGGACAGTCAAACTCGTAAATCTAAAACAAACTGACAACGCCATGGCTAAAAATGAAAAAGAAAAACAGAAAAACAATAGTACACATGACACAACATAGAAAACTAAAGAATAAACAACACGAACCCCACCAAAAACTAGGGGTGATCTCAGGTGCTCCGGAAGGGTAAGCAGATCCTGCTCCACATGCGGCACCCGTCGTGTTGCTTATGTGATTACAAATCCGGTAAATAGTCTAATTCGGTAGGTCAAATTCATGAAAGGGAAGGGGATTGTAGTTACGACGTAAGGAACATATCCGATATCATTTGTGAAACGGTTATTCCATAACGGTCAACCAACTCGTGGTGGCGTCCGTAAAATTTACGAAGGGATGATTTCAACTTCACCATTTGGAACTCTTGGTTTAATAGCTTCCTTGTGAGCAGTAACCCTCTATCAAGAAAATCATGATAGGAAATGCAAGCACGGGAATATCGTATCAATTGGGAGATATATACCCCGTATGCAGGTGCTGCTGGAATGTTGCTACTTAGAAATCGTCCCTAGATAGTCGTGTGTTCGATGTTATGTTGTCAGGTAAGTCATGGATGCGTAGAAGGAATATTAATGATCCAAGGATGACTTTTTTGGTACGATTGGATAAGAATGATTCTAGGTATTCTGTTATTTTCATATTGATGTAGTTTGTTGACTAGACATGTGATAGATATGAACAAAATCTATGGAAAAGTCCAGGATAACCATATCAATAGTTATCAAAGGTATACTAGGATTATAGTTTAGTACGCCAGACGCGCGTTCGTCTATATAAGACAGTGACGCTCATATCAAAATATTAATAAAGCCAAACAAGTACAAAGTTGAAGAGCATTGATGATCTAAAATTCCTAAAGTTGTGCCAAATACGGCTAAGGTAATATATACTTGGGATAAGAAAATCCTTAGTTTTTCGAAAATTCAAAGTTTAGATCCATCTCGAGTTGCTGCGAGTTCATGACATAGCATGAGTAATTGTGTTTCACAGTTTCATCTCGCTCTGAAACCGTGCTTGCAATTGGTAAGCCTTTTATGGTTATCTGTGGGTTTCAAGGTGTTGCTGACAATAATGAGTACAAAGAAGGTACAGAACAAACAGATGAGTGATACATGTATAAAGTTGCTGGCATTATATCTGTTTCCTTTCTTAAATACTGCTGTAACATTTGCCTGTTTCAAGTCTTCTGGTATTGTACCTGATCCAAGATTAGCAATAAACACAAGGCATAATATAGTAACTAGGTCTTCAGCACAATACATGTACATTAATATCCGTGCATGTGTGTTAATAGGGCCGCAATGTAAGCTTGGCATCGAACGAGTTACCTCTTGCACTTAAGGTAGATTTTTAAAAGTCTTTAGAAAGTTCCAATGTTCTTTGTTGTTCTCACATTTTCACAGTTACGATAAAAAAAAATTGTAGACAAATTATCTCATATTCATAACTGATTATATGTTTTATAAATTGGTGTGCAGTATACTGAGTTATTAGTCAATTCATACATATTCAGTAGTTGTCGTTTGTTACTGTATTTCATATTTGTATTTCGTTAACTGCTTTGCACAGTCTGTTTATTTTCTCGTTTGCCAGAACAGAACATTTTTCTTGTAGTTTGTTATGCAGACTTACTGCCCACTACGCCATTTGCAGTGCAGTAAAACATATTTGCTCCGCTGTTGCTTTGGATGCACTATTCCATAGTTGGAGAAAAACTCTCCGTTACAGTTTCAGTAACATAGCTGTTTGGTTGTTAGTCCAAGGGTCGTTTTTATGTCACTACTGTCACTACTAGTAGTTTGTTTAAACCCTGCAAGTGGTATGTGCGATCTTCTCCAATCTCAATTGACTATGATTGTCAGTTTATCTGCCGACGGTTGGCGGTTTTCTATTTTACTCTACCTTCTTTCTTCGTTTGAGCTTCGTCTATTTTGGCGGTAATATTGGTAAACAGTCTTTCAACTTTGTTCACACTACGAATCTTTTATTCGCCTAAATGTAAGTCCAACAATGAAAGATCTGTAAATTTGCCGGGATTCGAATGCATATACCTGGTATACAGTTTTTAGAATCTTAAAATAACAATAAACATTTCTGAGGATGAGTAATATGTGTCAACAGCTTACCCATTTAGCAAATTTAATCTTAGCTATGTAACTTGTAGCACATATTTCTGGTTAATATTTCTACTTCTATTTTGTGCCTTCTTTCACTGAATATCTGAGTAAAGTTTGTACAGTAAGAACTGTAATTGATGTCTACATGTAAAGGTCTCTTTCTATTCCTTTTTCTCTAATGAATTTGGTTACTGTTCTGGTCGTCTCATTTAATGCCAAGCTTGTACTGAGGTAGCAATCATATGCGGAATGTATTCTGGTTCTTGATTACAAAATTCAATTGGCATGTTGGAGCAATTTCATATCTACTAAATTCATGTGTCATCATCCTACGTTTATTTATACCTTTCCGAACACCTACAATTATAGGTTGCAATGTAGAGTAAAATCACAGAAATACTGAACTCTGAGGAAAATTCAAAAAGTAAAATCCCTAGTGTGGGAGATGTACGGCTTTCCAACTTTAAAACTCTATGAAGCTAAAATAGTAGAGTAATATCTTCTGGACTGTTTCAATTTGCAGAACACAACAGTAATTTGAAATTTTAAAGTTTACTTTTGTTTTTCATTAAGTTTTTACAAGCATATTGCTTTGAAGTCCCAATATGTCTGGAAGACCCTATATTTGAAGTGTTTCCATTGCGCCAAAGAACTAAATTTTCAGATTGTCGAATTGTTTGTGGATTGAAGTTCTTAGATGAAGGAGATACATTGTGTTTTGTAAGATCGAGAGTGCCGGAAGCCATGTTGGAGGTCGTACAAGATGTTATTTGATTCAAGATGTTTTATAATGTGTGACATTATTATGTCCTCTATTAACTTGCGTACAGCTTATAAAGGTGGGAAGCGAAAATGTCTCCTTGTCTTCTACTTTGTCGGATATTAAAAGTGTCAAAAGTGTCCCCCATCCATTTTACTTTTGAGTCAATATCTATATAATCCCTTGAAAAATTGTAATAGTTCTTGGAGGAATATATTGGTCTAGTAGTTTTTCCATTAGTCTGATTGATGTACTTGTCTATCCCAAATTCATGTATTGGGTTTTGATGTTATATTTGTTATTCTCGTGGGATTTTGTCTGATGCTTGGTCCGTTTCTGTGTGTGTTACATTTAAGTGTTGTGTCGTTGTTCTCCTCTTGTAATTAATGCGTTTCCCTCGGTTTTAGTTTGTTCAGTTAGTTAATAGTGTTCACATATTCACATACTATACATTCAACAGTTAAATCTGCTTCACATATAGGATATTTGCATGAAATGTTACTGTTCATGTTTATATTTGTATCTATACATTTTGTGTTGTTATCATTGTATTCTATTAATTAATGCCCAGAATTGCCGTTGTTGCTTCTGATTGCTGAAAATAAACTCATCATATATACCAGGATTGAAATTTCATATGTACGCCAGACGCACGTTTCGTCTATAAAAGACTCATCAGTGACGCTCGAATTAAAAAAAAAAATAAAACGCCAAAATAAAGTACGAAGTTGAAGAGCATTGATGGCCATAAATTCATAAAAGTTTTGGCAAATACGGCTAAGATAATTTTTTCCTGAGGTAGAAAAGCCTTTGTATTTCAAAAAGTCAAAATGTTGTTAACAGTTGATTTATTATAAGTATGAACATATCAATGATAACTCAAGTCAACACAAAAGTGCTGACTACTGGGATGATGATACCCTCGGGGAAACAAATCTCAATCAGCAGTGGCATCGACCAAGAGGTTGTAAATAAACTCATCATAGAAACCAGTATTTAAATTTCAATAAACCCATCATAGATACAAGGGTTTTCGTTTGTATTTACGCCTGACACGTGTTTCGTCTACAAAAGAATCTAAAAAAGTTTTAAAAAAAGGACAAATAAAGTACGAAGTAGAAGAGCATTGAGGACCAAAGTTCCTAAAATTTGCCGAATACAGCTTAGGTAATTTATTCCTTAGGTAGAAAAGCCTTAGTATTTTTAAATTCAAAATATTTGTAAACAGTTAATTTATAAATATGACCATATCCATGATAATTCATGTCAGCACAGAAGTGCTGTCTACTGGGCTTGTGATAATCTCGGGGAATTAAAACTCCACCAGCAGTGGCATCGACCCAGTGGTTGTAAATACTAGTAGACTTATCACAAATACCAGGATTAAATTTTGTATTTACACCAGACGCACGTTTCGTCTACAAAAGACTCATCAGTGACGCTCAAATCCAAAAAAGTTAAAAAGGACAAATAAAGTACGAAGTATAACAGCATTCCGGACCAAAATTACTAAAAGTTTTGCCAAATAAATGACAGTAATGATGATATCCATATTTTTCTTAGCCTGCTGAATTGAGTTTTCTTCAATCTGTTGTCCATGTCATTGTCACAGCCACCTTTTGTTATAAGTTTTCCAATTTATGTGGTGTTCACCCTCATTATATTTTGTCTGAGAGGTGTTTATTTACAGTCCTATTTTCTGGCACTTGCTTGTTTTTTTGTTGTATATGTTGTAATTTGGAAGATAGACGTCAGCAAAATCAAGTTCTTCTAGAAAAGTGGTAAATTTCCAACTTATTCCTGTTTCATGATCTTTAATTGTTTGCTTCATGGCATAGTCAATGAATAACAAAAATAAGACATTAAACATCACACATTCTCGTTTTTACTTTAAACCATTCCGATTGTATTCCTTCGTCTATGACTGCACACTCAAATGAATCGAAAAAGGGTTTTATAAACCATAAACCATATTAAGCTTTCCCTGACTTTTTAAAGCCTACAAAGTTGATATACAAAGGAGCATTTCATTCAGAACATTGTTCTATGATGTTTATTAATAAAAGTGAAAAGGTGTTCGGTATTGGTTTTCCCCTTTCTAAAGCCAACTTGTTCTTGTCTTATCTGTTCATCTATTCCTTCTTGTATTCTTTGAACGATGCAAATTGTTCTTGTAACTTCATATACTGTTTTCATCATATAATTGCTTGTTGCCTTTTCTGCTTCTTCAATTACTAGTAAGTTGTCTATCCATTGCCTTTTGTCATTTCTTATACTTTTCTTATAAACCTCCTTGTCTTTGTCACTATAATTTTGATTAAACTGTTCTTAACTTGTTCTTATCTACTGTAGTTAGTTTTTCCCTTTAGTTATCTTCTCTCATCTACAAGTTTCCATGAGTCATTGGAGATCCAGGGCTTGTGCCCACGTTCTTTGAAACCGACGGTATTAGTTGCTGTTTCTTTATAGTATTTCGCCCCCGATGGTACCACCAGCCCAGTAGTCAGCACTTCGGTGTTGACATGAATATCAATTATGTGGTCATTTTTATAAATTTCCTGAATATAAAACTTTGAATTTTCGAAAAACTAAGGATTTTCTTATCCCAGGAATAGATTACCTTAGCCGTATTTGGCACAACTTTTTGGAATTTTGGATCCTCAATGCTTTTCAACTTTGTACTTGTTTGGCTTTATAAGTATTTTGATATGAGCGTCACTGATGAGTCTTATGTAGACGAAACGCGCGTATGGCGTACTAAATTATAATCCTGGTACCTTTAATAACTAATTAGTATTACTTCCCGGAATATTTATATGTCCTTTAGTTCGTCTGAGAGTGAACTTGTTCTTTGGCTGATTGAAAATGCTTTTCTTACTTCTGGACTTTGTAGTTCGGTGGTATCGAATCTCTTCCTTGAAGTATCTGATACTATCTTTTATCGGTAATTCGTATATATTCCCTTTGATCTTACTGCCTAATATTTTCGAGTATCAACGTTCTGGCTGTATCACTGAAAATATCAGGCAATACATTGTGTGACGTCATAATTACCGATAAACAGAATAATAGGTAGTTTCGTTTTTGATACTGACTATATCATGTGGAATATCTTAACTCGCCCTAACGGGCTCGTCTAGATATTCCACATGATATAGTCAGTATCAAAAACGAAACTACCTATTATTCTATACGTATTTCTTAGGTTTTATTCTTAATTTGCATTTGAGGAGTTCGTGATTGCTGCCAACGTCTGCTCCTCTCAGTGCCCTTGTGTCCAGTATTGAAGTTCTATGATGTCTATCTACCTGTTCTATGTAAGCGATGTTGTGTGAACTCTGGCATACATTAATCTCTCATTGATTGGCTTCCATTTAATCAGTCCCTCCCAAACTCCCAAACATATTTTCACTTTCCAAATAGTAAAATATCGCAAAGTTTTGTCATTAACGATTAAAGTAACGAAACACTTAATGGTTGTTAGAGCATAACATGATTAGTCGAGTGTAGAAAATTTACTGAAATAGATAATGTGGCACAAAATGTATTTGCTAGTAACGTCGTCCGTCGTCGTCGTCGTCCGTCGTCGTCGTCGTCCGTCGTCGTTAACTTTTACAAAAATCTTCTCCTCTGAAAGTACTGGGCCAAATTAAACCAAACTTGGCTACAATCATAATTGGGGTATCTAGTTTAAAAAATGTGTGGCGTGACCCGCAAAACCAACCAAGATGGCCGCCATGGCTAAAAATAGAACATAGGGGTGAAATGCAGCTTTTGGCTTATAACTCAAAAACCAAAGCATTTAGAGCAAATCGGACATGGGGTAAAATTGTTTATCAGGTCAAGATCTATCTGCCCTGAAATTTCCAGATGAATCGGACAATCCGTTGTTGGGTTGCTGCCCCTGGATTGGTAATTTTAAGGAAATTTTGCTGTTTTTGGTTATTATCTTGAATATTATTATAGATAGAGATAAACTGTAAACAGCAATAAGGTTCAGCAAAGTAAGATTTACAAATAAGTCAACATGACCAAAATGGTCAATTGACCCCCAAGGAGTTATTCTCCTTTATAGTCAATCTTAAACAATTTTCATAAAATTTGTAAATGTTTACTACCGGTAACATTTTCCACAGAAACTACTGGGCCAAGTTCATTATAGATAGTGATAATTGTAAGCAGCAAGAATGTTCAGTAAAGTAAGATGAACAAACATATCACCATCACCAAAATATAATTTTGTCATGAATCCATCTGCTTCCTTTGTTTAATATTTACATAGACCAAGGTGAGCGACACTGGCTCTTTAGAGCCTCTAGTTTTAATTTATACTGATTAGTTTACTTTAGCTGTCTACCAATAAAATTGATAACATGCAGTGGTCGTGGTGTTGACCTATCAAGCCGTGTTTAATAAAGTGTTTTTTTTCAAGTTTATAGCTGTGTCATTATATGTTGTTCATCTATCAAAGTTAAACTAAACAATTATATTAATGTATCAAGTTTATCAAAGTTTATGCATATGGATAGCGATGATATATGACATTTATCTAAGCTCTCAATACTATTAATGTCTTCCTTATGAATTTGTATAGTTTAGTGTTCGGTGGATTAACATTGTGACGTAGGACTAATAGGAAATTGTGTGTACTTTTTCTGTATAAATTTATAATTTTCATATTTTTTTGTTGCATGTCTTTATATTTTTACATTTAACTTATTTATAGTTAGGAGATGGTTATCTAAAACATGATAAATTGACTCTGATCCTTGTAAAAATGCATAAAAATTGAACGACAATCTTTCACAATATTTCTGTAATCTAAAAGAGCTTTCCCAAAGAAAAACGGACTGTACTTCATATATATCATATTCCAAGACTCTCTGATTTAAGCTTACGTACTCTAAAACGTATTTCATCTTTTTTAATAGACTGAATAAATGGATCTTGTTCATATGATATTTCCATGAACTTACCGATAACGTACCGACAGCACAAAAATAAATTATTTATATCCAATTTGTATTTCGACTATTGTATTATCGTTGTTGTATATTTGTGTACAAGATGTAAGTTTGTACAAATTATAATTTGTACAGGGTTTATGTACAAGTTCATTTTTTTTTACACATACCTTCTTGCACCAGGTGATAAAAGTTTATCTTCTAAAATGTATCCGTTTAATGTCTTAAATTCAAATGTATATACTTCAACCTAATATATAGTTCTATTATTTTGACCTACAACTGGAAATGAGGATACCTGAATGGTTTAAATCATAATTTAATGTTTCTCCTCATACCAAAATCATACCCTTGAAAAGTTTGTTTTTGTATCAACGCTCAGTATTAGACTATCATGCAGTTGTGGAAATATGACAGAAATATGCACACAAAAAAGAATGTGCGCTTGCATCTTCCATTTGTGTGAAGCGGTTCATAAAACACTGATAACTTGTACAAAACATCTGTACAAATTATAATTTGTACAACATTACAACTTTGAAAACAACATATAAACGATGAGGCACAAGCAGAAAAAAAAATCAAAGCTGTGCATGTAATTCATCGTAGTAAAAAAAGAAAGAGCTGCATTAAGGTGACATCTAACCATCTGTTGTGACAGAGTTATACAAGGTGAACCAATATCTCCTCTTTCGTTTCCGTTGTTTATCAATGATACAATTTTCAACCAATGATGGCACGGTATGTTTATCCAGCGAAGCAATAACATTTTTTTTCAAACTAATTAATAGATATTTGGTTTTTTAGTGTTACTTCGATTGAAATCATTTATAATCAATTGGAATAAGATATCATGAAAGCGACAGATGATATTACATAGGAATTCCCGACAAAATTTATATACACAATTTTATAAATAAATGGTTTGTCAATCAAAATAAGAATACCGTGTTATCAAGAAATTATAAGTTACACAGACCACCAACATAATCATTGACATCTAATTGACAGCAGAAATTCGAAATCAAGTTAGTTGGCTTTTTTTTTTACAAATTTAGATTATTACAAAAAAAACACTGAGCCAATAGAAATCCAAGATGACAAAAAGATAAACAACCATGGCTAAAAGAAAAAGATTAAAAGACGGTGAGGCCACAAATATTACGAATATAACTTTTATAGATAAAATTAATATTTAAGGTGGTACCAAACACCTTGACTAAAATATATTTGGCTCATTTGATTTTCATAAAAGTATGACAAATTATTTACTTTGACCCTTTGAAAATTATATGAAAATTTCAAAAACCTTGAACCACACACTTTTCACACACTTTTCGGAAAAACTTCATTGGAAATATAGCAGTTTGACAAACACCATTTTTGATCATTCAGAAGCTTTAATATCCCTAAATAAACAATGTGATTAAAACGTTTAGCTAAGTTTTACAGAGTTATCTCCCTGTAGTGTTGAGAACCACCTAATAGTTATTTCTATAATTTGTTTACAGCGTTGAGTTATTATATTTTTTATCAATCAAAATACAAACGTTGTTTAAAATTCTGTGCACATGTCTTATAAACAAGGACAAGTATTTAATGCCAGTACAAACATGTACATGTAATTTAAATTATTTAAATATATCTTAATGTTATTGTTGCATAAAATGCAAATGAGATTATAGTGGCTCCAAATCCAAATAACCAGAATAACGATGATGATGGGGATGATAATGATTATTATTATGATCATAACAGTGATACTAATGATTAACTAACATGTAAGGAGACTAATTAAAATGTAAACAAACATGTTTTTAGGAAGATTATATTGTTTTTTAATTTGTTCGAATCTTCTTGTGATTGACAGTATTCATAAGAAAATATAATAAAACGTTTCATGGTAACACTTTTTGATAAAACCAATGATGACCAGATAACATGTTTGTCTGTCTAAGGTAAATTGTATACAAGTACATACATGGATAGTAATTAATCATAAAATAAATGACACTACAAGTCAAAGTGCGTGTATTATACTGTTGTGATGCGCACGTCTACTCCTTGTCGCACTATACCTGGAAGAAAAACACCGAGAAAATTTGAAATTATGACTGTAGTTAGTGAAAACTCTGACGAAAATCAACAACAAATGGAGAATGGAGATTGTAGTCAGCATGTGCCTCCTATTATACGTGAGAAAAAGATTTCGACAATTAGTAGAATTTCAAAAAAGAGCATTCAACAGAAAATTTATAAGAAAGGAAAAGTGAAATTTGACAAGTCCACCAAAGCGTACACTAAAAGTACACCTCGACTTGTAGAACGTAGTGGCAGTTGTAACATAGTATCAAGGACTATAAATGGAAAACAAACATCAGTATTCACGGATTTCTTCATGACTCTGATTGAAACTAAATGGAGACTTGTTCTTCCTATTTTTGGTATGAGTGTTATTATTTCCTGGATTGCTTATGCTGGAATATTTTACGGGATATCATCAGCTCATGGGGATTTTAATGAAGACGTAGTTGCTGGACATAAAAACTGTATTGCGAATGCCGAAGACTTTTTCGCCATTTTATTGTTTTCTATGGAAACCCAAACGACGATTGGGTATGGTTCGAGGTATGTAACTGATGCTTGTCCAGGGGCTATATTTGTTATTATGTTACAGTCAATATGGGGTGCATTATTACAGGCACTTCTAACAGGATTAGTTATTGCAAAAATTCAGAAACCATCAAAACGAGGAAATACTATTTTATTCAGCAAGTATATTTGTATTTCTCAGGAACACGATGGAAAATACTTGTCTATTCGTATAGCCGACCTTCAAAAGAGTAACATGATTGAAACAAGCACCCGTGCTGTTTGTGTAGTGAGTACCTTGACGACGGATGGTGATTTTATTTCACACTTCCGGCATGACATGGAGTTTAAACTAGACAAAAAGTACAGTAGGATACAGCTTCAATGGCCGGTAGTGCTTACAACCCGCCTACAACCACACAGTCCTTTATACAACATGGACGAAGACGATTTAAGGAATTCTGACCTTGAACTTATCATTTTAATGGATGGTATCATAGAATCAACCGGAATGACCGTTCAGACAAGGACATCATATATACCAAGCGAATTTCAATGGCAGCATAAATTCAAGCCAATGATTGCAAATATAAATTCATCGGGAGTTTGTGAATTTACTCTGAAACTTTTTCATGAAACCGAGGAAATTGAGGAAGAAATTAATTATGAGCCATATCATAAACTTAAAAGAATAAATCGAAGTCAGTCTTCGAAATGTTCCGAATATGGAAGAACTGAGTCTGGGTTCAGTGAAGGCATAGATACTGATGTATCTTCGTGTTGTAGCGATTTTTCAGTATTTGATGCAAAATATACTTGACTATACATATTTCTTGTGATATTTTCAAATAAAGAAAATCATAACTCAGTTGTTTTAATTATTTGAAAAATAGAAGTAAAATGTAAGCATATTCGTGATACCCTTAATTTCTTTTTGTAACAAACAAAATATAACTTACTTCTAAGGCTTTAAAGCTATTGGGGTTGCAACGTATTCAAAGATCACTTTGCATTTCATTGTGTTAATTAATTATCGGATAAAGAACAAATCCAAGGGAAATAATGGTATGAAGGTGGCCATATATCAAGCAAATTATTTATTTATGTACATCCATATCCTGTAGGTTGATATTATTTATAAATTAAATATTGCTTATTTGGGTCACCTTTAACTATCCATCATCTTAAGTGAAATTACCACAATGGCAGTAGTTCATCTTAATCACGTTAGTACATGATTTACTTTACTATTAAGCAAATACTTCATGGCATTCTCCTTCTAACATTTTAGGGAAATTTAGTGTAAAACCAAATATATTCTGCCCTTTTTACAATTTAGGCCGTGATGTGGTTTACAGAATAAAGAATAATGTAAAAAAAATAAAAATAATGATGAATTAAGAAAAATTAGAAAGAGAAAAAAAATAATGGAGTAGAGTGCTAAAATAAAAAGAATTAATGTGGAAAATTTAAAAAATAAAAAAAAAAGAAATGCATCTTATGATTGCATATAAATTTAATCACAAAAAAAAAAATATTTAAATTTTGCTGAATAAGCATTAGTTTTAAAGAAAAATGCACCTAAAATTAAAGATTATAGAAATAAAAAAACAAACTCATGCAGACCGCCTATAATCATAAATGCACAATGCCCAAATGTTTTATTGAATTAAAATATTCAATATCGCAGAATATCAAACTTCCGACAATACAATATAAAATGTATTTGACGTGAAGTAAATTCGTTTTGTTGGTGGTTAAAAAACCTGACGGAGTCCACACTTTTATATATGACCTGCAATCAGTTAACACGACTGTCTAAAAATTAATAACAGAACATACACTATGACTGGGATCCCTGGGAGTTACAACGAGCCAAATTAAAGTTCATTAGATTAAGTCTGCAAGTCTGCAGTCAGTTCACAATACAAAAAAGAAAGTGAAATAGTTGAAGTTAATTTCAGTTTCAATATTTTGCTACACCTTTCATATTACCAAATACATACACCTTGAATGATCATTATGATATTACAATTTGAAACAGTACATCATATGTCTGCACTGGTCTCAATGCAAGGTATGATTTTTCATGAATTTTCAGATTTTATATTTAATCATAAATTGGTTCTCAAAAGTCAATTTCTGCAATCGTTTACTGCAAAAGTTTAAATAAGACAATAGCAAATGATCATTCAATATAATCGTTCAAAGAAATGCAAGAAAACATAAACCCTGGAGCCGCATATATAACGACTAAAATCACCTAGAAAAGTATCTCTTGTTTGGTAATTTATGTAAGATTGTGATTGAGACAAGGATGTCCATTGTTTTGTCTGATATTTGATTTTCAAGGATGTGGGGTCGATTGACTGTCGACTTCTTTGCGTCGCGCGGCAATATTTTAAAAAATATTCTGATCCGTCCAAAAATATGAATATTAAAATATCAGAATATATCTTAAATAAATTAAAACATCAGTACACATTTAAAAAACCCCATATAAACAGAAACTGTTAGACATCGGTTTTATTTATACTGTTTTCCTTATTGCTTAGTCCATAGATGTTGTATTATCAATACGATACTTCCAAGTTTAGTCTTACTAGAAATTTTAAAGCCCCTTGATAAAGTTTTTTCCGTCAAAAGATGCACTGATTTAATATTATAAATGAGTAAACGTAGACAATATCCGGTAAATTGTGAAACTAACACGTGCACCCGCCCAGTTCAGTAGACATGTTTAAAATAATTCATTATGTCTGTTTTTCAGCTCATAAAACATTGTAATTGTTATAAAACTAAGATTGCAACTCCCTCGGACGGGTTTAACTTTTCTGCTGATTTAGGCGAGATATTCTTAACATATTTTCTTTCAAAATACTAGTGATATACTAGGGTTATAAAAATGAAAAATATTAAAATGAACTATATTTGTGTTTTAGTATATTTTTAGCTATGGGTGTAACTTGAAGGTATATACACACTAGGAAAACCATATGTAGGGGATTTCCCATGGTGAATAATCACGTTATACAAGATCAAAAGAACCACTGATACCGTTTTTTATCCGTCAATATAAACATCACTTCGTCATGTATATGGTGTACGTGTTGCTATGTTTTATTATGAATAGTGCTACTCAAGGGCGGATCTAGACTTTGAGGTTAGAGGAGGGCGAAACCGTAACATTTAGTGGACGTTTTATATGGCTATAAAATTATTCTTTTTTTCTATTTTGTAGGCGTCTAAAATTTGTTACAGAAAAGTGTTAATTCTGAAAGATTGCTTTGAAAATTACCTCAAAACGTTTGTAATTTTCAAACAGTTAGTAGTGATTTTATGCTGTTGTAAAAATAGACTTATGTTAGGGGGAGGGGATTCCGCTATCTTGTTTAAACACCTCCCTATTTGTATGTATGTCAATGTTCTAAGTCAAGAGTCTTTAATTCAGTGGTTGTCGTTTGTTGTTTTGTTTCACATTGTTTTTCGTTAATTTTTTGTACATTAGTAAGGCATGATTTAGTTTACTTGTTTGAATTGTTTTACATTTGTGATTCAGTCTCGGGGCCTTTTATAGCTGACTATGTGATATAGGCTTTGTTCATTTAAGAAGGCCGTGCGGTGACCTTTATCTGTTGATGTCTGTATCATTTGATCTCTTTTACAGAGTTGTTTAAATACAATCATGCCACATCTTCTTTGTTTATAATAACTATGAAATATTCTATTGCATCACGTGTAACCAGTAATATACAGTTTAAATTTTCTGCTGATGCAAACTTACGAAGATACTTATAGTTTGGAATAAATTACAGATTTGCAATATGCGCTCTTATAAATCTTCCTAATTGTATCATGCACCCAATTGCTATATGTCTATCCTGCATCAGCAAACAAACAATGACATAACATAAAAATATGTCATGCGTCATTTGTATACATTGACGTACCTAATACTGATGCCGAGTAACACACATATTTATCATTGAATCATCATGAGTGACATTTTTATGGATATCAAGCCATTTCCAACAGTGTTCCTGGTTAGGAGGGATTGAGCTCTCAAAAACAAATTTAACCCCGCCACATCCTGAATGTACCTGTCCCAGGCCAAGAGCATGTTATTTGGTGGTTATCGTTCGATGCTGTCTGTTATATTATTGTTTGGTCATCAATCATGCATTTGTTATGTAATAAATCAGCTACAGAAACCAAAAAAAGAGTGTAAGTTTGCAAAATTTAAACGTCATGTCAAGTCTACTTAATGGTGGACGAACTTTTAAACGAGAAGACTTTTAATTGACAAGACACATGATGGAACAAACAAACAAAATATACATAACAATGAACGCTATACAGATTGCTATAGCATGTGTTCCACTAGGGTATACGTATAGCCTGTGGTCCGTCAAACTGAACGAGCAAACAAATCAGATGCATGTATACTCAAAATCGTTAAAATAACGTAATGCACTGAGTGGATAAGATCTGTGGCTATGTGTGGCATGTTAAAATGATAAGTATCTACCAATTTACTCTTGCGACCATAAAACTATTAAGAAAAAGCAAGAATTACCAGAATTTAATTTCTTGTGAGTTCATTAGTCTCTATGGATCACTCAAAGTTTGACAACGAGTTGAAGTGAAGAGCCCGCAGTTGACAACCTTGACGTATACCTTATATGAAATCAAAATAAAAAAACATGTTTAAACCGTCATATCATTGCGTATAGTAAGTAGTCCTCGTTTTTCGTCTGGGAGGTATGACCGCATAGGTCGTCCCCTTTGATATGAAGCCACGTCCGCTCGGCCTAAATAGAGGCGTTTAGTCACATGTGTAATGTAACTAGAGTTTAAACACTCTGTACACTAACTACCCTTGCAACAACTCCTTGAGTGGTCAATGTGAAGCCTGTAGCTGGTCAGAATTATTGTTTTGGTTTTTCTTGTCTTGAAATGCATGAAATTATTGCCATTGGGATTAATGTACGCAACAACATTATATAACTTGAAAATATGTATCAAACAATGTGATAAAAAAAAAGGTTTTCGAATCTAACATGGATGATACTGAGTTATAAATACTGACGACATTGCTTAATAAAAAAAAAATGACTAGTAACCTTTTACACTTGCTATTGTCATAGTTGTCATTATTTGATTTTTACGCTCCCTATAAATAATAATGTAAAGTTTTTTTTTAATTTTAAAAACATGTAAATATTGTTCTGGTGTAGTATGAAATTACTTGTGTACAAACAATGACAAATTGTCATCTTTTACATGTAATTTATGTTCCGTTTAATGTCACCGTACAGGTGATTATTCATTTTGTATATCTGTCTGACACGCATGCGGGATACACGCTGTTGTGTTGCTTAGCTAGGAATAAACATGAATGTCTTAAGCAAGGCTGGATGTTAAAATGTCAAAAAAGGACGAAAACATTATATTTTCTAATAGTCACAACAGAATTGTTAGCAAGCAGGGAAGTTACAGGGTGAAACTAGAAACTACGAGGAAAACTATTTTAAAACATTACTTGAGAGATACATTTACTACTCTAGTGGACGCTAAATGGCGATGGTCAATATTATTGTTTGTAAGTGGATTTTTATTGACATGGATTACTTTTGCCATAATTTATCTCGCACTTGCTCGTAGTCATGGTGACTTAGAAAATGAAGATGAAGAAGTCTGTGTGGAAAATGTTTATGATTTTACTTCTGCACTATTATTTTCAGTTGAAACACAGCATACAATTGGATATGGTTATAGACATGTGACCACAGACTGTCCCCATGCTGTATTGGTAGTATTTATTCAATTCATTCTTGGTATAGGAGTGCAATGTTTAACAGCAGCGATCGTCTTTTCAAAGCTAATCCGCTCGAAGAGGCGAGGGGACTCCGTTGTATTTAGCCAAAAAGCTTGTTTGGCTGTCGTTGATGGACAATGGCGTTTGATGGTAAGAGTAGCAGACTTTCGAAAATCAAAGCTCGTTGGTGTAAAGGCCAAAGGAATACTGATAAAGCGTTCTGTGGTTAACAGCAAACACCACCTTGAACAAACATTCATTGATTTCGTATCAGAAGGAGGAAGTGATACTTTGACACTGTTATGGCCAGCTGTCATCTATCATACAATAAACAAAGATAGTCCATTGTGGCCACCATTGACACTACGAAGGTTAGGGGGATATTCTGAAATCGTAGTGAGTCTGGACGGTGTTATCGAGAGTACGAGTCGAGTTGTTCAGACAAGAACATCATATATCCCCGAAGAGATTCATTATGGGTATAAATTCCAAAATATATGCCCCCAGATAACAGAAGAGGGGAAATATCAATGTAGTTACTTTGAAATTAACACAGTTTCTCCAGTGGTAACCCCACAATTAAGAAAAAGAATATCTGTAACGTCAGTATCTTCAAAGGAATCAATGTACTAGACTTTTTTTTATATAAGTGAATCAGAAGATGGATGTTCAGTACATACAGATCTACTTAGTGACATCATCCATTGAAGAAAGAAATAAACCAAGATAACATGAGATTTCCCATGTTCTTGCGTGAAATATCTGCACATATTCTTTTACTACCAGTTATGTAAGAAAACGACACTTCGCCTGCAGCAGAATACCATTTAGACATGTTAAAGTACGTTTTTATGAACTTCGACGTAATTTGTGTGCAGTGAGCTACGTTAGCTTGTACATTGTTATTACTTTCTATGACAAGAGTATTGAATTCAAATAGAAATAATTATATAATTATCTTTCATAATCATAACATGAAAATGTTTATGTTTGGTGTGAAGAAACATGTTCTTATTTTGTTTATGCATGTCCATCATATTGTCAACAAATAGAAGTCATAAATGATGACAGATTCAAGGTGTTTCTTTAATATATCGACTAAAATAAGTTATGAAAGATAGACATATACAATACACGTACATGATCTGCATTCAAATTTTACTTGTACTATAGGTTTAGAAATGGCAAGAAAAACAAAGCAGCCCGAGCCTTTTTCCATTTTTGCAGGGATAACCGAGTTTTGTATTAGTTAATTATTTTTCAAGTAGTTTATGAGTTTGTTTAATCCTCAAATTTGAGGAAAAACTTCCTACTTGAGACCAGTGCTCTCTAGACTTTTGTGCACAAATACTGGCCTATGCGAATCAAAAGAACTGGGAAATCCGAATCAATTTGAAGTGGCCTTAATGGTCCTTAATGCTTTTTAATGCATCGCACTAGTTGGACGCGGACCCCGAAGAGAAAACCAATACGTTTATACTAAACATTTGTAGAAGATACATAGCTATGACAAATTATGTCTTTACAGAAAAATTATTACTGTTTTTATCATTATATATCAAAAGGTTACTTACTTAATTTGGATTTGCTTCATGTAACATATACTTTGTTTGAGGATTCACAAAAAAAAACTTTTATAAATTCAAAGTATCAACTTGAGCATAAATAGGATTAGTAACTTTATCATTAAGCACAAATTACACTCCCAAGAGGGCAAAAGGCATGACAATTACATGCACATTCGCTGCTTTCGATTGAAACAGGAAGCAGGGGCGGATGCAGGAATTTTCGAAAGGGGGGGTGCTAACCCAGGGCAAAGGGGGGTGCAAAACATATGTCCAGATACAAATGCATTGATCGGCAAAAATAAAGGGGGGGGGGGGTGCGCACCCCCGGAACCCCCCTCTGGATCCGCCACTGGGAAGGTACAATAAACCGATGACTTTTACATTGTCTTATCGGGGCTTTTTATAGCTGACTATGCGGTATGGGTTTTGCTCATTGTTGAAGGCCGTGCGGTGACCTATATTTGTTAATGTCTGTGTCATTTTGGTCTCTTGTGGACAGTTTTATCATTGGCAATCATACCACATCTTCTTTTTTATATTATCAACTGAAAAATTCTGTGTAAATTTGGAAGAGACAAAATAAATGAATTGCATTGTATAGTGTCCATATTATAAAAACCTTCTTATAAAGTTAGGTATTTTCAAGAATTTGATTAAAGATGATAATTACAGTAATGGTTAATTCAAGACGGATATATAATTATTTGAGTCTAGCTTTTGAAGTTCATATTAACACATAATGTTAGTTGATATTCGTAACCATAGGCAATGGAAGTACTATACAATATAATAAACTTGTGGTTAAATCATATCATTCATTTTCATTTCAGTTGTGAATCATGTTTTTTTATATGTTGTACACTAGAATTACTCATTGTTATACATATTGAATGTGCTTTATCCAATAAAATATTTCAATTTGAACAATCAAAGACTTTTTGATAGTAAAATGACATTTTAATAAATATGACAAAGTTACGCTTATCTTCACATTTACTGATATTCCTGCAATATCTAAAACAATGACCATAACCGGATTTCAGTTACGCATATTTTTGCCAATTTTTCTGACATTATTGTTTTTTGTAGGGTGAAAGCCTAATTTTATTTTATATTATTTATTTCATTCAGCATTTACCATCTAAAAGAAATGATGCTTACTAATAGAAATTTCTCAACCACCCCAAAGTACGATTCAACGTCCCAAGTCAGACCAGCTGCCGTAATGACAAAATGCCTTTTGTGAAATGATATCTCAATAAGTTTCAGTATTTAGAATAAATTTCAAACCGTGTATTTTAATTATAATGTTTGGCCATTTAAACATAAAAAGCTAAAGTTGTCCATGCGATTAGTATTTGCTGAAGTTTACAACAGAACAAAGTACCTATATATGTTATATTTGATATTTGTTTATTTACATCTGAAATCGAGCAGTGGAAAGAATAGGACAAATAAGTTGTATTAAAAAGTATTGGGAGCGTATAAAATGAAATTTAATACACTATTTACATCTGTGGAGATATTTAAATAGTACAAACGTTTATAACCGTCACATGTTCCCATTCAAACTGATTTAAACTTCGTTGTTGACACTGAAAATATCTGTGATTTCAGGTAAGGAATGAATTTTGTTGTGTATTTCATATTTTTGCACTCATAATACAATATAAAGTCATCTTAAAAATAATTTCTCTAACGTGTTGATAAAAACGGGTTTATTTCGTGAAGTTTGCGTTATTTTTAAACATCCTCTTTGTTATAAACTGTTAGTATTTAGGAATATCCTTCCTTGTGAACCCTCGAGACATATATTACATTTTAGGAGCACAACCAAGGAACACAGCTAAAATATAAAACCTTTCCAACTTCTGGGTCTGCATAATTGTTAAAGTTAAAAAGCATGTTTTTATACCGCTGCGTTATAAATAATTTATTAAACACAGCCATTTTCAATATTTTTAAGTATAATTTACATTAACCTATATTTGTATGGACCATATAGTGTTCATATTTAGGTAAGGGAAAATATTGGTTTTGTTGTTATGTTAATGAGCCACGGTTAACAAAAGATGAATAGATTCGGAACTCATTATAACATAAAGAAAATTTTACGATAAAAGGGGAATAAACAAATCAGAATCCAGCGAATACCATTTGGACACAATAAGACATGCATCTAAATTAACCACGAAAAAGGGTTAAAAAAACAAAGTTAATGATTTTCTGCAGACAAAAAATAGAAAATGCATAGGTTTCCCAGAGGTTTAAGTTTAAAAAAAGGAAATTTGGTATGATTTTCCAAAATAAAATAATATCTACCAGAGAACATATGAAGGTGATGTACATAACTAGTACCCATACCGTATAATAAGCTAGAAAAGATCCAATGAAGACAAAATGTGAAATAATTCAAAAGCGAAAATACTGGCCAGTATTATATTTCCTATTTGGCGCATGTTTTATGTCGGTGTGAATCTAAACCGGACGGCTAGTGATTGCAAAGCACCGAAAGCAAACTCTTGCGAAGTGGATTAACCATGAAATATATTGTGGTTAATTTCAAATAGTTTCAAAAATTAAAGAATTAAAAAAAAAAACAGTAACTCAACTGAGATGAGCATTTTAACACAGCTGAAATACAAAACTAAACAAGTGATATAGTTATTCTGGTCATTAAAACGGACATTGCATAAGATGCACCTTTATGTGAATGCAGAACTTAGTTTATAAAGAGCAGCACGGCCTTGGATGTAGAGACTGACTTAATAATTTCATTCTTTAAATTAGCTTCCGTGTAATAGTTATGCACAACAACATTGGTGACTGCTTTGTCGGTTGATACAACAACACTATTTGCTTTGCAAATATTTTGAGTTAATTTTTAATTTTAGAAATGGTAGACTCTAGATGTTATACCTCCATTGATTTCCCCTTATAAGTCTTTGTTAAATTTGCACTTTTCGAAAATTGTCCAGGGTTTATCTTGGTTTCAAATAAAGAAATACTTGGCATGAGTAAAGTTTATCCTTTCCAGTCCTATAGACAAAATGTCCAGTAACATTATATTGCATATAAGAAAATAACCATCACTGGAAGTTAACCAATCAAATTTTTTTTACATCATGTTTACCTGCGTAAAAGCTTTAGTAACCATGAAACCTCTAAAATATTTCTATAGAAACATCATATGAAAAAAGCAATGGTGCTTTAAAACACCAAAGATATATGTTTATGAACAGATTTTTTTGACTGCAATGAAATTTAGGATTAATTTCCTACTACTGTCAAATTCAAAAGAATGGTTTTATCGATCCTTTTTCGTATGCAACCGGATGTGACGTACTAAGATTTTTGGTATTAATTTACATCTCTATGTTAACCTTCAAACTTGAGAGGTATACAGTTTTGAACTGTAAAGTAGTTATATGTACCATATAAGTTAATAAAATCCTAGATCTCTTAAAGAAATTGTTTAAGAACTGCATTTCACGATATGCATTGCTTACCTGGAATAGCAAATGGCGATAATGATGCGGGTACACTCATATAAAGCGAACTGAAAAAAATGTTGTCTTCCATTGTTTGAAATTATTTTATAATCTACGTTTTGGATATTTCATCCAGTTTTTTTAATAATATGGAAGTGGTTCACATCTTTATATTCCAGATTATCTTATAAGGAGAATCAAAACTTATAATTCAAAAATAGACTGACAAAATTATGTCAAAAACGAAATGAATGCTATATAAATATATATTTATTACATTTACAGTCTTGATGGAGATTTGTTTTCATACCCATAATACTACCACATTCACGCATTTTAACAGGTATGGCATCATTTTTGCACCGGAGAATTTTTTTTTAAAATGTGTACACTTTGTTTAATGTGATAGGTCCCATAGCCATCGTATCTATTACTTACTGTGTAAACTGGATATTTTAACTTCAAAGAACCGGATGTGTTTGGCTTATTTATTGTAACTTTGTCAATAATTTAGACTTTACAAAGTATGTTTTCTAATTGTGACGACAAACATTATATAACAACTGGTATTCCAAACGGGACTCTTATTATATGACTGAAGTAAATCGATTTTCCATGATCCCACGACGTCCACGTATTGTCCTCTTCCTTTGTCGTCGCATGTGTTCTGGAGTTCATTGTTTTACGTAGGCTTTACATTACCTTGTCATGTAAAGGAATGATTATGAATTAAGATCAGGAGGGAATTTCTCTTGAATCACGGAGACAATAACTTTGAAAAAAATGTACAGTTTTAGTAAAAAAACTAAAAAGCTATTTAAGAATATGAGCATAATTGTTACAACGCTGTCAATAAGGTTTATTAAAAACATCGAAGCGGTATCGGTACTGATTGGTTATTGTATGTGTCACGTTCAGTGGCAAATGTTTAAAGCATTTCCAGGACGAAATAATTAATATGCAAACAAATATACTAAAAAGTTGAAATCTGTAAGTTTTTTTTTAAGTTCATCCCCATAGTCCATATATGTCTGTATCTCCCTCGACCTGTATGTAACTAGACGTTCGGTGTATTTTACGAAGACACACATGCAACGTGAACGTTTTGTAGATATAAATTTGATTAAGGACTTAGCCTTTTTAATTAAATCGGAAATTCTTGTATCAACAACATATCATTTGTTAAAGAAAAATCTATGGATTTGAAATTGGAGATATTTTAAGACAAATCTATGAACGTTTTTCTCAGATTTATGTGCTGTCTATACAATTTCTGAAAGAATCCATTTATGTATATCATAAATTTGATTCTATATTTATTGTTGTAAACTTAAATGTGTATTCTACGATAGACACATACTACATTTACCATATGTCTCTGATTCTACTAGCCGAGGCTTAAATATTAATTGATACATAACTGGAATAATCAAATTCATTGTTGAAAAAAAATGAATTCGTGCTTAGAACAATGGTTAACAGCAGTTTGTTATTTTCCGTAGATTTGTGTGTAATTGTATCGACTTGATTATCAATATTATAGAAAAATACTATCATTAAAGTCCATAGGATTAATATTGTACTTATTAAATGACATTATAATATAGATGATAATCAATAACGTCACATACCTGATACAGGTACATGTAATAACTAATTACTCAGAGACGGATGTATATATTTACTATATGGATATATCACATGGCTTTCAGAAAGGTAATGTTTTGTCTTATTTTTTTATAGCTTAGTTTGATTTTATAAAATTAATAATAATTTGTGAGATTGGTTTTACATTAGAAACCAAAATCATCCTTTTAATTGAGAACGTATAGGTATGACATAGGCGGATTTAGAGGGTTTTCCAGGAGCCAGTCCCGCCCTCCCCCTTTTGTGGGAAAAAAATGGTTGATTAGATAGGGTATAACTTGCTCCGCCGCTGTATAAAAATAGATCTATGCATTTCTCATGAATTTCCAGAGCTCGAATTTAATGTAGGAATTATCAGACAAATGATTAATTGTAAGATAGTGTTTCCTTTTAAGTACAACAAATCTATACTATCTATTTGTCTTGGTCTGATAGAGTTCCTTGAAGTACGTATCGAATGCCCAGCAAATGAAATGTACATGATACTGCGGTTCGTACAAATTGCCTTCAAAATGATTTTTACGTAGTATATGTGTTGGAGATTATCCTAGGTCTTGGGCTTATAAAAACCGTTTTTAACCTTTACCACGAGTTATGTTGAAATTTCCCCCCCCCCCCCCCCCCCCCCCCCCGAACATAAAATCGGTGCGGAATTTGTGGTATCATATTTCAATATATATGTAATGTTTAAATTAGAATTTTTTAGGCAAAATATATCATTCAAATCCTACCAATGCCGATACACTGACTACAAAGGGATAGGGGTTTTCCATCGTGTGATTGATTGCATTGGCGGATCCAAAGGGGGGGGGGGGGGGTCTGGATGTTGGAACCCCCCTTTCTTTGGCCGATCAATGCATTTGAATGGGGACATATATAGTTGGACCCCCCCTTTTTTAAATTGGCTGGATCCGCCTCTTGATTGTATACTTAACAGTGATACTATCCAAATATTCCAACAATTTCTTTTACTTTTGCACGACACCTTTATTGAACAATCTTCACCGGGTACGGCGAGGTATTTGACATTTAAGAGCATAAAACCAAAACAGTCTTAATCATACAAAATCGGAGAAATCAGTGTTTTCAAGAGAAGATAAATGTGTTTATAAGTTTTGGAGCAGCGAGTTTTGTACTTCTACAATTGACTGAATTAATTATTGGACGTTTGGTCGCATTTTACTATATGTAGGAAGAAGAAAAACAATGACCACAAGCAGCTACAAAATAGTTTATATACTAAAAGAAAAAATGTATGTACATAGCAATCCTTGCAGTACAATTGATTTTGAGACAAATGGAAGGATAAACACAACTACAGCCAATATGGATAATTGTCAAAAAATTGCCATTATCATTTCTACACAAGAACAAAATGATACTATTGATATACTATTTATCACTCGTATTCCGGTCAGAGCTAACGTGATCACCACTGAAGCTGCTATACGAGTACGGGTCTAAGAATACCGGCGTTTTGCATTTGCGCCGATCTGCATTTCATTTGCGCCGATTTTTTCTTTCATTTGCGCCGATTTTTTTCTTCATTTGCGCCGATTTTTTTACAGGTAAATTACAGGTGAATATATATAAGAAGGTGTAGTATGAGTCCATCCAAGTCATGTTATTTTTCATTTATCATTTTAGATCTCTTCCATTAGCCATTTGTACAAATGTAATGAATTGTCAATCATAACATGTATATGAACTATTGTCCCCTGCTCACTACTGGTAGATGGGAGAAGGCCTACAAGATACACCTCCAGACTTTTTCCTTGACAGTACCCGTAGTTCTTTAACCTCTGTCTTTCGGACATCTGCCACATGTTTATGCTCGATCAGTGTTTTGACAATAGAATCCGTGGTGACTCTATGTTGTTATGCTTCAGGACACTAACCGTCCGATATGTATGGCCTTCGATGATTAAAAATTGACTCCTCGGCTCGTTTCAGTGTGTAGTATGTCCATTATGTTACAACGAAGTTCCAGAACAATATGAACAATATGAATCAAAATTAACTGAAACATAAATGAACAACAATTTTATCAATGATATAGTTACTACAGTACATGTACAAGTATTAACTTACCTGTATCTAATTAGGAGCAAATATAAAATCGGCGCAAATGAAAAAATGAAATCGGCGCAAATGAAAGAATGAAAATTTTCAAAATCGGCGCAAATGCCATACGCCCAAGAATACTAGTCTACAAGTCATTCATAAGTCAAGTTTTTTGTATAATGCAATTAATTCTAAATTCGATACATGATTTGATTACTAAAAACTAAAATCTTAAAAGATATGAATATCAGATCATCAATTTCCAATTTTGTTAAAATGATTGCTTTTCCAAGGCTAGGGAATTGCAATCGTTTTGATTTTAAATCAAAAAGGAAAGATAACAATAGGAAAGATTACGATATTTTTATAAATTCTCAAGGACCGTTACATACTCATATTTCAAGTGTTGTTTAAATTTAATTTAGTTTTCCTTTAAGAAAGTTGTATGTAATAATAATACTTTATTCAAACAATACAGCCTATATAGGATGCATAATAATTTTTATATGCACCAATAATAAAAAAAAAAATACAAAATATTATCGAGTTATAAGCATCAAGGTGTACATGATATATACAGTATATACAGCATTGTTTATCAAGCTTGTATAACTCATTGCCCTAGAAATAAAAATAGCTTATATCCATCGTCATGGAAATCATATATTTTATTGTTATTCCTGTGATGCGATTGATTTAAATCGGTAATAAATTTATCTGAGTAAAGGTGTTTAACAATCATAGAGACACCAAATATGGCAATTCTTGAAGGAGAGCATGTTTCAAGGAAAAGCAAAAATCTAAAAATTAAGTAAAAGATTATTGATTCTGATCAGATTTTAATCATCCAGAAAATTAAGATGAAAAGGTCACTGTAAAATCATCAATGAGAAAGAGAATGTTCTATTAAGGTGTTTGATCTTTCCACTTAAAGCGGAATTACCACCAGTTAATTCTCAATCAAGCTTAAGTTCCCTTACGACTATAAGATCTTAGATCGATTATTTCTAATTGACATATATACTGTAAAATCTGAATATTTCTAATTGTGGAATTATTTATAGATAATATTCCAGGTATGTGTTCAAGCTCAAGGTACGTACATTTTTACTTGACAGAAAACAGCAAATGCTGCTAGAATTTTATGATCTTTCTAAGATCTGTCTGACGACACTGTTGTAATGATTGATCTTGGGTTGTTCCACATTGACTCGATACGTACCTGTTTGATTGAGCCTGCCTTAAGCATTAGGCCACATTGCCTCGGGTACCTGTTTGATTGCGTCTGCCTTAAGCATTGGGTCACATTTAACGCGGGTACCTGTTTGATTGTGCTTGCCTTAAGCATTGTGTCACATTAAATCGGGTACCTGTTTGATTGAGCCTGCCTTAAGCATTGGGTCACATTCAACGCGGGTACCTGTTTGATTGCGCTTGCCTTCAGCATTGTGTCATATTAAATCGGGTACCTGTTTGCCTGAGCCTGCCTTGAGCATTTGGTCACATTAACTCTGTCACCTGTTTGATTGCACCTGTCTTAAGCATATATGTTTTAAAAATATAATAAGATGTGGTATAATTGCCTATGCAACAACCATCCATTAATGACCAACGGGCAAATATATGAACAATTACAGGTCACCGAACGGCCTTCAACATTGAGCGAAACAATATCATATAGTTAGGTTTAAAGGTCGTTGGATGACAAAATTTAAAACAGTTTTAAACAGGTTTTATATTGTTCATTTTTTTTCCTTATTAATCTTAGTAGGAATAATTAATGACTTTTGTGTAGAATAAGACTGGTTCATGATTGCAATATTCAGTATGTTACATGTATATCAATATAACATATTAGGTAATACCTGGAACGTTGTACCGGGAACCGGGATAGTGTCATATTAAAGTTACATTCACACATGTTACGCAATGTGCTTCAGCATTGCATCGTGTACACTATATTTGACTTACTCACACACACTGGGTCGCGTATTCGTTTGTTTTGCCCAATTCGAACAGTAAAAGATAATTTCTCAGCTTTGAAGGCACAAAGCATGACCGGTGTGAATTTTTTTTTCACATTTCAGTTGGAATTTCTTACAAAAATAGGCAAATTTTTAATTCAATGAATAAAACGGAAACATTGGTTGTAAATGATATTTGAAAAGAATGTAGTAATGTTCTTTTCGTTAAAATTAAATATTATAGTTTCATAATCAAAGCTACGTTATCCGTAAATATGTTTTGCTAGGAAATCCAAATAAGATAGTCTTAAAGCTGCATTTTAAAATTATTCACCTAAAAAGCCACTGTTTTTAAACCTTTGAAACATACAAACTTGAAGCCTTCAGGTGCATCATTACTCACGTAGCCCCTATGCACGTATATATTATATTGTCTATAGATATACAAACATGTAATTTGTCATTGTATTGTTAAAGGTTAGACTTGTTTGAAATTAAACATCCTTGGAATGTGAAATGCTCATTTATTTTATAGAAAAGAACATTTTATCGTAGCATACTAAGAGAGAAGTTCATTGGAAGTTCATGGAAATTTTAATAAGTGATGAAGCGCGCTGATATGCATATTTGCTGTACAATGCCTTAAACAGTATATGAAATAAATATAATTGAAGGAATATTTTTATGACATTTCGACAAAATCTGTCCAATAAGACATTGAGCAGCTAATATATAGAATCGTGCACGTGTAGTCACAGTGCAACTAATTGATATGAGAAGATGTGGTATGAGTGCCGATGTGACTACTTTCCATACAAGTCATAATTTATAAAAGTAAACAATCAGATGGCAAAGTACGGTCTTCAATACAGAGCGAACCCGAACAACACATCATAAAGGACCTCATAAATGATTTGTTGTAAACCCATTCAAACGGGGAAAACCAACGGTGTACTAAATCTATAAAAAATGAGAAACGAGAAACACCTATGAACCACATCAACAAACGATAACCACAGAACAAATCCGGTATTTTTTTATACCAGTACAACATGTGCACAACTTTCAAGCCACTCGACATTTTTTTAGCTTTGCATACTTACCAAACAACAGCTAGTTCTGATTGGTTGGCTATTGGTGCGGCTAAGAGGCATTGGCATTAGACTTGTTCCCGATCACAATATTCAGCATGTTACACATATACCAATATAAGGACCGAGACGTTACACGAGAGTATGGCTATTAGCTAATACCTGGACCGTAGTACCGGGAACCAGGCATGATACATTGGCATGAACTTGTTTGTATTATAAAATTTGGAACGCATCAGGAGGGGTAGTCTCGATGCACCATAGTTATCGTTCTTACAGCCAACAATAACCCATGCATATGGAGCGTCTGGATTATTGAGACTACAGGTAGGGTAGCAAAATCTGACAGTATAGGTATTCGAGCTCCGATTGATGGCTATATTGTTGGATCATTGAAGTATTTTAAAATATACTACTTCCATGGTTGGATAAACGCTGATATAAATCAACATTGATACATTTATTATTACGTATTTCCTTTGTTCTAATCTGTAAAACACGATTAGTTTAATTCACATTATTTCCTATGTATGATATGTATGGTGTTAATTGTAAAATCATATTACAGTCATTACATATAATATACGATAATGCCAGCTGTTTTTCTTCACTTATGCCTTTTTTTCGATGTTGCTTTTGATTGATAACCGAACGTATTTCGTATAAATACTCGGATTATCAAGTGCAAAATAGGATTTCTTTATCGCTTGTTATAAATTCATTTCTTAAAGGAATACTTATGAAAATATTTTTGAAAAACACAAATGAAAAATATGAAAAAAAATTGTCGCTAGAAATATATATAAGTAAAAAATCATTAATATCTATACACACGTACAGGGAAATTGTATTTGCAGTTGAAGATGAATAATTCTCCTGTAATTTATTCATCATCCAACATAACTTGCGTTAATCAGATGTTCAGTACTTAAGTACTTTGATTTGAATTATTACATTATACAATTTAGAAAACATTGGTCTAAAAAAAGTCTTGACTTTGAAAAAAAGTTCAACAAACCAACCAACACCTACATGTATAAATATCATCTATATTGTATATGTACCAACCGAAATGTTCTCTAGCATTCAATATTCAAGAGTCTACAGCTGCTACTCAAACTTTGTAAAACATGACCAGTGTCTGGGCAGAAAGTTGTTTTCCGTTCTCAATTTTATAATGTCAAAGAACATCTCGTCTTTTTTCTAAAACAAATCACCAGAATAAACCATATAAATATTCCGTGATATAGCACGGATGGTCTTGAATTATAGAATTTAAGTACTGGAGTTGTTTATAATCTGAATAACATGTTATAGTGCTCTTATTACTTGTCTTTGTACATTTTTAACCGTTTCTGTCTAGTCAAATTTTGGTAAAATCCTTTTAGCGTGGTTCGGTATTTATGCATCCCACCATTGTGTTATGGTATTATGGGTCATGTTTTTGTATTCTTGTCTATCAACTTCGCTATCGTGGTTTGTCTATATGTTATTTTGGTTTTTTGTTGTTGGCATTATTGTTTGTTTTTATAGGGATTGAGATTAAAACATAATGTCGAATGCTGTATCCCATTTCTTTACATTTTTACCTATTATGTCTTTCATTTACTCACACATTGCTGTCAATATAATAGAATTATCTGCGACAGCCTTACAAGTGAAGGATTCAGATAGCTATAGAACCAGGTTTAAACTACATTTGTTTACATTAGGAAATCCATATACCAGGAATATGACAATTGTTTTCCATTCGTCTGATGTTGCTATTTGATAAGAAATTGTCCGTTTTGATATTCCCTTGATGTCCAGTATTTCTCAAATCTCAAACCATAGACCATCTTTGCCCGAAATTCGTGCTATACATGCATCTTGAATGTTTTGTCATATTTGTTATTAAATGCTTATTCAATGCCACTCAAATATCCAGCTGTTACATAACAGAAATGACAAAACGAGAATGTCTCTAGTTCAAGTTTCCACAAAGTATCACTATATTCCTCACGTATTCCAGCTCCGTTCAAACACGGACACAGGAGCAACTTATCATCAAAACAAACAGACTTTTAGAGGATATGGAACAGCTGAATCGCAAAATATTAAATGTAAAACATCAAAATGACATTGTATTGGTAAAACAAATTTCAGAAAAATTGGAGTTGTTACGTTTGAAACAACAAGTACATTTTTGTTGCTGGAAAAGATAATAAAAAAAATGCCAACAAAATAATACTATTATATTTATGTGAAGTGTAAATCAAAGTAAAACAATCTATCTCTTGAAAGAGAAGCGAAAGATACTACGGTGGCAGAATGCGGCCATGAAAGATTTTTTTTTTATGTCGTTCCCTCAAGGTACTATGTCGTTCCCTCAATATGCTATGTCGTTCCCTCAAGATATTATGTTGTTCCCTCAAGATACTATGTCGTTCCCACAAGATAGTTATCTTGTTTCCTCAAGATGATATGTCGTTCCCTCAAGATATCATGTCGTTCCCTCAAGATATCATGTCGTTCCCTCAAGATACTATGATTTTCCCTCAAGATGATATGTCATTCCCTCAAGATGCTTTGTTGTTCCCTCAAGATAGTTATCCCGTTCTCTCAACATAGCAATATCAATACAATTTTAAAACTTTGTTGAGGGAACCACATAGTATCTTGAGGGAACGACATAACATCTTGAGGGAACAACGTAGCATCTTGAGGGAACGACATAACATCTTGAGGGAACGACAAAATATCTTGAGGGAACGACATATCATCTTGAGGGAACGACATAGTATCTTGAGGGAACGACATATTATCTTGAGGGAACGAGATAACTATCTTGAGGGAACGAGATAACTATCTTGTGGGAACGACATAGTATCTTGAGGGAATGAGATAACTATCTTATGGGAACGACATAGTATCTTGAGGGAACGACAAAGCATCTTGAGGGAACGAGATAGCTATCTTGTGGGAACGACATAGCATCTTGAGGGAACGACATTGTACCTTGAGGGAACGACATATTTTTTTTTTCTTTCATGACCGCATTCTGCCACCGTAAGATACGGTGGCAGAATGCGGCCATGAAAGAAAAAAAAATTATGTCGTTCCCTCAAGGTACTATGTCGTTCCCTCAAGATGCTATGTCGTTCCCACAAGATAGCTATCTTGTTCCCTCAAGATACTATGTCGTTCCCACAAGAAAGTTATCTCGTCCCCTCAACATAGCAATTTCAATACAAAGATGATATGTCGTTCCCTCAAAATACTATGTCGTTCCCTCAAGATGGTATGTTGTTCCCTCAAGATACTATGTCGTTCCCACAAGATAGCTATCTCGTTCCCTCAAGATGATATGTCGTTTCCTCAAGATATCATGTCGTTCCCTCAAGATATTATGTCGTTCCCTCAAGATACAATGTTTTCCTCTCAAGATGATATGTCGTTCCCTCAAGATGCTATGTTGTTCCCTCAAGATAGTTATCTCGTTCCCTCAACATAGCAATATCAATGGAATTTTAAAACTATGTTGAGGGAACCACAAAGTATCTTGAGGGAACGACATAACATCTTGAGGGAACAACATAGTATCTTGAGGGAACGATATATCATCTTGAGGGAACAACATAACATCTTGAGGGAACGACATATTATCTTGAGGGAACGAGATAACTATCTTGAGGGAACGAGATAACTATCTTGAGGGAACGAGATAACTATCTTGTGGGAACGACATAGTATCTTGTGGGAACGACATAGCATCTTTATTGAACGACATTGTATCTTGAGTGAACGACATATTATCTTGAGGGAACGAGATAACTATCTTGAGGGAACGAGATAATCATCTTGTGGGAACGACATAGTATCTGGAGGGAACGAGATAACTATCTTGTGGGAACGACATAGTATCTTGAGGGAACGAGATAATTATCTTGTGGGAACGACATAGTATCTGGAGGGAACGACATAGCATCTTGAGGTAACGAGATAGCTATCTTGTGGGAACGACATAGCATCTTGAGGGAACGACATAGTACCTTGAGGGAACGACATAAAAAAAAATTCTTTCATGGCCGCATTCTGCCACCGTAGAAAGATACCAAAGGGAATTAAAACTGTAAAGTTGAAAATAAACTAATAAACATGGCTGAAAAAAGATCAACAAACAACAGTTTACAAAACACATAATTGAAAACTAAAGACTGAGCAACACGCACACCATCAAAAACTAGGGGTGATCTCAGGTGCTCCGAAAGGATCATAAAGATTTACTTAGTTAATAGACGTAAAAGCATAAGTTGAACATTTGGTGTTTAATATATACGAAAATCCCGGGCTTGAAGTCATAAAACTTTGCTCAATGCTCGGAGCACAAAAACCATGCTCGAAACATTAAATCTAGTATTTTGATTGGTTGATTTTGGAGTATGAGTACAAAAAACTGACTGGTGATAAATTAGAGGTAGGGAAGATACTCGTTGAAAATTTTATCCTCTAAATCAGTGTCCAATGGTAATTTTATATCGTTAAGTTGTTTCTTTATTCATTTTCCGTTTTTGAAGAAAATATTTATCTATTGGTAAACAAAAATCACTGACGATATAAAATTAAAACACATAAAAGCAGGGCAAAATAAATTCAGAAAAATCTGATTTTGAATTTTTGTTTCAGGTTATACATTGCACTGGACATAGCTGATACGTGTAAAAGATGATGAGCAGAATGCATCTACGAGATAGAGGGAAATTACAAAGGAAGCCCTCAGAAAGACTTGTCGACAAAAATTGCCGCACACATATTTCGGCCAAAGGCATTAGAGGTTGGCGAAAACAGTATATGTTTGACTTTTTCACCACCATGGTAGATATAAGATGGCGTTGGAACATATTGATATTTGTTGGCGGATTTGTAGTCACGTGGTTGATATTTGCAATTTTCTATTGGATAATAGGATTTTTCAATGGAGATTACGAAGACGACAACAGTGATCTACACAAACCTTGTATTAAGAATTTGCGTTCATTTTTATCAGCATATTTATTTTCAATTGAAACACAAAGTACTATAGGGTATGGGTTTTATTATGTTACAGAGGAATGTCTGATGGCTTACACATGTGTTCTTCTGCAATCTATTCTCGGAGCAGCGTTACAAGCTGCATTGGCGGGCCTGGTAGTTGCCAAAGTAAGGCGAGGAAGGAAAGATAATAACACAATCATTTTTAGTAGTAATGCATGTATTTTAGCCGATGGTTTACAATTGAAATTAGTGTTTAGAGTAGCAGATACTAGAAAAATTCATGCAATTAATGTCAATGTTAAAGGATATTTGTTTCGGAAAATAGTATCAGAAGAAGGAAAAAATATTCCTATCAAACAAGAAATTGTGAATTTTAATGTGGAAGGAGGTTGTAAAGGTTTATACTTGGCATGGCCCCAACAAATTGTTCACACTATAGATGAAAAATCGCCATTTTGGAATCTCTCTAAAGAAGATTTACAACAAGAAAACTTTGAACTTATAATTGTATTTTTTGGTGAAGTAGCCACTGTTGGGAGGCCTTTTGAAACAGATGTATCTTATTTAGCATGGGATATAAAATGGGGGTATAAATTTCAGGCTATGGAACATAAAATTGACAACGAAATGGACAGATTTTCTGTGGACATTGGAAATTTTAATAAAGTTGTCCCAGTATCTACCCCAACATGCAATGCTAAAGACCTCAAACTTGCAATGTCGAGGAATAGTTTAGAATTACCAGATTATATACGTGAAAATATGAAACAATCAAAACCTAGCCCTTTATTTAGTCGACAAAACAGTGTTGCGGATAAATATTTAGACGCCCCAGTCTCGGGCTTCAATGAAACAGATCAGTTCTCTGCTTTACCACAATAAGTTTTGAAACATACAAATGACATAATACTTACCCTTCGATATTGCCTAATGTAAATACATTTTCCATTCTTTCATTCAATCTGGTTTTATATTCGTTTTTAAGCATATTTTTCTTTCATTGCATGAATTTATTAAGTTTTGAAATTTTTATATACATAATAATATACATATATGAAAATAAAATTGAGTAAAGGTATATTAATTTTTGTTTTATAACATCAACAATTAAACTCTTACTGGTTTTATCTGACCTATACGTTTCTATGAATATGATTGCCTGATTAAAAGCGGTGCATTACAAAGAAATAAAAGACACTTGACCAAGATAAACCCCTTTTAAATTGTATAGAGTTTAAACGGAACACCTGATCATGTCTTGTCACGGTCAATTTCTCCATTCCATTGCCTATTATTTACAAACTATAATCCCAACTAAAACTTGTTTCACTGCATAAATAAAAACATAGAATAGATACCAAAATACACTGTAAAAATAATAAAATGATAAAATATGATTTTCATTTGGACTATGATCTTCATCTTCGCTAGCCAAGAGTTACGATACACTCCCGCTATCTCCCTTGGCGGATTGAGTTGAAATTTCGGAGACACAAGGTAAGGATTTGTATTGGTTGCAGTCAAAACTCGCTGCATCCAATGAAAAAGCGCCTATAACATGATCACGTGTAAATGTATAAAGTGTTTGTAAACAATTACCACGTGTTTATTGTGCAACAAGTCTTTACATCCCTAAACATACGACTATATTTAGTGACACAACTTGAAGGGTTTTAATCAACCAATAGAAGTTCCTGTGTATGTTTCATGCACAAATGCATGAATGTTGACATATATTTTCATTTCCGGCTTTACCAAGTGTGTCGAATCTACCGTGTTTTTACCTCCAAATTGAAGAGTTCAAGTGCTACCATTGGTCAAGAATAATGTATTCGGAATGGGCGTGATTTTTATCTTCTGATAGATGGCGCAATATTGTTATCACAAATGTTGGCTTAATCCGCCAAGGGTGAAGAGAGCGGGAGTGGATCGTAACCCTTGGCTAGCGAAGATGATGATCTTTGACATTTCATCTCCATAATCGCGAACGTTTAAGCAATCAACAATCGATCAATGAGACAACTACAAATGTATCTACCAAAGTTAAACTGAAGTTCATGAAAGCAATATAAGCAACCGTACGGTCTTCAACAATGAGAAAAAGCCAAACCGTTTAGTCGGCTTTAAAAGATTTCCGACATGTAAAAATATGAAAAAAATCAATTGAAAAAACTAACGGCTTAATTTATAACATGTTATAACAGTTTACGAAGTACAAGTATGACAGACGTGAAGAACGACAACAACTGAACTATATGAACCTGACTTGTATGGGTTAAAACATGTTTATAAGCACTCAACCCTTCTCTTAGCCTGGAACAGTGTCAGTTGAAAAGGGATTACTTCATCAGATCGATCGATACAAGGTAGAAAATTACCAAACAAAATCACAGACCGGAAGTTACAGGGTATTTAAATGAATGCCTCACCCCTAGATCTAACAACAAAAAAGACATTTAGAACATATCTGAGAGTGCTCGCAATAATGAATTTTACTTGCAAACCAAATCTATGGAAAATTAGGTAAATATTTTTAGTAATTCGTTCATTAATACCGGTATCATACACTTAATTTCATATCATAGGTTCTCTTCTTTCACGAAAGCAGAGCATCTCTTATCGTCATATATTTGTTGGGTGATCATTATACTGAAATATAAGAAGATTTGAGAAGCTCAATAATGAGACAAAAATCCACAAGAGACCGAATGACGTGAATGCTACCAAAACGCATTCGTCATAGCAAGCTATAAGGCATCGACAAGACAAACTATAACACGATTTTAAAAACGATGAAACCAACGTACCGATTTATATACATACCACTAAACAAAAATCAAAATACAATATACAGCAACAAGTGACTACAGAAAAACAGACTTTTGGCATAGAGGAAGCACGATTCAGAATATGTTTGCAGGAGCTTAACCCTTCCCAACAAGGGGCAGTGGTGTAAAGCACAGCATTACAAAAAAATCAGTTGAAAAGGACTCGACATTCAGATCAATATACTGAAACACAACTATAACAAAAAGACTACAGACACACACTCTTAATCTGAGTGTATTCGCAGTTATTGAAAGCTAGTTCAAAGCCAATTACAACATCTAAAAAAATCATGTAACAAAGACAAAATATCTATAAGTACACATGTCTCCTGGTCTTTAACATGTATGAAATACTTTTCACTGGGCGTTAAGCGAACAACAATTCGTCAACTACACGTAATCAATCAACCAAAGAACTGTAATTCAAATTTAATGTTTCTACTTGAGAAAATAAGAAATGCATGTACAATTAATTACTTTAATAAAAACAAATATATCACAGTCGTGCTAAAAATGAAAGACTTGTATTTCCTTTGGATTTAAACAAAAACCACTTTTCTGGTAGGTATTCTGAAAATGTGAAAAGTGAAGTAAAAAACATTGAGAACAAGACATTCTCATATTGATAAACAATGCAAGAAAGTGTGTCTAGTGTGTTAAAATGACACAAAAGGACGGTCTTTTCCGTAATATAAACAACCAATATTTGAAGCTGTAAATAGACAGTAAATGGTATTAAACCAGACTTTGAATTTAGTATTTGAACCCTGTGCTTTTTTAATAATGAGAATTTGTGTTGTATTAAAAATCAAATTCTTACAGGTTAACAACATTCCTATAAATCGTGAATCTTAAGTACCCATTAAATTGAATTAGTATGTGCGTAGTTGTAAATAACAAGGAAGCATAACTTTTTTTAAAGTTATAAAATATGATCAGTAAAAAGGATTTCTGTAAAATTCGAATAAGTTATTGAATACCATTTTGTATCACAGCGATATCCATTATATTTTCTATGACAAAACTAAAGAAAAATTAGGTATTTCTGTCCATTTTTCATAGATATATTTCTCTCAAAAAATTGTGTTGTATTTGTAATCAAAATAAATGACTCCGGCTCGACTGACTTGATGTATTTTTGAGTTTAAATTGCACTTCTGTTTTTTTTTAAAGTTGCTGTGTAAGGGTTTTCATTATATGCCTAAAAAAAATTAAGAGATCAATTCCAAATGAATTGTTTCAAATGGATATATCGGGCTACCAGTAATTTAAAAATAACTATTGAATGAAACAAAAGGTAACTCTATACATGTATAGAAATAATCTAAAATAGATATTTTATAGCTCAAGCTTTATAGTTACAGCGTAGACACAATTTATTTATGTGAACCTTAAAGCGCACCATACAACCATTAATAATAAAACATTGGCATATTATCATGGAATTGAAGTTCATTTATATTATTAGTTCCAAATTAAAGAAATATTTTTAGATATTATTTCTGCTGGAAGACATATAAGTACATAGAATATTTGTTCAAACAAGAACATATATTCTAGCATTATTGGTAAAAAAATGTTATAGGAGCAATTTTTGTTAGCAGGAGCCCGTCGACAATACACTTTATGATAATGACAATATCTGTCAGGGTTAATCCACCAATTTCTACATAAGAAAACAC
Source organism: Mytilus trossulus (assembly GCF_036588685.1). Lineage (NCBI taxonomy): Eukaryota > Metazoa > Mollusca > Bivalvia > Mytilida > Mytilidae > Mytilus > Mytilus trossulus. The sequence continues at coordinate 64,440,633 of NC_086379.1, forward strand.
CTGTACCAAGTCAGAAATATGACAGTCGTTGTCCATTCGTTTGATGTACTTGAGATTTTGATTTTGCCATTTTGCCATTTTGCCATTTGATTAGAGACTTTTAATTGTTATTTTACTTTTCACAGAGTGATCATGTGAATCATATTGTAATGACATAAAAGCTTTCTATGGAATATCTTTCTGACTTTTCGAAGATCGTGATGTGTATTGTGCTAATACAGAATCTACAGAACCAATACTGATATTTGATTGGTCAGAATGGCATACTAACTATGGAATATCTTTCTGACTTTTCGAAGATCGTGATGTGTATTGTGCTAATACAGAATCTACAGAACCAATACTGATATTTGATTGGTCAGAATGGCATACTAACTATGGAATATCTTTCTGACTTTTCGAAGATCGTGATGTGTATTGTGCTAATACAGAATCTACAGAACCAATACTGATATTTGATTGGTCAGAATGGCATACTAACTATGGAATATCTTTCTGACTTTTCGAAGATCGTGATGTGTATTGTGCTAATACAGAATCTACAGAACCAATACTGATATTTGATTGGTCAGAATGGCATACTAACTATGGAATATCTTTCTGACTTTTAAGATCGTGATGTGTATTGTGCTAATACAGAATCTACAGAACCAATACTGATATTTGATTGGTCAGAATCTGGTTCTTCATTTTGACTATTATGTAAATGTGATGCATTTGCACTAGATTCATACATGGATGACATTATCTGCGAATTCTTATTTCCGGGTCTTTCTTGTTCATTTCGTAAAGAGTTTAAAACTTTTTTCTTTTTCTTTCTGCGTTTAGTCTTCTTCTCGGCGGTACTGTTAACACTGAAAAAGAACCAAAAGTGCTAAAAATGTCTAGAGTATTGTTCACCATGCAATTTTACAATTTAAGAAAAGAATAAACCGTCAGCAAAAAATTATCTAAAATTACAGAAAATAATGGAAAATTTGATAAAAAACAGGTTATCTTTAAACACATATAAATAGCTGGTGATACAAATCATCGCCTTCCGATTACAACTCGGCAATATTTGGCACGCTATCATCGTTAACTCCGCAACATTATGCATGTATAATACGCCTGTCCTAAGTCAGGAGCCTGTAATTCTGTTGTTGTAATTTGCTTTTGTATAACACTAAATTACATATTTGTTTCACTTTCATTTTTGTACATAAATTAGGCCATTAGTTTTCTCGTTTGAATTTCGGGGCCTTTTAAAGCTGACTATATGCAGTATGGGTCATTGTTGAAGGCCATATGGAGAACTATATTTGTTAATTTCTTTGTCATTTGGTTTCTTCTGGAGAGTTATCTCACTGGCAATCATACCACATCTTCTTTTTTTTATATTTATAGCAAGTATTCATAAAAAATAAATAAAAACAAAGACATTAACCTTACATGTATAAAGATATCATTTTTTCTTATATATAACAATGAGGGGGATACTTTAAAGTGTTTTATTTAGCGGACGGAGTTAAAATTTCACGACATCAATGACCGACCCTTTTCCTGTTTCAGTTGGGTTTTTTCATACTGCCAGTAAATCAGATCATAAACTTCCATTAAGATAATGTTTTCATGAAAACGACATCACATTCAAAAGGTATATATATGTCATACATGTACTTATCCTGGATAGCCCCTGAAAACATCAGAGGTAATGTGATTCTATCATCACGTGCACAATTACTCAAAGTCCTTAGTTGCGTCACAGCCGACATCATTTTGTTGGTTTAGTCATGTTATTAGCCTTGACTTTACTACAACTAGATCTGGAATCGTGTGACATGTAGGGATTTTCATACTCAGGATCGACACAAATTGTAAGATGAATGACCATGTTATGTGCATTTGGAATAGACAGAAAAAAATATATGGTTGTAAAGTGAATTAGGCGTGCCAGAAAGTGTTGCGCAACACAATTTTATTTGAGCGAGGAGAGTTTTTCTTAAAATTCATGAAATCATCTACTTTGAGAGAGTTGTCAACTTTAAAGTGTGATACTTTTTCTCAATTATTCTTACTTTAAAAGAACTTCAAGGTTAAATTTTTGTTTATTTTTACCTGTGTTTTTCTATTTCCACTGGACTACTGTTCTCTGTTTCTATTTTTTCACTATGTTTGTTTCTTTCCGTTTTTTTGGTACTTTCACATTCCGAATTTTGGGCGGATTTTGTGTGCTGATCAATCTCGAATAGAGATTCAGAAACCAATGTTTTACTTGTCACTGTTTCGTTATCTGATAGTTTTTCTTTCTGGTTTCTTTTCTTGCCTCGTTTTTTCTTCCTCCTAAACTCTTGCAGAGCTTCATAAGATTTCTCCACTTCATAGTGATTTATGCTTGCGTCGTTTGAATCTTCATCGAATGAGTCAGAGTTAACTGGCCTGAGGTTACGACTCCTAGGGGACGAAATCATATCAAACTTTCGCTCAATACTTCCTGTCAACGATCTTCTCAGTTCAGATTCGCTGGCCGTACCATCCGTCTCTGATTCGAGTTTAACTTCTGTTTTGGGGACGACATGAGGAATATTGTCCATCCTATCTCGTGCTGTGGCTAAACCAGTATGTCTGGATTTTGAATTATTTTCACTTTGAGTTTCTTTCACCCTTTCACCTTTTAAACTCCCAGACCTACTTCTGTCCGAATGTAAGCGGCGAGCTGAACCCATCGGTGATAAATGCATTTCTAAGTCAGGAGAAATAAACGGTTTCCAATGAAACCTTAGTAAACAACCAAATAAAAGCAAAATAAATGCTATTCCCAAGATTATAATTCCAACAACATGTAGAGCACCGTATTTCGGGAACGCATTGTCTTCTGCGAAAGCTACAAATGTAATTGTAAAGCCCGGTATCATCATTGGTATGGCAAATGTTATCATACAGGGTCCAATCATAGATTTGATTTGATCACACCAATACTTCTTTTTTTCATCTTCTGTTGACATTGTTTTCAAATTTATAATTATGTCTGATGTTACTGGTTACCTGTTTAGAAATCAAACATTTACTAGATCAATAGGGAGAAAGGCGACTTCCAGTAAGTATATAACATGGTTCTAAGAACTCATTGGTAATCAATGAAGCCTGGTATAGCGAAGATAATTAATTTATATTGTTTCTCTCATTTTTACAAGACTTATTGATAATCAATTACGTATTCTTCTTTTACCTTGAAAAGTTATTGTTTCATTTCCCACCAGGGTCAGATATTTACCTTTGATCACGAAATAAATCACGGTACTAATCTACAAGGCTGAATAAGTAAGTCATAAAGGGAATGACTTTTTGTCAAACTTTTGACTTCCAAAAGTATGTTTATGCACTTTAGAGCCATTTATTGATAAGCTGGCTCGAGAGTTCATATAGTCATGAAATACAAAAAGTTTTTGAGTAATTTCTACCTTATCATCATTCCAACTAGGTTCTGTTACAATAGCGTATGAACATTTATGAAAGAAGAACGTCAGTGTGGCCCAATAAGGATTGTTCACGTATATAAGTGTTTTTGAGAATTTAACCTACATCGATGGATTCAATGATAGTGTCAATACTGTATGTGTGTGGTCTTAAGCTTGTTGTAACACGAAAAATGTAAAAATACTGAGTGACGATAGAAACGCAACACCTATTTAAATTTTCCATTTACCAACAAATCTTCCCTGGAAGTTTCTAATCATTAATAGATTTTATAATTTACAGATATAATAATTCATAAAATACAGATTTTATATCCAAGCTTTAGTTTCAAAGATCTGAATACTAACTCCCCTCTCCTTTCTGTTTCAAAGACCTTTCGGAGTCCTCGGGTTTAGTCTAACTGGAACACACTTCAAACATTTGACGGCTGAAATTTCATAAGTTCATATCTTATAAGCATAACAAGAACAGAAAGTTGTCAGATCCTTGTAAGAGAGTACAGGATCTATATTTTGATCCGACTGAAATTCCTTATATCAAGCATTATACAAACATGTCTCTGTGATTAACCCCTCTATCAAAAGTTATTTTACCGTTATGCCTTTTGAAGAAAGCTCCTAAACGGTTTTGCTAAACTGGTTGGGTATCATGTGTAACTATAATCAAATGTTTGAAGACTGCCTTTCAAAATGTTTTTGTTTGTCACTCAAAAAGCTACCATTGGGAATTAAGAATGTGATACTAGTTTGCTACATTTCTTACTACACTCAGTATATATTTTTAGATTACTTATAAAAAGGTCTCAAAACAAGCTTACTTTTTCAAATTGCAAAAACTTTTTCGTACTCATTTGAGAGTTTATTTTTGTTTTTCTAATTTTTGTAAACTTAAAGATTTGATAAAAAGAAAATGGTGAGGAAAGGTTGAAAACCCTGTATAAAATGACCCCAACATCTAACACTAACTGTTTCACGACACTTAAAATATCGTTACAGAAAGTGTATGTTATTGAGGTTATCACTATTACTTTAACAGTCTTCCACTTCCAGTAAGAAAATTTATTACACTACTTACCGATAAATGTCAACAATATACGTTATGTCAGCCATGTTTCGTGTAATAGTTTAAAGTATATTTATTGAATGTAAAATTTAAATATCTCCGACAAAAAACCAGCGAAGCATACTGTAACTGTCATTAAAAGAAAGACTACTCTATAATCATAAGTTTGCTTGGTAATAATAAATTCCTCGCCAACGTCGGCCTGCTTTGGTATAAAGATTTCATTCGACATTTTCACTGAATAAAAACAAGATGTTCACAACTTTCTCTATTATACATTGAACTTCGAAACTGCCACACTTAATAAGTATAAACAATTCTTATAATGATAAATCGATTTTAGTTCTATGCAAAATACATATATACTGATCCTGTCAACGCATCATATTCCCCCTTTAGCATGAAATGCTTACCATATCAACGAATCAGATATACTCTACAGCAGAAAATAATGACTCTGTCAATGCATCAGATTTCACTTGTACTAGGAAATGCTTTCCCTATAAATGTACGAGTTATCTCTTACAGCTGGGTAATACTTGCCCGACAATGCATCAAATATCATTTAGAATAAGTAATGCTTACCCTGTCACCACACCAGATATCACTAACAACAGGAAATTCCGATCCTGTCAACGCATCACATATCCATTATATCAGGGAATTCCAATCCTGTCAATGCATCAGGTATCACTAACGACAGGGAATGATAACCTTGTCAACGCATCAAAAATCACTTACAGGCGGAAATGCTTACCCATGCCAATGCATCAGTTTAACTAAGATTCAGTTATCACTTAGAACAGGAAATGCATAAGCTGTCAGCGCATTTTATATCGCTTACAGGTGGAAATGCATCAGATATATAAAATACAGAAGGAAATTCATACCATGTCAACTCATCAGATATCACTAATAGCAAGAAATAATAACCCTGTCAACGCATCAGATATCACTAACAGCAAGAAATGCTTACCCTGTCAACGCATCAGATATCACTAACAGCTAGAAATGCTTACCCTGTCAACTCATCAGATGTCACTAACAGCAAGAAATGCTTACCCTGTCAACGCATCAGATATCACTAACAACAAGAAATGCTTACCCTGTCAACTCATCAGATATCACTAACAGCAAGGAATGCTTACCCTATCAACGCATAAGATATCACTAACAGCAAGAAATAATAACCCTGTCAACGCATCAGATATCACTAACAGCAAGAAATGCTTACCCTATCAACGCATAAGATATCACTAACAACCGGAATGTTTACCCTGTCAACGCATCAGATATCACTGACAACAGGAATGTTTACCCTATCAACGTATCAGATATCACTAACAACAGGACATGCTTACCCTGTCAACGCATCACATATCACTAACAGCAAGAAATTCTTATCCTGTCAACGCATCAGATATCGCTTTAATACAGTAGAAAATTGCTTACTCAGTCAATACACCAGATATCACTTACAGCAGGAAATGATTACACTGTCAATGCATCAGATATCACTAACAGCAGGAAATGATTACCCTGTCAACGCATCAGATATCACTAACAACAGGAAATGCTTATCCTGTCAATGCATCAAATATCACTAACAGCAAGAAATGCTTACCCTGTCAACGCATCAGATATCACTTACAACAGGAAATGCTTACCCTGTCAACGCATCAGATATCACTAACAGCAAGAAATGCTTACCCTGTCAACTCATCAGATATCACTAACAGCAAGAAATGCTAACCCTATCAACGCATCGGATATCACTAACAACCGGAATGTTTATCCTGTCAACGCATCAGATATCGCAAACAGTAGAAAATTGCTTACTCAGTCAATACACCAGATATCACTTACAACAGGAAATGATTACACTGTCAATGCATCAGATATCTCTAACAGCAGGAAATGATTACAGTGTCAATGCATCAGATATCACTTACAGCAGGAAATGATTACCCTGTCAACGCATCAGATATCACTAACAACAGGAAATGCTTATCCTGTCAATGCATCAAATATCACTAACAGCAAGAAATGCTTACCCTGTCAACGCATCAGATATCACTAACAACAGGAAATGCTTATCCTGTCAATGCATCAAATATCACTAACAGCAAGAAATGCTTACCCTGTCAACGCATCAGATATCACTAACAACAGGAAATGCTTACCCTGTCAACGCATCAGATATCACTAACAGCAAGAAATGCTTACCCTGTCAACGCATCAGATATCACTTAAAACAGGAAATGCTTACTCTGTCAACGCATCAGATATCACTAACAGCAGGTAATGCTTACCCTGTCAACGCATCAGATAACTAATTACAAGACATGCTTACTCTGTCAACGTATCAGATATCACTAACATCAGGAAATGCTTACCCTGTCAAAGCATCAGATATAACGTACATCAGGAAATGCTTACCCTGTCAACACATCAGATATCGCTTACAGTAGAAAAATGCTTACTCAGTCAATACACCAGATATCACTTACAGCAGGAAATGATTACACTGTCAATGCATCAGATATCATTAACAGCAGGAAATGATTACACTGTCAATATGCATCAGATATCACTAACAGCAGAAAATGATTACACTGTCAATGCATCAGATATCACTAACAACAGCAAATGCTTATCCTGTCAACGAATTAGATATCACTAACAACAGGAAATGATTACGCTGTCAAAGCTTCTGATATCAATTACAACAAAAAATGCTGGCCCTGTCAACGCATCAGATATCACTTACAGCAGCAACTGATTACACTGTCAATGCATCAGATATCACTTACAACAGGAAATGATTACACTGTCAATGCATCAGATATCACTAAAAGCAGGACATGATTATACTGTCAATGCATCAGATATCACTAACAACAGCAAATGTTTATCCTGTCAACGAATTAGATATCACTAACAACAGGAAATGATTACGCTGTCAAAGCTTCTGATATCAATTACAACAAAAAATGCTGGCACTGTAAACGCATCAGATATCACTTACAGCAGGAACTGATTACACTGTCAATGCATCAGATACCACTTACAGCAGGAAATGATTACACTGTCAATGCATCAGATATCACTAAAAGCAGGACATGATTACACTGTCAATGCATCAGATATCACTTACAACAGGAAATGCTTACCCTTGCAACGCATCATATATCACTTACAACAGGATTTTTTACTTTATTAACGCATCAGTTATCACTAACAACAGGAATTTTTACCCTGTCAACGCATCAGATATCACTAACAACAGGAATTTTTACCCTGTCAACGCATCAGATATCACTAACAACAGGAATTTTTATCCTGTCAACGCATCACTTACAACAGGAATTTTTACCCTATCAACGCATCAGATATCACTTACAGCAGGAAAGTTTTACCCTGTCAAGGCATCAGATATCACTAACAACAGAAATTTTCACCCTGTCAACTCACCAGATATCACTAACAACAGGATTTTTTATCCTGTCAAGGCATCAGATATCACTTACAACAGGAATTTTTATCCTGTCAACGCATCAGATATTATTAACAACAGGAATTTTTACCCTATCAAGGCATCAGATATCACTAACAACAGGAATTTTTTACCCGATCAAGGCATCAGATATCACTAACAACAGGAATTGTCACTCTGTCAACGTACCAAATATCACTAAGAACAGGATTTTTTTTACCCTATCAACGCATCAGATATCACTAACAACGGGAATTTTCACCCTGTCAACGTACCAAATATCACTAACAACAGGAATTGTTTACCCTATTAAGCCATCAGATATCACTAACAACAGGAATTTTTACCCTATCAACGCATCAGATATCACTTACAACAGGAATTTTTACCCTGTCAAGGCATCAGATATTATTAACAACAGGAATTTTTACCATTTCAACGCATCAGATATCACTAACAACAGGAATTTTTACCATTTCAACGCATTAGATATTATTAACAACAGGAAATGATTCACCTGTCAATACATCAGATATCACTAACAACAGGAAATGATTCACCTGTCAATACATCAGATATCACTAACAACAGGAAATGATTCACCTGTCAATACATCAGATATCACTAACAACAGGAAATGATTCACCTGTCAATACATCAGATATAACTCCATTTTGATCATGCGATTCTGACTGTTTTTATTTTAACCTTATTTAGTGATATATTTCCGATATTTTATACCGTTTATACTATCAAATACGATAACTTAAGGTGCCGTATTTGTTAGATGTATTTGTATCTTTGTTTGAATTTTTATTTAATGTCTGTGATGTAAGTGTTTTTGCTGCTTTGTCCGAAATATTGTCGCATTAACCAATTATGTATGTTTGTGTGCTCAACATTTTTTTTAAATAGTGGAAATATAAACATCAATCAGACTTGGCAAGTCATGAATATCACAGTTATTTTCCATTCGTTCCGTTTTGACATCTTTTCTTTTCAAAGTTATGTCTCTCAGCCAACTACATGATTGAATTGTTGATAATGTTTTGCAGTAACGTCCAGCGACATGCAAATATTAGAATAAGATGAATTTTCACGGAGGAAAGAACTTATGAAAACGTAGGTTCTATGAAGTGGATTGACGGGGATAATGACGGAGAATTTTAATTGCCACTTGAAAAAGAGGGCATACTGGAAAAGTGTAGCTTTGCATTATTAAGACCGAACATTGCTGCGTATCTCGAAAGGCAAACACACGTAATGAGTTTTTTTATTGTTGAGGGCCGTATGGTAGCCTATATTTGCCTACATTCACTTCATTTTAACTTTGTCGGATAGTAGTCGCATTGCTAATCATACTACATCTCCTGTTTTATACTAAAGCTTCATTTATATGTAGAAATGTGTCGCCAAACTAAGTTGTTTATTTTTATTTGATAAATTTAGATGTTTCAATACATCTATTTCAAAGTCATCAACAGCTTTTGCAGTTGCTTCCCCTTCAACGTCCCAACTTTGAAACTTCAGTTTCTGGTACTCACAAAAATGTAATAATGTTTGCATTAGTGTGGATACACATCGACGGTTATCAGACTAGACTCCGGGCTTCATGGTATCACTCGATATAATTATTACAATGACATATACATGTTATGACAATTTTCGAGCGGGTGAAACCTTATCAATCAAGTCAATTTTCTCAAACACCGTTAACTCCTCCAAATCGTCTAATCCTACTTTTTGTTGCTTTTTCCTCGGTCTACAACATGGAAAGCAACAGAAGTATCTTAAATCTATTACCCCCCGCAAACAACATCCTAATATGAATGCAAGAATCGCCAACCCTAACAAAGCTGGTCCAATTATTCTAAAATACCAAATATGTTTTTCCTCACTATCTTCAGTAAAACCAACTGCTGTTAGAATTACACCTATAACTGTAAATGGAAGTCCCAGCGCACATATAACTCCGCCAAAGTTTGATCGCGTTGATGTTTCTGAATATTGTCGCCTCATCTTAATGTCACTCTCTTCATTCCGATATCTAAAATTACAGAAAATTTCCAATTAAATATCCGGCATAAATATGCTAAATATGCAACGTGCATCTAATTTTTAAATATTTGACAGATATTTATTTTTTCGAGTTTCAATAAATACGAAAAGTAAGTAGCATATAGCAAAGAAGGAAGGGTATTTTACTTGCGGTCATGCGTTAGCCGATAGTCTGGATATGTATAGTTGTAACAATTCGATAGATTTCATTTGGATATAATACAAGCATATAGCCTTATTTATTCATAAAGGCCATATAGTGACTAATAGATGTTAACTTCTCTGTAATTTGGTAGAGAGTTGCCATAATACCACATCTTCTTATCTTTATAGTTGATGCGGTCAATACATGACAATAGCAAACAAGAATTGACTGCAGTAATATCCCATATTGAAAACAATGTCTTTTTTCACCTGAGATCACCAACAGTGTTTGGTTGGGTTCGTGTTGAAGAGTTTCTAGTTTTCTATGTTGTGTCTTGCATGTGTATTATTATTTGTCTGTTTGTCTTTTCTTTCTAATCCATGGCGTTATCAGTTTATTTTCGATCTATGAGTTTGAATGTCCCTATGGTATCTTTCGCCCCTCTTTTCCAACGAAAAATGGGTAGTACTGTCTTAATCAAAATTCACTACCGTTCTCTTCCTCGTTAATGTCGTGCTAATTGTAAGTGGAGGACGACAATAACAAATGTCGAAGCATTGAATTTGACTCGAGTAGAGGTAGAGGTAGACCCTGATTATGTCGGTCGTTATAGGCGATAGGACGCAGAATTATTTCAGTTAAGGTGGAAGCCACAATCTCATAATTCGATGCCAACATTCTACCACGACGATACCGAGGCGGTAAATAAAAAAGATATAGGGGATAATTGAAGGGCGTAGGATAATAGATAGAAAAGAGTATATACAGTGTAATATTAAGTAGTACCAGAAACAAAAAAGTGCAATAGTTGTTAAAGTCAGTATCACTATTTTGTTTAACTCGTACGTATTCGGGGACATGCCAAATTTTTAGCCTCACCTTTTTTCAAAATTCCGTTATTTTTTTCTTCATTTTCTTCTAATTTCAATTATTTTCGCGTTTTTCTGTGATAAATTAATACAAATATACTACGAAACTAATGTATCTTTTATTTACTACCAATCCTAGTTAACTATCAAAAGGGGTCACTGATATACTACCAGTTACATACCATACTATTGAAAATAAAAGAAAGTAAAAAGATAAGATTTTGGAGAATTTACAGGGATGAGGACTAAAACTTTGACCTTCCCCCAGTGCAGATGATTCAAGTTAATAAATATCATTACAGAGGAAAGCGGCTTGCACATTTAAAATGTTGTACTTTTATACCGGATGTTTTACTTTTGATTTGTTGTATATTTGATGTTTTTCGATTTTCTTTTTTTATCATTGTATTGGCACTGAGTTAATTCAATAACAGAATATTTAAACAACAACGAGACTATTTTATTAATTTTGTTTTGTTTTGTTTTAACAATTTGTTCGAAAGTGTAATAACTACAAGCTAGTGTACACGCATATATTGCAGTCTTTTATATAAAGGAGTACTTACATAAAGTCTATATCCCGAAGTAGATTGTATTTAAATTTTGTTCCTGTTTTTAAATATTCAAACATTTTGTGGTTAACAATCTAACAATAAATCTGTATTGTTTATAAAACTTTATCTGTTTAAATCGATATCAAATTGGACATCATATTATCTTTTATGTCAAGTAATGATGGTTATCAAATTTATCACAAAAGTTCAAATAGAGTTATTTCCCTTGTACTGTCATTGACATCTTATTTTTTTTTTTTATAATGAATGGTTTTTGAATAGCAATCAAAAAGGACACATAACCACATATGGTATAACAGAATGTCATGTTGATATATAAAATACGCTTACACATGCAACTAGAATATAGATAAATGATATTAAGCAAAGTGTGAAATATACACGGTCATCTTATATTTAATCATAAGATAAAACCTTTTGTAGTATAAAGTTAAACATCGGGGCCTTGAATAGCTGACTATGCGGTATAGGGTTTGCTCATTGTTGAAGGCCATAAGGTGACCTATAGTTATTTTAAAATATCTGTGTCATTTGGACTCGTTTGGAGAGTTGTCTCATTGGTAATCATACCACATCTCTTTTTAATATGTATGTTTTATCTCTATTAAAAGACAACCCAGTGCTCCAGTATTTGTAACTGATAGTTGTGTATGGCCTTTAAAGATGCACATGTCTAAGGTCAGATTTTCTTTTAATAAGTTTCTTCGTCATTTAAGATTTGACAGTATGCTAAGTAAACTGATATAATTTTAATGCAATTCAGGTCTACAACAAAAATTCAAAAAAAATTAAAAAAAAATTTACAAATGCGATTCACTATTTGTCATTTCTAATTAAACCATTCAATGTATTCACGAGACAACACCATAAGACATTTCCATTATAAATGAATGTTCTATAACTCGGTTATATTTTTTTTAAACAAATATTGTCACATTTTACTATCATTCATCTTCACCTGACAAGTAGGCCTAGTGTTCAAATCATTGTGATTTTTTTATAAGAAAGAAATCAAACAGTGGCAGAAAGTGGACAAAGGATTAGCTTTGATAACAAATATACCACAGTGACTTATCTTCAAGCATAGTTACACAATTTTTTTTCTGATGACCTTATTAGAAAAGTTGTACGTACTTTTTAATGGTTTGACTATCCAAACTTTCGGTCACGAGCGTACCAGATGGTTATTCCAGAAAACCAAACGTCATTGTGTTGTTGGTTCCCTGTCTTGTTGATAAATACTCCACAGCTCTTTTTTTCATACCTGTAAACAGTGCCTTTTTCTTGTATTGACCTGTTTATCAAAGTTCATCAATAATCTAACGATGCTAGATCAATTATTCACAGTAATTTTACTCACCTTTAGATGTATGTTAACAGTCTCGTAATCAATTATGCCAAACCAATAATTCACGTCTCACAATGCTGTCTAGGATTACTTCTGCGTATAAACTCCACCTCGAATTTAGTGTCGTCATGTTTGTTTTACATGTCTGCTGCATGGAATCGTCATCCAAAAACGACTCACCAGAATTAATAATTTATGTGAAATGTGAGATTTGAAACATACCATTGAAAATCGATATAGATCTCAAAACATGCATTCAGTATCTGCATCGATCGGAGGCTAATTAACAATGGGAAATTGTATCCGAACATAACGGTCAGATGGACTTGCCATCATCATATTCAATTACTGTCCTGGTATGGGAATTGAGAATTGTCTAAAAAGGAAAAAATTGAATGAAAACAATTTACGGAAATGACATTTGATAAAAACGGTAAAGCATTTTAGTGAATGATATGAAAACTGCATTGAAATTCTAGAGATGGAATCAAGAAATATTTTTAAATGAAAGTGAAGAACTCTGTACATGGATAAAGTAACGTTTGCACCAGTATAACAGGGTCACAGATTTGATATTTTGCCCTATTCAGTTTTTTCGAATCATGTTGTGTTACGTTCAGATTTCCTGTATTTTGTGACGAAGATTATTATTTTCTAAAATCACATATATTGCATGAAATTAAATATTCTATTCCCACTGTAATTTCCCGCTGTTTTGTTGTCCCGAGCATTCCTGAAAGCGCCTATTCTGTAAATTCATTGCGTGCGTATGAATACCGGTATAGTGTGTTAATTTGCTTTTCATATCATTTGTATTGCGAAAGTCTACACTAAATCTCACAGCCATATTGATATGAGTTTGAGATGTAATTTAAAATCACCAGAAAATTATTGAATACTTTACTAGAATTAAACTCTCTGCCGCAGTGCATAAGTTAAATGTCGTTTTAATCTAGCTATGCACAAAATCTGAAGCAATGTAGTGCGTGTGGGAAACTTTTGACAGGGGGAAGAAATCACATATTATTACAAGTGTTGCGGTCATTTATACTGACCAAAAAACCAATGTTCAACTATTTTACAACTACAATCATGAAAAAAACATATTTTTTTAATAATAGCCATCTAATTCTAAAACCAGTGCATTACGAGTTTTATCATAGTTTTCCATTTTTGTTCTAAATATTCTTCGCATCATCGAAATTTGTAGCACGCACGTGCAGCCATGGATGATTTGACACACATCTTAATGCACCACCTAATTGTTTTCTGCCAACCAAAAATGACGGAATTCTTATAAAACATTTATGTAATGAAATTAGTTATTCTCGTTTTATCATATTTTATTCCTAAGAAAATTTTACGGTATCTGGCTATGCTGGTACGTTTTGTTTCCAGAAAGGTTCTAATATTATCATTAACCTAAAATTTCTTGGAAATTTGCTCTTTCATAAGTGCACAATTATTAATATGAAATAAGGATACTCCAACGGCCTATTGATAGGTGTTTGAGAACAACTCATTGTTGAAATATATTTCGTTTCAATGTAATCGATTTTTATTTTACAAAACAAATTAAAAACAGTGAATTACTGTGTGTGTATAAATGTCATGGTGCCTATCAAGGACCCTTTATTGGAACATTTTATATTTGTCCTCTGTTAAAACTGAAGAGGACTAATATCGGTTATTTTCCTGTGCACTTCTAATTATTTTTTACTGTTATAATAATTTCAAAAACGAATGATTTACGTGAAACTAAGAAAACAAATAAAAACAAACACACAGTCTTATACGATACATTTGGCCAGTCACATTAAAGTCAGTATCTACTCTGACCATACATGTAGGGCTAAAATTGTTATCTCCTTGGCATGGACCTATCAAATTTTATTTTCGGATATGTGGTATCAATTCATATTGCAGCGCTTGACTGATTTGACCCAATTAGTAAGGTGTTGGCGTTACAGACCAACTTTGTTACTAAAAAAGAGGGGTGAAAGATACCAGAGACAGTCAAACTCATAGATCGAAAATAAATTGACAACGCAATGGCTAAAAATGAAAAAGACAAGCAGACAATTAATAGTACACATGACACAACATAGAAAACTGAAGACTAAGCAGCACGAACCCCATCAAAAACTGGGGGTGATCGCATGTGCTGCGGAAGGGTAAGCAGATCCTGCTCCACATGTGACACCCGTCGCGTTGTTCATGTTATTCCAAACCTGGTAAATAGTCTAATTCGGTAGGTCACATTCATGAAAGGGAAGGGATTGTAGTAACGACGTAAGGATCATATACAATATCATCTGTGAAACGGTTATTCCACAACGGTCAACTAACTCGTCGGATGGCGTCCGTAAAATTAACTATTTGGAACTCTTGGTTAATAGCTTCCTTGTGAGCAGTAATCCTCTATCGAGGATATCATGACCGTAAATACAAGCACGGGAATATCGTTTCAATTGGGAGATATACACTCCGTATGCAGGCACTGCTGGAATGTTGCTACATAGAAATGGAAAGTGCACAATTGGGAAGCTGAAATCATCTCTTTTGTCGTAAAGTTTTGTTTACAACCGACCCTCATTGTCAATTTCAAGATGTAAGTCAGTCACTCTATATATGAGGCTTACTTAACTGTATCTGGTGTATCCTTCATCTCTAGTTCGATGGGTTAGATGCGTTCAACATAGTTACCAAATTTTGATTTATTTAGTGAGAGAACATCATCTATATAGCGGAAAGTAAAGTTAAAGGATATTGTCAACTTCTTATCTTTCTTCATAAGAAGTGCATGCCTGTATGAAATCAGTTTCAAAATAATAAAGAAACAAATTGGCAAGAAGAGGGACATATTGGGTTCTTATTGGAATGCCGACAGTCTGTTGAAAAACTCGTCCCCCAAATGTAACAAATGTGTTGTCAATCTTGGTTCTATAAGATTCAAATTTAGAGTCTTCGAAGACCATGTACATTAATATTGCCTTGAGTTGAGCTAGCTAGTAAAGATGTAGTTGAGTATGAACACCCAAGGGTCAAGATATACCGATCTTTGGCATGCGCATTGATGGTATACCTTTTCTAAGAAGACCTTGATCTGTCAAAGGCATGACATTGTGCTTTGGTGTAGATTGAATTGTCGGGCGAGTTAACGTTTAGATTTATGCCTCGTTTACACATACATTTAATTCTAATAACGTGTGAACTCAGCATAAGATTATCTAGACTGAAGACGATCAGTGACGTTGATACGCGAGGCAGGGTCCAGTCTTGGCATAGCGGCATTACACTGTACCAATAATCTAATTTTCAAATCACCCGTCTGGCACCAAAGTATTAGGTTACTTGCTTGGCAAATAACTATATAATTACATTAGATGTATGTTTCATTATAATACGTTATTCTGATTGGCTAACTGCACATCACATGTTATTCCGTAAGCAATTGCATCAGACAATAACATTTATCATTCGTGATGACACAAGGTTCCACAATAAAGTGCACAGATAAATTAAACAAAACTAGATAAAAATCGTGTTTTCATGATCCTAGCTAAAAAATGTAATTATAAGTATTGAATGCTTCTTTTTGTAACTTTATAGGGTTGTAAATGCGTTGACCGTGCGTACATTTTTAGTATGTACTTCGTTCAACGCTTTTACACCCCAATAAATTTACAAAAAGAAGCATTCAATTCTTAAATAACATAACTTACTTTTATGTTCAAGTGCAAATAAAAAGAAATTCATATAATTAAAAATAATAGGAATGTCCAGTTTGTGAAATTTTAGAGGACAAAAGTTGTTTAAATTTTTAAGGAAAATCAGTTTTAACAGAATAATTTCATTTCAACAGGTTTCATATAATGAAAATGCCAAATACTCACAAAATTTTATTCTTATAACTGATTTGATTGATAAATAGTGATTAATGCCATGTCAGTGCGAATATTGGTTCAATATCATAGCTATTATTCTAATATTGTTTTAACATCTTTTCAATGGACAACAAATGTTAATTATAGGTGTCGCTTTTGAATGCATTTAAAAAGATACATCTGGTTTTGCTGTAGCAAAATCTATAAATCAAATTTTTTTACGAGTCAAAATATTTATTTCAGCTGGTATTAAAACTGACAATTTTAATGGACAGGAGTAAAGAGTACTAATTGTACATTAACAATAATTTAAGAAATTGTCTCAAAATTAATAAAATAAATCTGACAACTTGACAATCAATTAAATATTTAATTATCCAAATCGTTCAGATCAGTACATGGGTCGGTGCTGTGTAAACCGATATTTGTAAAATGTAATAAATGGATGGGTAACTTTCTTCTGACACCAACTTTCATCTTATAACTTTTTATGGTTCTGTGCAGTGGTATGTGTTAATCAAGATCAACATTAAGTTATCAGTTTAATGTTTTAATGGCAAATTAGCTTGATGTATCAATAGTTAAATATCTGTCCATGTTATTTATTTTGAAAAAAAATATAAATATGAAATTTTAATGACCTTGTGAATTCCTTCACAGACGAGAACGACACATTTAGCAGAGCGTGACACTGATATAGCGGTTCATATGGCGACAATGCGAGATTTTACATTCTTTGCATCGATGACAACACGTGCATGATAATGCACGAGAGAACTACAAAGATTTGATAAAAGGATTCTCTGCGTGGGAAATGTTTTAATTTAGGTGTTTGCACCTTTCTCGCTTAGTTTTTTTCTTTAAAATTAAAAAAAAAAATAACATACAAACGGAATTGATTTGAAATGATGGGAAATTAACTTTAAATAAAATTTCTATAGAATTCCAAAATATCAAAAGCAGATGAATTTTACTAACGAAAACAAATGCATAACTTACAGGTGCTATTACATACATCGAAATGTTTAACCTATATTCCAAAGACAGCGCTATAACTATAACATGTCAAAAAGATTTATAAACGTTCAAAATATCTGTTGTTATTTTTAATATATATTACTTTAATTCTGCTCTTCAAATTGTGACTTTTAAAACCAAAAAGTTACTATTTACCAAATGTTGTAACAAATATAATATACGTTTTCACCACAATCAGGTATTTGTATATAGTGTCACTTTACAAATCCTAGCCTCTATGGAGTCTTTTGATTTATTAAAAAGTCTTGAATAAGCTACGTTCCATCGCACTTACAGTTTGTCATCAACGGCCAGTTATGATTTTTGCGCTCTTTATACGACATTCTCAAATGTATAATCATTGTCCATCTAATAAAATAGTGTTTCGATATTTTGGGTCTAACTATATCTATTCCAGTCGTTTTTGTCGAGCCTTCGACTTTAGTCGAAAAAACGAGACTAAGCGATCCTACATTCCGTCGTCGTCGGCGTCGTCGTCGGCGGCGTCCACAAATATTCACTCTGTGGTTAAAGTTTTTGAAATTTTAATAACTTTCTTAAACTACACTGGATTTCTACCAAACTTGGACAGAATCTTGTTTATGATCATAAGATAGTATCCAGAAGTAAATTTTGTAAAAATAAAATTCCATTTTTTCCGTATTTTACTTATTAATGGACTTAGTTTTTTCTGCGGGAAACATAACATTCACTCTGTGGTTAAAGTTTTTAGAATTTTAATAACTTTCTTAAACTATCCTGGGTTTGTACCAAACTTGGACGGTAGCTTGTTTATGATCATAAGATAGTATCCAGAAGTAAATTTTGTAAAAATAAAATTCCATTTTTTCCATATTTTACTTATAAATGGACTTAGTTTTTTTCTGCGGGGAAACATAACATTCACTCTGTGGTTAAAGTTTTTAGAATTTTAATAACTTTCTAAAACTACCCTGGGTTTGTACCAAACTTGGACAGAAGCTTGTGTATAATCATAAGATAGTATCCAGAAGTAAATTTTGTAAAAAGATAAATCCATTTTTTCCGTATTTTACTTTTAAACGGACTTAGTTTTCTGCGGGGAAACATTACATTCACTCTGTGGTTAAAGATTTAAAAATTTTAATAACTTTCTTAAACTATCCTGGGTTTGTACCAAACTTGGACAGAAGCTTATTTATGATCATAAGATAATATCCAGAAGTAAATTTTGTAAAAAGATAACTCCATTTTTCTGTATTTTACTTTTAAATGGACTTAGATTTTCTTCCAGTTAACATTACATACAGTCTGCAGTTAAAGTTTTCAAAACATTTATTAGATTCATTAGCTATCCTAGATTGTTACCAAGCTTGGACAGAAGCTTCTTACATTCATAAGATAGTATCAAGAGGAATATTTTTATTGATTTTTTTCCTCATTTTTGTTTAGCCTGCAATTTACAGCAAAAGTAGGCGAGACACTGGGTTCCGCGGAACCCTTACAAATTTTTATTAATAATTCTATATATATAAAAACACGTTTACTAGATCTGAAAAGAATTGCTTTTTTCAGTAGAAATCAAATATTGTTAATATGTAAATTGGAAAAAGCGTCAAAACGACTTAATATTTTTTCAAAAGTAAAGAGTCGTTAATAAATCACGCTTCAAAATCGTAGTTCTTAAAGTTTTTCATAAATCCATCAAACTTATATAATTTCGATTTTAACAGCAACAACGAATCCAAAACCCCCTTTTCATATTAATTAATGTTACCAAAGTGATGTTTACAGAAATAACGCATTATTTTTAAACAAAATTCTGGGGACACATTTTCGGGAACTCGACGTTTGTATAAAAAATGACCACCTAGACTGAACCTAGTGTTACCTTTTCAAGACAGTATGGAATCTAGAGTTGTAACACAATACACAATATGTTGGACGTGAAGATGGAATTGATTGCAGAATCACCAGTGAATATGATTCAGGCTGAAAACCCAGGTACTATAACATATTGTAATAAGCTCTTTGTTATCTCATTTAATGAGAATAAAACATGTTCTTCTTTTACTTTATAATGGGCAAAGAATTGGTGAACAGCAAAACATTTCAACAGTTGTAACCAAGATAATAAAACAACAACAACAAATACCATTTCTACACCAACAAATACCACCTCAACAACATCAACAAACACCATTTGCAACACCAACAAATACCACTTCAACAACAACAACAAATAACACATCAACAACATCAACAAACACCATTGCAACAACAATAAAACACAACACCGTGACAACAAATTCAACAACATACACCTCCACAACAAGTTAACTGCAACACTAGAACAACAAACACCACCACCACCATCACAGCAAAAGTAGCAAACACCACCCCGACAACAACAAACACCATTAATAAAAAAAACACCATCACCAGAACAACAATAAAATAAAACATGTTCTTCTTTTACTTAATCATGGGCAAAGATTTGGTTAACAGCAAAACATTTCAACAGTTGTAACCAAGATAATAAAACAACAACAACAAATACCATTTCAACACCAACAAATATCACCTCAACAACATCAACAAACACCATTGCAACACCAACAAATACCACTTCAACAACAACGACAAATAACACATCAACAATATCAACAAACATCATTGCAACAACAACAAATACTACCTCAACAAACACCATTGCAACAACAACAAACACAACAACAACATACACCTCCACAACAACCGCAACATCAGAACAACAAACACCACCACCACCATCACAGCAAAAGTAACAAACACCACCCCGACAATAACAAACACCATTAATAAAAAAAAACACCATCACCAGAACAACAATAACAATAAACAACAATTGGCACAACAGCAATCAACACCACAAACACCGCTGGTTAATTAATTGATCGTTATTTTCTTAAAGTTCAGTGGCATATACTTCGTTCATAGTCAGGAATAGATAAATCTAAAAGGTAGGATTCACTAAGTTGAAGATTGGAATGTGCGACGGGAAGTTTGAAATACCACAGGCACGGGAAAAGTTGGTATGTCGAAAGGGTACTCAAAGTAAACATTTTGCCATAGCGGCAACAGGCCACAAACGTACTGCACAGAGTTCCACTGGTTCCGTAACGGTTCCACTGGTTCTGTAACGCGTCACGAGATAAGAATATACACATTAATTAAACGATGCCATATGGTAGGAATTTATTCCACATATCGTAACAAATGGAGCTTGCTGTTCTGTGCGAGTCGACGCTCTCTATTAAAGACCATTCTTTTGACCTGTAATTGTTTACTTTTACACATTGTGACTTTGAAGGAGAATTGTCTTAATTAATGGCACTCATACCACATCTCCTTAATTTTGTTAACGGTATTTAAGTTTTGGGTGTGTTTGTGTGATGGGTTGGATTGCGGTCAACGCAAAAGTTTAACTATTTACACAGATATGATAATGTTCTGCATACCGTAAATTTGTTAAAAACATCTGGTTGAGTTTCATAACTTGCTGTAGATTTTAGAATGCTTACTTTTACTGACAATGAGAAAATTGAAATTAGCTATTTTTATTTATCATAAAGATTCTGCTTTTGAATAACTTACAACTTACAACTCCCGTTAGCGCCATGTGTTTGAATAAACAAGACAGAAATCGATTTCAGAACAATATATTCAGATTTCTGTAGAATACCATCTTTATGCTGCACTTTATTTATACATAACGAAAGACGCGCTCTCTTGCCCTTATATACAGCCAAATCATAAACTGTATAAAACTGTATTAAGTCAAATGATAATATCATTATTGCAGCTTTATTTAAATTGATTTGTAAGCGTGAAATTGTAATACATTTTGATAGAAAGACCCAAAAGTAATAACTTTTAAAAACTGAAACACAAAAGAAAGTCGCCACGAATAAAGGATAACCAAACTCTGTATCATTCGAATTCAAATGAAAAAAATGAATTTAGCGCGAAAAGCTAAATTCATAAAACCTAAAGAATTTAAGGATGACGTGAGAAGAAAGCTGTCAAATCGGTTGAACAAAGAATTCACTGAAAAAAACAAACCACGTCATACTGATTTTCAAAAAGAAACAAAAAAAACAATAAGAATTTCAACAAAATAACAAGAGCCATAGTCAAGGTTATAAATTGATAGACATATTATGTTCGATACCATAATAAAGAAAATGACATACCAGATTTATCAACAAAACCATAAAAGTTCAAACTTATCGCCATTCCTTATTATTATTGCTTATAATTATTATTTCTATAGAAAACTTTACTTTGACTTTATTTATGTGTTAGTATAACTGTTCGGTTATAATTTAACACACAAAGTGACTGAGTCGCTTGTATTCATAGTTGCTCCATTTTTTTCTAAATCAAAGAGTTCTGTTTCTGGCAAACAAATACAGAGCTGTTTATTTCACTTATACCGCCAATATTTACGATTCTATATTAGAACTGTTGTAAAATAGATAGCTCTTAACATTCGTTTAAAATAATAATAGTTTTGTAGGCCTTAATGAAAACGATAGCATCTCTTATCAGATTTTCATTATTAAATGTGTACACCTTAGGGTTAAATACGTTATTATTACAGTACAATCAAAGGGTCATCCGAACAGACAGGTGCAGGGATTAAAATCCAGCGGATTCTATGAAAGTATTTTTTTTCTTTTTCCTACCTAGGTGTTCGATTTAACAAGATATTGTAACTGATTCATAGATTGTTATCTATTTTTGTATTCAACAAATTTATCAGATGCTTACTGTATAATATCATGGTACTTCCGTTATGGAAGGAACAATAAACGTTCGGTCCACATGAGATGTGCGACTTCAATACAAAAAATATCAAGGAATACTCAATTTACCAATATCAACATTATTTGAAGGTTAACTTTGTGACATAGAAATAAGCAGTTACTGTTTTGAAACTAAAGAAAAATCACTGCTCAGCATCACTAGCCGGTTCAATAATTTCTTTATTCTCCTCTTTTTTCTATGGTTACAATTTGTGAGATAAAAAAAAAAACACGATTTCGAAATGTGGTAGTTATGTCAGAACTGGACCTGTCGAATAACATTTTAGGGTGTTGTTTGATGAAATACAGAATTTTAAATACCTCAGTATCTGATTTTTTTTCGTCCGACATCAAGATCTGTTATCGAAGAGCACAGGAACTCGTAGCTTAAAAATTACCTAGCAACATCAATTTAACAGAAGTGTTATATTACGGTTTATAGGTGGGTTTTTTTCAGAACCAAGTGTATGTGTATTTATACAATATCCCGTCCCACAGTACCATCCTTGCTCGAGGAGGTATCCTTAGACTATGTGTGGCAAAAGAATAAAGAAATACAAATAAGAAGATGTGGTATAATTGTCAATAAGATATTTCTCCGCAAGAGACCAAAATGACATAGAATTTAACAATTTAAGGCATCAGTACAATCCTGGCTCCAGGAGGTATCCTTAGTAAACTGTCAATTATAAATTGGATGCAGTTGAGCCTTACTGATCAGTGATCAGGAATCTAAATGTGGAATCAAGTCTAGCATTATGATTTAAGATTTTTTTTTTATATAACTTAAGACAGAATTGCTTCTACAAAAATACCAATAACCTTTTTTTCATAGTGACTTGTAGTGTTCATCCTCTCCTGCCAAGAGTTACGATCCACCCCCTTCCTCTCCTCGTAACCCGCTCTTGGCTACCGAAGGTGTGTTTTGTTATGTTGACCGTTAATGGCCTATATCATACGAAATTTCTTCCTAAAAGAATTTGGCAAATTGTTTAGAATTTGACAAAACCTTTGACAGTTTTAAGTTTTCACTGCTGTTCAATTTCGTACTTTATTTAGTCTTTTACTTTTTTGATTCGAGCGTTACTGATGAGTCTTTTGTATACGAAACGCGCGTCTGGCGTACGAAAGTTCAAACGTTAATCCTGAATAATGAGTTTACTGGTTAAGGAACTTTGTCGAACAAAAAGTGTATTTTTCCCTTTACATAATAAAAGATATGCCACAAGGATCATGCTGGGGTTGTGTATGTTTTGAACAAATTAGATTTATTTAATTTGCCAACTTTTTTGTAATAGCAATATTGTATGTACTGTTATGAACCAGTCATTTTAAATTATCGAACAATAAAAGACTTAAAAAATGTGAGCAAAAATATAACTTGTCTGTGTATAAACAAATTAGTAAATTATTTGTAAAAGTTTAATGCTGTATTTTCTGATTCGCTTAGTCATGCTTTGAATGAATTTTGACTGGATTTACTTGCTATTAATGACTATAAAATAGTTGATAGACGATCATTCATTATTCATATGCTTCTCGAACCCGTCGTTAAATAATGTTATAAATTTTAAAAGAGTAAAAATACTTTAATGAGAAGAATCTGATTGGTTTATGCTAATTCTGCTATTCAGATACTGATGCCAATAGTTTTAAAGCGTTTAATGTAAAGAATTTATCATACCAATGAACAAAAAACATGCATAGGGCAACACACGGCAACCACTGAATTATATTTTCCTGGGTTGGGACAGGGACATAGAACATATATTGCGGTTTAACAAACAACAAACAAACAAACAAATAATTTATTAGTGTCTCACCTCTTTAAAACATTTGACATAAAACACAATGACATGTTTGTGAGTGCTCAAACCTCCTCTCTACTGAAACAGTGGTGTAACAACCTTATAAAAAACTGTAAAATTCGGTTGTAAAAGTGTGTGTATGGTCAATGTATTTTAAATTTTCAAATAGCATAGTTGTAGCATACATTTTTTCGTTTCATTGGTTTAAATAAAAACAAACTTTCGTGAATTTTTTGTCAATAGTAAAGCCATTCACATACACGTTTTGTGAATTTCCATTTTGTTTTTGACAACTTGAAAACTTATATCATTTATTGCAGGAAGTGATGAGGAACTATGTTAAATACAAAGTAGTCAAAATTATTATGTACAGAAGTGAATAAGATTATAAGAATTGGTTAAGAAAATTTCAATTTTTAATTATTCCTTATTGACAATATTCATGACACAGCAACCCAAGAACATTTTGCGAACATGTTAGGTTTCCACGGCCCAAACAAGTACTTACAACAAACCTTCAGACGCCAACTACTGATATACTTAATTGTTGGCGTACAACGATAAAATAATATCCAGTTTAAATTGATGCTGAAAGTACACCGGATCTCATTGCCAGGACATGAGTATTTAGTACCTTCCTCATGGTGTAACACATAGTCATAAAAAAAGAACATAAGTAATTAGTACCTTCATCATGGTGTAACACATAGTCATAAAGAACATCAGTAGGTAGTACCTTCCTCATAGTGTAACACATAGTCATACAAACATGAGTAGTTAGTACCTTTCTCATGGTGTAACACAAAGTCATAAAGTATATGAGTAATTAGTACCTTCCTCATGGTGTAACACATAGTCATAAAGAACATCAGTAGTCAGTACCTTCATCATGGTGTAACACATAGTCATAGAGAACATCAGTAGTTAGTACCTTTCTCATGGTGTAACACATAGTCATACAAACATGAGTAGTTAGTACCTTTCTCATGGTGTAACACAAAGTCATAAAGAATATGAGTAATTAGTACCTTCCTCATGGTGTAACACATAGTCATAAAGAACATCAGTAGTCAGTACCTTTCTCACGGTGTAACACAAAGTCATAAAGAACATCAGTAGTCAGTACATTCCTCATAGTGTAACACATAGTCATACAAACATGAGTAGTTAGTACCTTTCTCATGGTGTAACACAAAGTCATAAAGAATATGAGTAATTAGTACCTTCCTCATGGTGTAACACATAGTCATAAAGAACACCAGTAGTCAGTACCTTCCTCATGGTGAAAGACATAGTCATAAAGAACATGAGTAGTTAGTACCTTTCTCATGGTGTAACACATAGTCATAAAGAACATGAGTAGTTAGTACCTTTCTCATGGTGTCACACATAGTCATAAAGAACACGAGTAGTTAGTACCTTTCTCATGGTGTCATACATAGTCATAAAGAACATAAGTAGTCAGTACCTTCCTCATAGTGTAACACATAGTCATAAAGAACATGAGTAGTTAGTACCTTCCTCATAGTGTAACACATAGTCATAAAGAACATGAGTAGTTAGTACCTTCCTCATGGTGTAACACATAGTCATAAAGAACATCAGTAGATAGTACCTATCTCATGGTGTAACACATAGTTATAAAGAACATTTGTAGTTAATACCTATCTTATGGTGTAACACATAGTTATAAAGAACATTTGTAGTTAGTACCTTCCTCATGGTGTAACACATAGCCACGAAGAACATCAGTAGTCAGTACCTTCCTCATGGTGTAAGACATAGTCATAAAGAACATGAGTAGTTAGTACCTTCCTCATGGTGTAACACATAGTCACAAAGAACATGAGTAGTTAGTACCTTCCTCGTGGTGTAAAATAAAGTCACATAAACCCATAACAGCTAGAGATCTTAATCTCACTGTACATGCCAAAATGTCTACTTTCAAAAGATTGCATACCCACTTCAGAAATTATAATAAAGACGTTTCAAAACAGATAAAAAGAAATCAACCTTTAACATCAGTTCCACGACTTTGAAAATGTGACATAAAATATGGCAGGGTTTTCTCTATTTAAATATTTTACATTTATCATTACGCGGTCTTTTATTAGTGACTATGATGTATTGGCTTTGCTCATTGTTGAAGTGACCTATGGTTGTTAATTTCTGTGTCATTTGTTATCTTGTGAATAGTTGTTTCAATCATTGTAAATCATACCACATCTTTGTTTGTATATTAATAACGATGCAGCTAACGACCGCTGATCACCACTTAATATAACAAATAGTAAAAGGCAAAACCCAAGACAAAATGACCCTCTTTCGTATCGAGAATGTCGTGCAAGATCGTCATATTTGCATAAAGGAAAAAAATAATCCATGAATTCCTTCAATTGCTGACTTAGTACCCGTGAACGTAGTAATATTTGGATCATAATATGACTCGCTCAATCACAAATAAACTTGTATGCTATCGTCGAAATTTATATCAACCCGTCAAATTGTCTAATTGGAAAGCGGCTAAATCGTATATTGTGAGATCTTTACATCATTTTGAAGGATCTTATATCTTGTTTTAGGATATCGATTTTTTTCAATTGATTATTTCTTGAACTTGACCCTTTTACACTTCATTTGCACCGAAAAAAAAATTATGGTTTCGAAGCAAACGAATCACAGAACCGTGAAAAGCATTCTAAAAAAAACATCTATCATTTAACATACTGTATACAGCCTTATTATAGAGCAATCTTAAATCACTTAAAACTTATTAACTTCACAACAAATGCATTGTCAGTATTTTATTTTTAGAACATTTATAAAATTAACAGATATAATAACATAAATATGAGAACAGAGTATTTCCGACGAATCCGTGGAAGACTTTAATAAATTAATTTTCATAACTGAACATAACCACACTACCAATTAAGTTCACTTTTGTAATTTTAATCCTTGAATAAAAATGCAAATGAACAGAAGCCGTTGGCCACCTGGTATAATTAGGGATTTTACTAGCAGTGGATTTCCCTACTTACACTTTCTATAGTCACTTTGCTCTTGGCGGTAGCATCATTGAAACCCGCTGAAGCATTAGAATTGAAACTTCTCAGGTAGTTTTCATCCCAGTAGATCCTTTAGGGCTCCAATGTAACTTTGGGCCATCTGAAGAGTTTCATACTTTGAAAGTTTTTGATCGTCACCGATAGAGGGGATTACGTTACGCAGATGATCGAACGCAACGTTCAAACTTTCCATCCTTCTTCTTTCTCTGGCATTTGCTGCTAGTCTTCGTTTCTTTAAAGTGTCTTTAGTTGGTAAAGCACTATTCCGCCTCCTATGTGAATATTTTTGATGACTTCTTTGCATTTTATAATCGTCTGAATTTGAGGTTAATTCATTTAACTGATTTTCGTCTGGCGGAAAAATAAAACGAGTTCTATCCATTAACTGTGAACTGAGAGGTGTTTCTGGGGTGGTCAGCGGGGTGGCATCACTGTCACTTGGAATATAGGTAGACGCTGAACTGTCAAACTCGTCATTCCGACAATATCCTTGTGGTAGTGGTTTTAAACTGTCCAGTGTAAATGTATTAAGTACATTACTATTTTGAAGTCGACTGGTTCCTGAAGTCTCACACGAAGAAACTGGTCCTGGAATCACACACCCAAAAGAGGAACAAAGGGTTTCCATAGTTAATTGACGAAGCAAAGTTTGTATTTTGTTAAACAATTTTAAATTGTTTATTTTCACTCAGTTAAATAAAATAACTGTATAAAGTACACACACAAGCAGGAAAGTTATAATAAGATATTTTTAAAATCCATTTTCTTAATGTGCATGCACAAAGTCAATTATATTTCATTACTCAATATCGCAATGGAGAAAATATCCGATCAAGTAATATTTTATTTAATGCCATATGGAACATAGAACTATATACTCATCTGCATCTTAAATATCACACCTGACATACCTGTATTTTTACCTGTCACGAAGTCGTTATAACCAATCAGAAAATCGTATAGAAGCGAATGTATCATTTATTTTTCACGCTTCTATGAATTGATGCAGAAGTGTATCAGGACACGCCTACCAAAAATAAATTGTATTCTGGCTTTTGCAATTAAAGTTTCCTTTTTTTCTCTCAACAAAACAGATTTCAATTGAAATTCCATTGGTTCATTGTGATATTTTTTTTCGAAAGTATTGTATTATTGAAATCTATAAACAAAAAATAATTTGCATTGTAAAAATTATATTTTAATCTTTCAATTGTCGTTCAGGGGGGCATAACAGTTCGCGTGTACATCATTAACATATTTATATAAACATTTGCTCGACAACACAAATCGAATTATCAGTAAATAAAAGTGTTCTAAAAAAAGAACAACCGGAGCGTGGTTTTCTTTTCTAAAAGGACAATATCGATGAATTTTAAACGTAAACAGGACTTATCTTTTCATGTTAGAAAAGATTGATTCGACAAATGATAAAAAAATAGTTTTTAAAGATATAGTTTTCCGCCGCATTGATTGAATCCTCTCTTCCAATCATTTAGTTGTATTCCTCCTATCTGTTCACATGTCTTTTATTGTTCCCTTTCACTCTATTACCAGTTCTTAACAAGCGTCGCCTTTGAGTATCAGATTTGTCAGGTTTAAAAAAAAATATTTTAATGACTAATTAAAACAACCCGGAAGTATTCTAATCAAAATATTTATTTTATTAATTAAAACGACCCGGAAGTCAAAGAATAAGATATTTTCATGCATTGATTACCCAATATCTGGAAATATATGTGATGAGAAACTAAAATTTTAAATATGTAAAAATATCGTGAAGAAATACACAAAAAATCAACATAAATAAGAAACAGCTTCAAGATTAATTTGCAAGCAGAGCAACGACATTCCAAGCCGTCCCAGGACTGAATGAGTCTTTTAAAATGGGGGAAAACTATTTTCATTTCTGAAATGGTTTCAAAGGTTAATCCATCAAGTTACGGCCGCAAATTTGAAAGATGTGTTTTATCGTAACGATTCGACTTTCTCTGTGGAGCATCTAGAATATTTACATACCTGAAAGACTGCTTAACCATCACCAATTTTTATAAGCGCACATATGATATGAGCTATATTGTTCATAATCTTGCAAGTTTCTATAGTCATTGATCTTATCCGTCTGATCTGCATGCAAGGAGGACACCTTAGCTTTATGAAAGATCTCCTTGTATATTGGAGCTGCTAAAATCCTCGTATAAAAACGGACTGCTCTTTCTTGTACCTTTTCTAGATTTTATGTGAATTTTTCTCATTACAAAAGTTCCACGCCAAAGGTAAAAAAAATAAAATGATTATTAGAGAATACAAGTATGAAATAATGTAAGAAATATCCACTGGAAGGTAAATAGATCTAGTAATACATGATACTTTTAAAAGGTGTAACACCACTAAGTCCCGGCCAGTAGTACATATTTAACACAAAATAGATCCTACGCATGAGTGTAACTTTCAAAATATGTAGAATGTTTAGGTATTTTTGGTATGAATTGAAAGCTGAAGTACTGGTGATCATTGTAGAACACTTGAGGACTTTTAATTTTGAATATTAAAAAAACTGCATCAAATTTTAAAAAGAGGGTTCTTTTTGTCTGTTTGTCAGATCTGAAGTACCTGTTTTTGGTACATCCGAAGTTTCGGGAACCAGTTCTTTCTTATATGCCATTAAAGGTATGTTAATTTTTTTCAGTAGAAGACACCATAAAGTGACATGATTGCCACTTTATTTAAACTTAAAACAAAAGAGGTGTGCCTTCTTGAAACGGAGGAATTTAAAATAGAAAGCAATTATGGGACCATGAATTAGTGGTGTACTTCCTTAAACGTGGCGTTAAGAGCTAATTACACAGCAAATTATTTAGCAACTGTTTTTTTTTTTATAAATGGGAACTCGTTGGAAATATTACAAAAAACATGGGTCCATCAAATCACTATTTTTTTCTCGTGCTTCATATGACCTGTGATTTTTTATCAATGACACGAAACGATTAGACAACAAACTCGAATAAAAAATGTGTTCGATCATAAAAAATAAAATATTTAAGGACCCCCATTTTTTTTTATGAAATGCAATGAAACAATAAACTGTATTGTTATAAACAATATTTGCCTTCGGTATATGTACACAGTGGCTCGTCCCTTTCACTCTGTATTATTCCTATATTTGTTATCATATTACATATATTTCATAATAAATATTTAAGCTGACAGATGCAATAAAACAATAAATGCACGTTTCCGGAATCTAAAAGCAAGCGTTACCGGCGATTGAATCTGAAAGCAAGCGTTACCAGCGATTGAATATAAAAGCAAGCGTAACCGGCGTTTGAATCTGAAAGTAAGTGTTCGGAATATACACCGTGAAATAGTGTTGCTTTAAACGATGTTTCCTAATGGTATATGTACAAAATGGTATATCATGGTCAGTATATCTGCTGTTTTGATATTATTGCATTTTGAATAGTTTGTCATAATACAAAGACCATTAAAAGGGGTCTTTTAAATTAATTCACTATTCAAATACAATCAGACCTTATCCCATTTACTAGTAACATTAGATGCGAATATACCGAGAAGACCGCACATAATGTTCTTTCAAGAAGTTAAATCTTTCATTTGAATAGATATATTTAAAAATTGTTATATTCACTTATACAAAAACTTCAACATTGAAGCTTAAATTCCTGCTACCACATCTTCGCTAGTCAATGGTAAATAATCGGTACACTCTTCGTAACGAAGAAGGATCAGAGTGTAGCCCGTGGCTTGCATAGATGTACGATAATTGCGTGTTCAAAACTTTAATTGAGGGAAATAGGGAGATCTCTGAACTTGTCTTAGCGATTAAATTCATCTAAAAGTTAACAAAACTTTGCTTCTTATACATTTTAACATATGCACAGGCACTTGTTTCTATCCATGTCATCAATAGGAAGGTCAACTATCCATATGATAATATGTGTGTTTTTAGTTTAATCTTTGAATTTTACATTTAGTCATATATATGTTTCATTATTAGAGAAACTCGTTTACTATAAACACGTTGTTTTTGACGTAGCTGATGGACAGACTGAATACCTGCATCCTTGACCTTTCAAGGTCATTATGCATAGTTGGCATGCAGTTTTCAAACTTCCGTCTATTAATATTTGCACGTTAATATTTGTATGTTCATTAATCATGGGCCAGGTGTTACCCGTGACAGAGGACGAAGCTCGTTTCATTGTCGTTATAATTCTTGGAAATAAGTATTCTAATTTGTATAAAATAATATGCTTTACAAGTAAGGCGTGGAGTGCTGCGCAGTATCACGAATTAAACTTCGCATTTGTTTGTGTACGTATTATCATTTACTTTAAGGATAATGTTATTTGGGTTTCAACTTTTAGTTTAAATATTATAAGCAAAATGATACTAAGAACGACCTAACCGGAGCCTCCGTTCTGATGATCGCGATAACAGGACTGTGAGTATAAAAGGGAAAACGGTACTATTTATTCTGCCATAGGCGACACTACTAACATTTTCTAAATTTACCAGTTTTTACAATAAAAACCTGGACAAAGCAGTTATGGTGGTGTTAGTATTTTATTACTAAAAATTGAAGCCAAATAGTATCATGACCAATTTCCAACGGAGCTTGTTTATGTTATCCATGCCCACCGTCATTTTGCACCAAATTTATGAAATTTTGGAAGCCTTTTCGAATAATTCGCAATAGGTTTTCAAATTCATATTGCAAATTTACACACTGCAGTTATTCAAAGATAAATAAAAAATATATAGTGTACCCTTACATCCAATCACAGCGCTCCTAAGTTGACTTCCTTCGCCTGTCTTTGGTACCTTAAATTTTATTTTTAAGGTACCAGTTTGTTAACCTAAAAAAATAAAAAGGTTTTTTTTCTCTCGAACAAATGAAATGAAAGAAATATACTCCGAAGTTGATCAAAATCATTGTGTTCATAGCACATTTTATCAGCGTCACTTTGATCATCATAGTGTTTTAACAGTCTAGTGATTTTGTCCAGTTCACCGATTTCAGACGTCTTAGGGGAGCTGAACACAATCAAACGTTTAACCATTTTATTCATTTATAAAAAAAATGAAAAATAGAATATTTGTATTACATAGTTTTATTTTCAAAATATTCAATTTAAGACTCATTGGTGGCCTTCGGCTGTTAAGCTATCTTTGGTCGGGTTGTTGTCTCTTTTATGCATTCCCCATTTTATTAGAAAACATATATACCAAGATATATTGTGTTGTCAGTGTTGGAATGAGTGTCTTTGATATTTTTTTTTTAGTCATATGCGTCAATTGAAAATTTAAATTGATACCAAGTAAACAAATAGGAAGCGTAACAAGTTCAAAGAAAGGAAATTGACAAAAGCGGAAGAGTTCCAACATAGTCCAAACAAAAGAAGTACTGTGAAAGAGACTGAAACAAAAGAAAAGAAAACATGAGAAGTAACACGAATTATTACATTCATAATATAGCAACGATTTCCTAGAATAGAAATGCAAAAGATATTGAAAGGCAAAGAGGAATATAATGTTATCCAAGTATAAATGTATCTTAAAATTACACAATGTTTAAACTTGTTTTCTTATATAGTTTTTCTTTCACTGGTATGGCCACATCGAAAATTTTTCATTTTTGAAATGTTGTCTTTTTTGTTGTTGTAACGTTATTTGACACCAACACTGCACGCACCATCTAATCATGGGATATGGAACCTCGAGTATGTAATGTTACTGGGGATATGGAACCTCGAATATGTAACGGGGCTACAAGCTACTTTACATCATTCTGTAAAGCCGGGGCCTGGTTTTCGAAAGTATCTTATGACTAAGACATGTCTTATGATGGTCTTAGGACATGTCTTAGTCGTAAGATATGTTTTCGAAAGTGTCCAAAGTTACGATTTGTCATAACTTTTGTCGTAAACTTAAGACACCTCGCGACATGACTTACGATGGTCTTATGATTGTTAACTTAAATTTTAATCACTTTTCATGTTTAATTTCATGTTAATTGCAACACAAATATTTTTTGCGTTTCCCGGTTAGCTAAATAGTAAAGATTTTATTTTTCTCAACTAGTGACGGTATACTACTGTTGCCTTTATTTATAATTTGAATCTCCTGCGACATACAATTTGGAACTCTTTTCTAACTCATGGTTTTGTATAATAAATATACAAAGTATTTCGTTCCTATAGTATATTTAATAGTATACTGTATTAACGTATGTACACGGGCACTCGATGTACCGAATCTAAAGAGTATTCACAGAAAAATAACAATGCATGTATGATAATAATAATGAACGCAAAATTCAAGATTTATTATATATTACAAACTCAATTTGAAAAAAATTATAAATCATATTTCAATTCCTTTATGCATAAAATTTCATGTTCATTTTAATGAAAAACAAAAAATATTCGTAAATATTTTAAGAAGGGTAATAATCAATATGCTCATACTTTTCATTTTCATTTATATATTTATAACTCTTTAAACTTCATTTAAAATAATAGAAAATAATGTTCACTTATGACAGTCATAAGAGCATCATAACTATGACTCTCTTAAGACAGTTTTGATTTACATCCTATGACATATCATATGATAGTCATAAGATGATCATAAAATATGTCCTAAGATATGTCTTATGACATATCGTATGATACTTTCGAAAACCAAGCTCCTGTATATAAACTGTAAAGCTGTATAAAAACTGCAGAGCTGTAAAACTGTATATAAACTGTACAGCTGTATATCAACTGTACAACTGTGGAGCTGTAAATATAAACTCATTACTGTACAGCTCAAAAGCTGTATATAGCCTGTTTATATGTAGATCTGTATATCAACTGTACAGCTGCAAAGCTATATATAGACTGTACATCTGTAAAGCTGTATATAAACTGTTTATTTGTATGTTTAGCTGTATATAAACTGTTTATCTGTAAAACTGTAAATAAGCTGTACATTTGAAAGCTGTTTATAAACTGCAACTCTGTAAAGATGTACATAAACTGCACATTTTTAAAACTGTGTATACGCTAAACATTGATTCTACCATTGCATCTTGTGTGATCATCATACGATATCTATTCACAGGGGAAGTTTCTCGCTATTCATCCAAGACCAATCTCTATACTTTTAAGGACCTATTTATTGTATATTTACTGTTACTTAACCATATACATGAACATGTATATATTGAAGACCGTACTTTGACCTATAATGATTTACTTTTACAAATTGTGACATGGATGGAAAGCCTTGGCACTCATACCACATCTTCTTATATCTGTTCAGAGGCGGATTTAGGGAGGGGGCAGGGGGCCAAACATGTGGTTGCTTATATGGGAATCAACGAAGCCTGACTAGAGCGGGCCCTCTCTTAGGTCAGTCAGTGGGCCCCCACTTTTTGTAAATTTCTGGATCCGCCATTGCTGTTCAATATCTACCACTGGACTTTAAGCAAACACCAATCAATTTATCAACCAGAATCAGAAATAAATGTAAATAAGTTTTCTTTCAATATATAAGAGTGTAGTTAAATCAATCTTGACGCTAAGTAACGTATACGTGTATCATTCAGTCCAGTTCTGTTGAAGTACTGTTTTCCCAATTTTTGGTTAAACAAGTATATAGTTTTTATTTTTTTTATTTTCACTGATTAAACCATTTAAATCGGAGTAAAGCTTTATGAGGTGTTTCAACCAGACAATGACCATGTTAATGGTCTGATTTACTTGACTATGACATAGCAAGATAGTTCAACCCATGGCGTCATTGAGTTATAGTATAATTATTTCCTGTAAATTAAAACACGGAAGTATACTTAGGAACAAAAGTAATTTACAACACCTGCACTTTATTTGCATTTTGATAGAACAAAGTTTTACCGAAAAATTGCGATAAGTTTGACTTTATAAAACATAAAAAAATCTGTACGTGTATTAAGTGTCACAAATCAACAAAACAAACACGTAGAGCAGCTGCGAAGTAACGGTTCGAAAGGAAAAAAAAACATATTTTTTTCGCTGTTTCAGCGAAAAAAAGCTTTTTTGATTTCCAGCCCGTGTTTTAGTTATTTATCAAGGATATAAACATGTGCATGTTCTTCCATGTAGATCGATTCAGTAAATTCTTGAATGTCAATGTGCGGTATTTTTGCGGGAGTATAAAATCTTAAGTCTAAACAATTAAGAAAAGAGAACATAATTTGTGTGTGTGAATAATCAAATCGCCTTAGTTCGAGACAAACATTTTACATGAGTAGATATTAAGCAACCTTATATTTTTCCCGCAATAAAGGTTAGTTTGTTGAATTACAAGGATGTGGATCGATAAAGACCGTGTATGGGTTTTGTTCATTGTTGACGACCGTACCTGTAGTTGTTTAAAATTACTATGTTATTTGGAACCTTGTGTAGATTTGTTTCATTAGCAATCATATCAAATTTTCTTTTTTTTATATGAACAAAGTAAGTTTTATTAACACGATTTATTCTCAAAATGAAATGAATTGAAGTGGTAGAAAGCAGTTATTGGCCACTTTAAGGACTTAAACAATGAGAAAACACCACACCGTATAATCGGCTATCGTAGACCTTGACAGTGGCGGATCCAGAAATTTTCATAAGTTGGGGCCCACTGACCGTCCTAAGAGGGGCCCGCTCCAGTCACGCTTCAGTGATTCCCTATATAAGCAAACATTTTTTTTCCCAAAAAGGGGGGGGGGGCGGTCCGCCCCCCTAAATCTGTCTCTGCTCGATATGAATGATAAGAAACAATTCAAACGAGAAAAGGAGTATGTTCGATAAGGTCCTAAAATGGCCCCCTTTTCTAGCTTTAATTTCAAATTCGGATTTATCGACGAATATCACCATAAATTAAAGCTAATATATTGACTAGCTAGGATATAAACTATTTTATTGAAAATTTTACGTTTCTGCGTTTCATTATGACATCACAAGTTGTACTGATGTTGATTTTTCACGAAAAAATCAATGAAAATGGGTAAATTT
The DNA here is from genome assembly GCF_036588685.1 of Mytilus trossulus. Classification (NCBI taxonomy): domain Eukaryota; kingdom Metazoa; phylum Mollusca; class Bivalvia; order Mytilida; family Mytilidae; genus Mytilus; species Mytilus trossulus. The sequence goes on from NC_086379.1 coordinate 64,477,298, forward strand.
CCATAGATTATTGGACAGGAACACAGAGCCCACACGTCGACAACAAAGATCTTTTGAAATAATTTTTGTGAAGACATGTTACATGTCTAATTTGAATCTTAGGCTTGTCGACGCCTGCGCTCTATGTTTCCTAGTCCTTTATTTGGTTGAAATCTAGCTGATTTTGTCAAATTTCACCAAAACCCCTTATATTGACCTGTTTTGTATGTAAAAATCAGCGTGATAGAATTAAACTTTGACAAAAACTGTTCTGTTTAACTTTCTAACATGTCTTTACGGAAACTTAAAACATGTATTGTCTTGTTACTATGAACTTTATAATTGGGGTCAAATATGGCCCTTACCGAACATACTCCTTTACAGCTACATTCATTACAAAACAAAAAGTTCTAGTATCGTACTGATGCGTTCATATTGTGCTGTTTTATCACTGTCCCATGTTAGTAGATCTTAGTAAGAGGGTTGAGCGTTCATATTGTGCTGTTTCATCACTGTCCCAGGTTAGTAGATCTTAGTAAGAGGGTTGAGCGTTCATATTGTGCTGTTTCATCACTGTCCCATGTTAGTAGATCTTAGTAAGAGGGTTGAGCGTTCATATTGTGCTGTTTCATCACTGTCCCAGGTTAGTAGATCTTAGTAAGAGGGTTGAGCGTTCATATTGTGCTGTTTCATCACTGTCCTAGGTTAGTAGATCTTAGTAAGAGGGTTGAGCGTTCAAATTGTGCTGTTTCATCACCGTCCCAGGTTAGTAGATCTTAGTAAGAGGGTTGAGCGATCATAATTATGTCTAAATCAGGATCATGTAGGACCTGGTGCATGTAGGACATTGTTTGACGTTAGTTCATTCCATTCCATCCATATTTGTTTGGTTAACTGCTTTGTTATAAATTGAACATGACATTGGGTTGAGCCTTTACTTTTGGGGGAATTAAGGATTTACACTTATTGGGGCTAGGAAATTAATGATAAATTTTTCTGGAGACAACAGATTACAGGTACAACGGTAAAATCGGCGAAAAGGAGTAGGTCCGGTATGGGCCGATTTTGGCCTCAAATTTCAGATTCATCTAACGAAAGAATTTTGACACTTTTTAAACACTTAAGTGTCTATTTCAATTGATTCGAATACTTTTTGTGAAAGATTTTAACTTATTAAGTCATGAAAAACGCTCCGATTCAATCTTAAATATGAAAAATCTATCAAATATGCCAAAAAGCCTCACTTTTCATATGGTTTTTGTCAAAAATGAAAGTGGCCGCATCTGTGTTCATCCTCAACCTGTATATATGTTAAGTATTACCATCAAATACAACTTAACTTTCAATATTATGAATGAACACGAATGCGGCCACCTTCAGTTAAGACGGAAACCATCTAAAATTTAACTAAAATGCTAACATTGTGAAGATTTCAGTAATTTAGCATGACCCAATGATGCTATTACCCGCCATATGTGCATTGTATTGTCAAAAACAGCCCATAATTATGAAACAGAAGCATTATCCCTTACAATTAACAGCTAAAAGATTGCATTTTCACAATTTTGTAAAACTGCTATATTTTGGGGCCAAAAGTGGTTTTACTAAACCTACTCCTTTAAGATAAAGTGTATCTGGAATATTGATTAAAAATGCTTACGATTTTACTTAAGGTTTATGTACCCTTCTGTAGCCATTTTTGTACGAATTTTTCAAACCTCAATTGTATCAAAACTACAGATATAATGAATAATAGAGATAGGCCATTTAGTACATATTCCAAGGGGAAACTTGATGCAAAGCATTATTTTTTACTGTTTCATTGCATTTGATAGAAAAAGAGGACTTTGTGGCAAATAAATCAAGATTTTTATAGAAAATCCACAGCCTTTAATACAGAGATTTTTGTTATGAAATTTGAAACATAAGTTACTCACTTGATTTTCTATGATGTGCTAGTGTAAATTTTTTACAAAAAGTTCTAAGCAACCTGTAAATTCTAAAACACCTCGTGCTGAGTCACTAAAGTCGAGCGCACCCTTAAAGGTGTACTTGATTTTGGCCATCTTTATATTTGTTTTAACCAATAACTACATTTATAAAGTTGTTTTGAGGAAATGAATGCTAGCACTGCATGCAATGATCCTATTTCTACTAGTCATCAAATTGCAAAATATGAGAGTACAAGGATAAAGGCTGTGGATTTTCTATAAAAATCTTGATTTATTTGCCACAAAGTCCTCTTTTTCTATTAAATGCAATGAAACAGTAAAAAATAATGCTTTGCATCAAGTTTCCCCTTGGAATATGTACAAAATGGCCTATCTCTATTATTCATTATATCTGTAGTTTCGATATAATTGAGGTTTGAAAAATTCGTACAAAAATGGCTACAGAAGGGTACATAAACCTTAAACATTAATATGTTATTGATACAGACGTTTCCGCTTTTTAATGAGATGGAATATCAATAGCATCAAGAACCTGTTGTTCAGTGGTTGTCGTTTGTTGATGCAGTTCATACGTGTTACTTGTATCTATAGTTTTATTGTCGAGCCTGCAACTTTTATCGCAAAAAGCTCGACATAGGGATAGTGATCCGGCGGCGGCTATGCTAGCTTACTTCTTTATAGCTTGATATTTTAGAAGGTGGGGACCTGGATGCTTCACACTGTGTATATAGATGCCTCATGTTACAAAGTTTCCGTCTGTCACATGTCAATAGTCCTTGATCTTATTTTCATGGTTGAGTGACTACTTGACAAAAAAGTTTTATTTTTTTGTAAAGTTAATTTTTCTCTTAAAATGAGTAATATATAGCATGACTATATTTGGTATGTGCGTACCTTGTAAGGTCCTCATGCCCGTCAGAAAGTTTTCATTTGACCTCGACCTCATTTCATGGATCAGTGAACAAGGTTAAGTTTTGGTGGTCAAGTCATTATTTCTGATACTATAGCCAATAGGTCTAATATAATCGGTATATAGAATGATTGTAAGGTGTACATGCCAACTGGCAGGTGTCATCTGACCTTGACCTCATTTTCTTGGTTCAGTGGTTATAGTTAAGTTTTTGCGTTTTAATCTGCTTTTCTTATACTGTATGCCATATGTTTACTATATTTGGTGTGTGGAATGATTGTAAGGTGTACATGTCTAGCTGACATGTGTCATCTGACCTTGACCTCATTTTCATGGTTCAGTGGTCAAAGTTAAGTTTTTAAGATTTGGTCTCTTTTTTAGGTCCATTTCCATTCTATGCACGGTCATTTTCATGCACGGTTCATTGCCCGGTGTTAAGTTTTTCTGTTTTGGTTTGTTTTTTGTAAAGTCATACATTGCACCTCAAATTAAAAAAGAATCCCAAATCATAACAAGCGAACATCCTTAACTGCATATTGTACACCTCTCCGCCAATCAAATATGGCGTAGTGTATACCCACAGCCAATAAGACACTATTCAGCAAAATTAGAGTAACGATTCTTGTGTTTGCAGATTGAATAAAATTGAGAATGGAAATGGGGAATGTTTCAAAGAGACAACAAATCGACCATAGAAAAAACAACAGCAGAAGGTAACGAACAGGTCTTCAATGTAGCGAGAAATTTCCGCACCCGGAAGCGTCCTTCAGCTGGCCCCTAAACAAATGTATACTTATTTCCAAATTGTACACAAGAAACTAAATATAAAATACTACAAGACAAACAAAGGCCAGAGGAGAATGCACAGATCCACACATGTATTCTTTTCAATATTTTAATAGCCAATATTTTTATCATCTGATCATGATATATTCATGTGAATGAAGTATTTCTAGTAGATAGTATCATTCTAGCATTTGAAAAAATATAACAGAATAAAAAGCTAACCTTCAATTTGATAGTTGTAACATCCATTCCAATCAGACAATCCTACACTTTTTGATGTATGCAGCTTTTTTTTATCGGTAATATAAAAAGAACAAGTATGTGTCCAAAGTACACAGATGCCCCACTCGCACTATCATTTTCCATGTTCAATGGACCGTGAAATTGGGTAAATAATATAATTTGGCATTAAAATTAGTTAGATGATGTCATAAGCAACATGTGTGCTTAAGTTTCAAGTTGATTGGACATCAGCTTCATCAAAAACTACCTTGACCAAAAACTTTAACCCGAAACTTGCACTTTCATTTTCTATGTTCAGTGGACCTTGAAATTGGGATCAAAAGTCAAATTTGGTTTTAAAATTAGAAAGATCATATCATAAGCAACACATATACTAAGTTTCAAGTTGATTGGAATTCAGCTTCATCAAAAACTACCTTGACCAAAAACTTTAACCTGTAGCGGGAAAGACGGACGAACGAACAAACGAACGGACGCACAGACCAGAAAAGATAATGCCCCTCTACTATCGTAGGTGGGGCATAAAAAGGAAATGTGGTATGATAGTCAATGGGACAACTCTCTACAATAGACCAAAATGACACATGAGACCGTGGTACGACTTAGTCATATTTGTTATTTGAATATTTGTTCGTATTTTCCGCTTTTTGTGAACTAAAGGGCTTAAATACCACTGTCCCAGGTTAGGGGAGGGTTGGGATCCCGCTAACATGTTTAACCCCGCAACATTATTTTGTATGTACCTGTCCCAAGTCAGGAACCTGTAATTCGGTGGTTGTCGTTTGTTTATGTGTTACATATTTGTTTTTCGTTAATTTTTTTTACATAAATAAGGCGGTTAGTTTTCTTGCTTGAATTGTTTTACATCGTCTTATCGGGGCCTTATATAGCTGACTATATGCGGTATGGGCTTTGCTCATTGTTGAAGGCCGTACGGTGACCTATAATATATATTTATTTGCAAAACATACAAAAACCAATTTTGGTTGTGGCAAATACATTGACAAACATACTGAAACATAATGAAAACTCGACAGTATTATAAGAAATATGATAAAAACAGTAAACTGTTCTCCTTTCCTCAGTTCTAATGACTCTTTAACAAAAGAAACAACTGATTTTACATCATTTGGTGTTGATGGATTAAGTATTATCACGAGTTTATCAGTAAAATTAAGTGTATAAAAATTTACATATTTTTGTATATAATATTTTAGAAAGATTTCTTTTATATTTTTATTTATTTTACAGTTGAAGAAGAAAAAAATTCATCGTCTAAGATATTACATATTTTACATTTTCTTTCATTTCGTGGTATTTTGATATATCGTCCAGTTTCTATGAAGAGACAATGATCGCTTATTCTAAATTTGGTTAACATTTTTCTTGTCTCTTTACTTGGGTGTGATAGGTATAATTGTTAATGTTTGTGTCATTTTGGTCTTTTGTGGATAGTTGTCTCATTGGCAATCATACCACATCTTCTTTTTTATATTAAATGAGGAAGTATGTTTGTTTATAATCATGTCAATTGACAAAAGAATACTACAAAATCATTTATTCCCCACCTTTGCAAATTATTGTCATTTATTCAGTTTTGGTTTATTACATAATTGTTCATAACATTCAGTTATATTCTGTGTTTATGGTTTCTGAATAAATGACCTTTATCGCAAACCTTGTGTTAGATATTTTGCAAATGAACTCGAATCCTTGGAGTATTTCCTTCTCACGTCATCAGTTTAAAAGAAAAACTTGGCTAACAAAAATAGTTATAATCACATTCTAAATACTTGTTATGATGGCTATTGGTGTAAATGTAATAAAAACCTCGCATCATCGATAGAATGCTCATACCGGTGACGCAAAACCAAGAGTTAAAGCCTATGAAGTTATTGTCAAATCAAATGGACCATATCTAATGTTTTATCAAATTAAATGGTCCGTAAAAATGTCAAGCTATTTCAGTTCACAATGTCGAAAAGGTATATGATGCAAATTGTAAATAAAGGACATTTTTCACCTGAGACATGGAAAGTGGTCATAGGTTAACCAATTTTGAGGATAAACTGACGTAAGCACACACAAACTAAAAAAAAATATTGCAGAAAGGTCTATATGTTATAGTGGCCGTATGCAGCATTTTCACATTTTCACATTTTCGCGTTTTCTCCTTAAACTTTGCAAATGCGAAATCAAAACAATCAAGTTATCAAGAAATCGAGAAAGCGAAAAAGCGAAATTGAGAAAGCTAAAACGACAAAACACAACCGTGAAAACGGGAAATGAAAACGATTTCGCATTCTCGCTGTCCCTATTTCTCGGTTTCTCAATTTCACAATATTCCTCGTTTTCTCGATCTCTCTAGCATGAAATTGAAAGGAGAAAGCTCAAAAACGCAAATTGCCGCATCCGGCAATCATAATATTTCGCCACTTTATATCGACTTTTATTCGATTTGTTTAAATCAACACTATATCATATATGAAGTAATTTTGAAGCTTTGACATGAATGAGTATTTCAATTGTATTAATTAGATATAAGAAGATGTGGTGATCTATATATATATATATAGTTTTGTGAATATTAAAATCGATCAGTATTTAGCCTTAAATTCCCTGAAAATGCTTCATGGATAAAAAAAAAACATAAAAATGAAAACAAAGAAATGTCAGTTCTCAGAATAAAATTTAGAAAATCTCAGAGATGTTTTGGTCGGTAGCGTCACAACGCAAACTTTTGTTTTATATTTCTTCCTATGTTTGCTTTCGTTTGTACACGAATCTTTTTGCATTTTAACTCAAACCTTTTATTATCTTAAAGTTGCATAGGAATAAGGGAATACTTGTATAAAAATTACATACAAATTAACTCGGACTGATTTTTTTTTGTATCAGAAAATTACACGAATTTAACATTAAAATAGATATGATGTGAGGACTTTTTATTGGGAAGGACATCATTTCAAGAAAAGAGGTAAAGAAGAGATGAGATGCGCCAAAATAAAAATCATACAATTGTAAAACGATTTAAATAGACAAAATAATACTCCGGATTTGAAATGAAAAATTTAGAATAAAACACTTTAAATTTTAATTTAAGAAATCGTTTGCTGAAATCTCAGAAAAAGAAATTAGACTTTATAACCAAAAATCAATTTAAAGTGGTAATTAACACTTTCACTAAAATAAATTTGGCTCGTTTAATTTTCATTAAATGTTGCTAAAGTATTTACTTCAGTGACCCTTTGACAAAAATATAAAAATTTCAAAAAATTTGAACCAATCATTTTATCAAAAAAATTACACACTGGTTATAGGTAGTACACCACTAATTAATCACCATACCTTACATGGCATATAAGAAAGAACTGGTTCCCGGAACTTCGGATGTACCAAAACAGGTACTTCCGATCTGACAAAAAGGCAAAATGTACCCCCCTTTTTTAAATTTCATGCCATTTTTTTATTATTCAGATTTATCAGTCAAAAATTGTTCTACAATGATCACCAGTCATGCAGCTTTCATTTGATACCAAAATTAATAAAATGTTCTAAATATTTTTAAAGTTATGTCCATGCGTAGGAACTATTTTGTGTTAAATATGTACTACTTTTTGATATGTGCTTTCTGGTCGGGACTTAATTAGTGGTGTTACACCTATATAGCAGTTTGACAAACACTAATTTTGATCATTGAGAAGCGACGTCAAACTGTAACATATCGGGAAAAGATGCATTTTTCGACTGATTTTTATCATTCAAACTGATTTAATTTGAAAACGAGTTCATGGACCCCTATTTTTCAAAACGGCATTTGGTTTCATTTTGCAGGGAGATTATATGACCCAATTTTTATAAAACTGTAAATAGAGGATTTTTTTTAATTGTGATAAACATGCAGTAAAAAATTACGTTTTTTTTTCTCAATTCATGAACATTTGATATAAAATATGAGTTATTTCTGAATAAAAAATTGCATATTTTTTTAAGATATTTATAAAATACAGAAATTACCGATTATTTAACAAAAACAATTTGTTTTTATCTTTAATAACAAAAAAGTTATGTTTTTCTTTCGAAAAAGAAATTACGGCCACAAATCTGAATTTCGAGCAAATATACAAAATTTCGACCTCATTTTATTCAAAAAGTAGCACATGAAGGTATATTTTTTATCACATATTTGATTTAATCAGGTAAAAAATAGCCTATATGCAAATTTTCATAAACTTATATAAAAATTTGCATATAGGCTATTTTTTACATGATAAAATCAAATATGTAATAAAAAATATACCTTCTTGTGCTACTTTTTGAGTAAAATGAGGTCGAAATTTTGCATATTTACTCAAAATTCAGATTTGTGGCCGTAATTTCTTTTTCGAAAGGAAGACATAACTTTTTTGCATTTTTTATTTAGAAATAACGCATAGTTATCAAATGTTCATGAATTGAGGAAAATACGTCATTTTTTTGCTGCATGTTTATCAAAATTAAAAAATCCTCTATCATAGTTACAGTTTTATAAAATTTGGGTCACATAATCTCCCTGCAAAATGAAACAAATTGCTGTTTTTGAAAAAGAGGGGTCCATGAATTCGTTTTCGAATTAAATCAGTTTGAATGATAAAAATCAGTCGAAAAATGCATCTTTTCCCGATATGTCAAAGTTTGACGTCGCGAAAATAGCATTTAACGTTAGCAACGTCATTACCTCCCCTGTAACTGTATCATATGCCTCTATTATTGTTGTTGTTACAAATTATGTAAAGTCTGATTTTATGCCCCTTATGGGCCATGTAATTTGGTAAATAAAAATATTCTATTCTATAGTAGCTGCCTCAATTGGAGCTTTTAAAAGTAACACAAATGTTTTTGATACAACTCAATGGTTTGCGTCATTTCGCAAAGTTTTGTGTCATTTCGAAAACGCTAAATGCTTTATTCCGCAAAGGTTTGCAAAGTAACGGAAGCAAATTAGCGTTATTTCGCAAAGGTTTGTATTATAATGTTGTTTACCCAGATCTTTGCGTTTAACGCAAACATTGGAAAAAGAAAGGAAAAGTTTATGTGGCGCGTATGTGATTCCGTAGTTTTGGATATGATATGCATGAATACTATAAATCACAGTGCTACAGTACAAACGACTACAAATGATGGCGACACGTTTTATGGTAATTAACGTAGAGGAATTCGTAATCACGGCGATTGATGTTTACTATTTTACCGTTATATTTTTTCGATCTTTGCCATATACTGACTGTTAAAATATTTATCATGAATCGAGTTACATACACTTTATTTAAATGACAAACCAGAAAGATTATTTGATATTTTTGATGACAGGTGATCACCGTAATAAACACATGACAGGTGACATACACAGTCACACTACTGTAGCTTTCATATTAACTTAATTATTTATGAAAATCACCATACCGAATGAAATCTTAAGTTTAAAAATTGCCCTTGAACAAGACTTGTCCAGTGCAGTGTTGATTCTAAAAAAAGAAAGAAAAACGAAAATTTAACAGAGAGAAAAACCCACAGAAAACGGAAAAAGATACACCATGAAACATGCATTGGGTATATATTTCAAACAAAACATATTTTTTTTTATGGAAAAACACAATTTACATTACCCATTCTACACAGCCAAATGCTTTTTTGTTCAGTTTAAAAATCATTATTATTTCTGTCTTTTAGGCAAGTATTTGGATATGCTTTCGTCATTACTTGAAGTATGTGTTGAACAGATATATCATGTTAAGGAGGATGTTAAATTTCACGAGCCGTAAGGCGAGGGAAATTCATTCTCAAGACTGGTATTTTTTCGCAAAAAACCCTCAAGAACATGATATATCTGACATACTCTGTTTAATTGCACCGAATGTTAATGTACTAAAACGCATTGATGATCGTGACGTTTGATATACTAGTACAATAATCTTTATTGCGAAAATTACAAGCAATACAAACAAACATTATGCAATTAAACACAATGCAATACAATGTAATACAATACAATACAATATAATAGAACTTATTTTGAGAGATCAATTGAAAATTTATGTAAAAAACACAATAATAATAGATATAGAAAGATGTGGTGTGTGGGCAAATAAGACAACTTTCCATCCAAATAACAATTTAAAAAAGTAAACCATTATAGGTTAATGTACGGCCTTCAACACGGAGCTTTGGTTCACAATGAACGACAAGCTATAAAGGGCCCCAAAATTACAGGCGTAAAACCATTGAAACGGGAAAACCAACGGTCTAATCTATATAAAAAACGAGAAACGAGAAACACGTAAATCACACTAACAATCTACAAACTACTGTACACCAGATTCCTGACTTAGGACAGGTGCAAACATTTGCAACGGGATTAAACGTTTTAATGGTACCAAACCTTCTCTCTTTTTCTGAAACAATAGCATAACATCACAACATAGAAAAAATACACGATAAATTATCAATTGGCTTGCTAACGTTTAACCCCCTCAGTTCTAAAGACTGCTTAGTAGACTCCAATGTGACAAAGAAGTTCAGGGGTGGGGTTTAGAATGTGTTTTAGCTTATTTAATGCATCAAGATGTTGAAATAATGGTACATAGTCTTTTAGATAAGCAAAACGCAATGCTATGTTAATATCACAATACAAAAAGAAATGAAATCCGTTATCTATAACTACATTTTTTTACATAATCTTTGTGCTCTTGTAATATACGTCATTTATTTTTGTTCCAAAATTCAGAAAAGAGAGGACCAATCTTTGTCATTTTGTAAAACACAGCTTTATTAGTAACTATGGAAAACGCCTTTTTATCTCACTATGATAAAAAAAAAATCTTCATTGTTTGCCCACGTCTTTTTACAATTAATCATTTTTATAATCTATGCCTTTTCTTGAAACAAGCACTAAATTGCATTCTGTTTAATATCGGGAAAACTATTTATGGGAGCATAATTCAATATTGAAAAAGGTCTACTTGTGTGATCCATACAGAAAATCTAATGATAATAAAACAGTAATAAAAAAGGCATCAAATTTAATTTACTGATGCTAATTTTTAAGAACTACACGATGATTTAAAAATAATCATGACATACAAATTATCAAATCATGCAAATTATATAATTTTTTGATACTTTAAACTCTAATTGAAACCTTAACAAAAAGAAGTCAATATATTTCATTTAAGTAACAATTTATAAAAATATCGCTAAATAAATATAGGTATGAACACCTGGATATGCAGATGTGAGTTTTATAATATCATTTTTTTCTCCTTATACTTTTCTATTAAACGTCACGAATTCCACAACTTGTAAGAAGATTAACAAGAAACGCTTCATTTTTACATAATACACTACGAATTCGCTGTCAAATAGTCAACCGTATTTGTTATCATTTCCGTAAACTAAGCTGCCTCACACTTTGCGCCCTTAGTCGCGTGTCTGATTTAATTCATGGCCAAATCTGTTGATACAGTAAAGAAATGGTTGTCATATTTGTAACTGTAACTGAACGGCGTCAAAAGAATATTACATAGAAAAGTCCCGCCTTTAAAGAGGAATGCTTAAATAGAAATTCATAGCTTACGAAACAGGAATAATATAACCCATGAAGTCTCATTATAGAGGAAACACTCGGAGAAAATTTGATGAGAAATTCCTTTTTAATGAAAAATAAACCACAATTAATCCATTTCCAGCCGTATATAAAGAACATGGGCTAAACCATATTACTAAGACATATTTTGAAAAATGGTTGTGTCTTTGTTTATATAGATAAACTATTCACGATGATGATCATTGGAATAATTTGATTTTAAGGTGAAAAATCCTTACTTGGTACATGCCCTTAAAGTCAATCAAAGGGTTGTAGTAGTAAACCCATGTTTACAGCTCATACCTTTTCTGGTATGACAGTCATCACAGTTGTAAATATTTCGTTGAGTCCCTTAAATGAGACATACTGTGTACTCATCTTTTTTAAGTTTGCAAAATTCTTACACGATAATTTTGAAAGTTTCTATTCGTCAAAACCACTTCTAAATCGAAAAAAAAAATCTTAGCCAAATTAAAAGTCTAAGAATTAACAAAAGCAAGGTGCCCTTTTATCTTATGCTCACCCCTTAGGGTTGTCCATTATCTTATGCTAGCATCTTGATGGTGTGTATTTATATTATGATCATGTATGTAGAGGGTATCCCCTTTTATCTTATGCCAACATCTAGAGTGTGTCCTTTTTATCTTATGTTAACCTCTTAAGGGTGTATAATTTATTTATGCTCACATCTAGAGGGTGTCCCATTTATCTTATGCTCACACCTATAGAAGGTGTCCCCTTTATCTTATGATCACCTCTAGAGGGCGTCCCTTTATCTTATGCCAACATCTAGAGGGTGTCTCCGTTATTTTTTGCTCAAATAAAAGGTTTCTCTTTTATCTTATACTCACCTCTTTAGGGCATAATCCACAGTTATCTTATGCTCACAACTGGGCAGTGTCGCTTTATTTTATGCTCACCTATATAGAGGGTAACCCTTTATCTTATGCTTACATTTAGACAGTGTCCCGTTTATCTAATGCTCACAGCCAGATGATGTCCCCTTTATAGTATGCGCTCATAGAGAGGATGCCCCTTTATCTTATTTTAACGCCGAAAATGTATCTCTTTATCATTTGCTCACATATAAAGTGTGTCTCTTTATCATTTGCTCACATATAAAGTGTGTCTCTTTATCATTTGCTCACATATAAAGTGTGTCTCTTTATCATTTGCTCACATATAAATTGTGTGTCTCTTTGTCATTTGCTCACATATAAAGTGTGTCTCTTTATCATTTGCTCACATATAAAGTGTGTCTCTTTATCATTTACTCAGAAATAGTGTGTGTCTCTTTATCATTTACTCAGATATAATGTGTGTCTCTTTATCATTTACTCAGATATAATGTGTGTCTCTTTATCATTTACTTAGATATAATGTGTGTCTTTTTATCATGTGCTCAGATATAAAGTGTGTTTCTTTATCATTTACTCAGATATAAAGTGTGTCTCTTTATCATTTGCTCACATATAAAGTGTGTCTCTTTATCATTTGCTCACATATAAGGTGTCTCCCCTTTATCTTATGCTTACATATATATAATACACCCTTTATACTATGTTCACCTATAGAGCGTGTCCCCTTTATCTTATGCTCAACTATATAGGATACACCCTTTATACGAAGGCATGAAGGCAAACAATATACCTGGACTATAATGAACAAAACAGTAAGCTGCATAATATTAATTAATGATGGAGGTGATTGCACAAATCCTTGATTATTAATGTCTTTTAAAGCTGTAGTTTATCTTCTTGATTGTTCCAAGATAATTGGAACGTATTTAACATCTTAAACTGAGACACGCGCCCGCCGTTGAAAAGTATGTAAATTAAGTGACTGCTATTTAACAATATTTCCTGTTGTAGGTGATTTATAATTGTTTGACCATAATGAAAATCCATCTGATCTGATCTGGTCATATCATGTTCGGAAGTACTCTTATTTAATTTAATCTTTCAAAGATCAAAACGAGTTTGGTAATCTAAAACGTTCAATGTCAGTTAAACCACACGACCATGATCCCATTTTAACCGCCAATTCTTGCATCATTAATAATACGAAAACAGGAATAATATAAATCTCACAAAAGCACCGAAATACAAGCAATATCAACCAGGTGTATTTCAGACCAAATGTTCAAATGTGTAAATGAGCATCAAGTAAGACTATAATTTCGACATAGTGCTTGTACATGTTAAGTTGTAGCTATTCAGACAACAGTATTAAATAAAATATATTAACCTGCCTAAGAATAAAACTTGGCAGAAAATTGCCTATACTTGAAAAACAACAATCAGCTGCTTAGTATGTAAATAACTAAATTCGTTCCTCGGAATCCTTTTTGTGACCAAAAAACTAAGTTCATTATTCAGTATTTAAAATTATATAAAAAAATAAGTTAATACTTTTCTTCCAAATCTGAATTGAGATATATTTCTCACTCATAAAAAAGCTCACACAAACTACTACAAAACAAAACCAACAGTTTTCAAAACACCTCAAAGGTAATATGAAACCAAAGTCTGTTAAACACTTCATAAATAGCTAAAACTTGAACAAAAAGTCTTTAATTAACTAGACATGATGAAAGCTAAAGACTTTTTTTTAATACACACCACAGAAAACTATAAATACTTAAAAAAAACAGTCTGCAAAACACTAAACAGAAGGCAAATGACTTAAACACCACCAGTCTTCAAAAAAAATAACTGTAACTTAGTTTTCTGTCCCCAATTTAGTATCTTCTTCACTCGATTTCTTGCACTTGAACGTTTATCCGGCGATTACTCAAGTTTATTAAACTTTTTCGCAACGATAAATAACAAAAGTCGCTTGAATAACGCATCATAGGCAAAGCAAACTATTTGTCCTAGCTCGGTCACTTTACTCAGCGACGAAAGACGAACATTTGTCGATCAAAAATCAAGAATCAATGTAGCTTCTGTGACATGAAATAAGAAAATGGTGCAGTTTCTTTGGTGGTATCTACTTAAAGGCCATTCACGTCAGTTGATATTTTCAACAAATAATGTATTATTTCCTTAATAGAGAGTTGCTGCTTAGTATGAAGCTATTGAAACAAAGAGTTCTACGTTTTGTCAGTTAAAATCATTTTTTCTTTTACTGGCGTATTCACGAGTTGGTTGACCGTCATTGAATATGTTTCACAGATGACGATGAATATGTTCCAAATGTCGCTGCCACAATCGGTCCTCTTTTACTCAAGTATGACCTACCAAATTAGACTTATTATTAGGCTTGTACTTACACGAACAACACGACAGGTGCCTCGTATGGGTAGAATTTTGATCTTGCGAAGAACATGAGATTACCCTCATCCCCGGTTGGATCCTATTGCCCCGCTATCCTTAGTTTTCTATGTTGTGTTTCATGTGCTGTTGTTTGTCCTATTGTCGTTTTTCGTGTATGCCTTGGTAACGTCAGATTGTTTTCGATTATGAGTAATATTCTGCATCTATTTTATTAGGATTTGTTTGTGCTTCTATAAACATTATATATTATTCCGGCTTCATGTGGTGTCCACGTACTTGTAATGTTTAGTTTTTTTCTTCTTTTTTTTCATCAGATGACGAACGTAGGAATGTGAAATAAATAACTAAAAACACATTGCCACAATTGTTCACTACGTTGTGTTAAGCATGTCCATGTATCAAATTGTGATGACATTCCCCCAAAATAAGATATTCAAAGAACTGGATGTAAGTATCCTGTATCCTCCTTGCATTTTTTAGTACCAGATGATACCAGAAGAGCAGTACAAGAAGTCCAATTTATAATGTTGACGTAATAATCTAGTTTTAACTATCAAATAGACGATATACATGATAACTTCAATGTATCGACTAGGTAAGGGACGACTTCAAAAGATCAATGAAGGATAAAAAAAACTTCATTCGAATAGTTTGGGGGGGGGGGGGGGGTTGAACTTGCTGCAAGTTTCGTTTATCCTACATCGATTTTACATATATCTATATGGGTCAATCAATTTTTCCCAAATTAAGTTAAAAGGGGGGTAGGGGGTCAGTAAAAAAACTATCTGAATTAAGTTCTTATCCTACATTGAACTTTTGATGTCGTCCCTAACAATGGAGAGACCAATAATGTCAATATAATCGATTTTGTTTAAAATTACAACTATCTGGATAGGAAAAAGGGAGTGAGTATTACCTTCTTACTTAATTTTGAATAGCCGTAATAGACTGTAAATTTAGAAATGATTGCGTGCATTTATTAATGAGATTTTTTTCATTTTAGGCAGCAACCATTTGAATTTCTCGGGGGGGGGGGGGGGGGGGGGGGGCTATGGTGTTTTTTTTGGAAAAAAAAGTTTGTTTCCAGTTTTTGGAGAAAAAAATAATTATTTTTTTTGCTTGTTTCACCCTCAGCTGCCACTATATGTAATGCTAAAATTGAAAGAAAAAAAATGATTTCGACTTGTGCCCCCCCCCCCCCCCCCCCCCCCGAAAATCACATGGTTGCTGCCTTAGACGATTTTATTTTTTGCGATATTGAGAAAATCCTCTGATCCTAAGATTTCAAAATCTTCGCAATAATATCTAAATTTACAGTACTCTAAAATTATTGGAAAAGAAAATGAATTTAAAAATCATAGTAAAAGATATGGACACATTTAGCACGGTATGTTTACCCAGTGTTAACAAACATGATTGTTGACTAATAGAAATATTACAGACTAACTTAACGCTTGATTAAGTTGTTAATGACTTGATTGCAGCATGACGAATAATTTCACTTTAGAAGTCAGTGGTCTATCAGTAATAATACAATTGATATTCACATAAAAACTGACAACGATGTGTATGCTAACTTCTTATCAATCCTAGAATGATAAATGACTATTACTTTTTGATGATTAAATTCAATTACTGTCTAAATTTGTAATAAAAATATCCTACTGGGCTTATTTTCTCAATCATTTATTCTATAATCGTTCATAATAACAAACCACAAATGAGCCAAAATTAGACTTTTTTACTCGCATAGCTTTTATCATAAAGTCATATTTCACAATCCATTATTAGAAAAAATAAATCAGGTGTGGGAAACTTCAATGATTTTAAGTGCCATGCAAACATGTCTTCTTAAAATGTCCATGTTCTTAACCGTCATGCAGCGATAGCGTGCTGCGAAGAATGTGGACAACGATTTTCATCATAACAATTATCTTTTCTTGACTGGTTAGTTTAAAAAAAAACGCAAAGTCTGCTCAAAATAATTCTTTCAGTTTATTTCTTTTATTGTCTTTTATTAGATAAGTTTCTTTTTGTGCGAAATCTGTGTTCTAGTTCTACTACATTCATTCCGAAAAGTAACAGTCATAGCAATACAAAAATCCAAGTTTAAAACAAGTGGGTTTTTCCCGTTTGGTACATGCAAATAAAGCTGGTTAAAAAAATTAAATTGTAGAGGGTTATGGAGTTCGATAATTTACATGTCTAACAGTTAGACGAGTTAACCTGATTTAAAAGAATTCATGTGGTTGTTTAATTTCTTTTATTTGTCAATTTTTCAGTATTTATACGGTTATTTTCGCATACCAAACAAATGATTTTTCTTTTTTTCCTTTTGTAGTGTTAAATCAAATACTAAAATCAGTGACACGCGCCTTCCAATTACTTGACAGTATTGTTCTCGTGCCGAACTTTCCCTTTAAGGTCCATTTAGCTAGTTTTTATATTTATGATACAATTTCCATTTTATATCTTGTTTATTGAATAATTTAAAACAAAACTGTTTCATCAAAAGATTTCCAGTCCTTCTTAGATGGACTTTAAACATTTATAATTTTTCTTATTATTGTATTTTGTTGTAAATTGTTTCTTTATCAAATGGTATTATGAATGGACATTTGTTACGCTATAATTATAGAAATTGAAAGATGCCAATACTACAATCAAAACCGCGAATAAAATAAGAAAAGAAAATACTACATGGTCAATTGAATAAAACGACAAAGAAAAATGTTCGAAAACAATATACTGCAAACCTATAAGATTTAGTAAAACTCTTAACTTTATTTTTTTTTTGGTTTTGAGTCTTTTGACGTAAGATCTTGTTTGTAAGTTAAATTAAAAAAATCTATAAATCATTGAGGTTTGTATATAGATCTATGAGATTTTTTCTTTCTTTAAGATAATAGGGTCTGAATAGGGTTCACCTTCTCTATATTCTAAACTTTTAATGCCATTTGTCTCCGTTCTTTTTTTCAGTTATTTTCTATTCGGTATGTTTTAACACATTCTACATTTTTGGCCTTTTTAAATGCACTTTTTGTAAATTATTCTCTATTTTGTCATTACCTCACCCGGACCCTCAAATGTATCTGTAAAAAGGTCAACGAATCAACCGAGTTGTTTTTCTTGTACTTTTATCAGGCAGTCGGGATTTATGAATGTATAGGTTGGTTCCCTCTTGTACTTGTAGTGCCCATTTTATGTACAGTAAGTGCCTATATATGTTGTGTCATGAATACTATTGTTTGTTTGTTTGTCTTTTTCACTCTTAACCATGGCGTTGTCAGTTTATTTTCGATAATGAGTTTGACTGCCCCTCTGGTATCTTTCGTCACACATTTATGCAAGCCCATCTTTCACTTGTTGTGCCTTTCTTATACTTCTAAAGCCCATCTTTCACTTGTTGTGCCTTTTTTATACTTCTAAAGCCGATCTTTTACTTGTTGTGCCTATCTTATACTTCTAAAGCCCATCTTTTACTTGTTGTGCCTATCTTATACTTCCAAAGCCCATCTTTCAGTTGTTTTGCCTTTCTTATACTTCTAAAGCCCATTTTTTACTTGTTGTGCCTATCTTATACTTCTAAAGCCCATATTTTACTTGTTGTGCCTATCTTTTACTTCTAAAGCCCATCTTTTACTTGTTGTGCCTATCTTATACTTCTAAAGCCCATCTTACACTTGTTGTGCCTATCTTATACTTCTAAAGCCCATATTTTACTTGGTGTGCCTATCTTTTACTTCTAAAGCCCATCTTTTACTTGTTGTGCCTATCTTATACTTCTAAAGCCCATCTTTCACTTGTTGTGCCTATCTTATACTTCTAAAGCCCATATTTTACTTGGTGTGCCTATCTTATACTTCTAAAGCCCATCTTTCACTTGTTGTGCCTATCTTATACTTCTAAAGCCCATATTTTACTTGTTGTGCCTATCTTTTACTTCTAAAGCCCATATTTTACTTGTTGTGCCTATCTTATACTTCTAAAGCCCATCTTTCACTTGTTGTGCCTATCTTATACTTCTAAAGCCCATCTTTTACTTGTTGTGCCTATCTTATACTTCTAAAGCCCATATTTTACTTGTTGTGCCTATTGTATACGTCTAAAGCCCATCTTATACTTCTAAAGCCCATCTTTTACTTGTTGTGCCTATCTTATACTTGTAATAACCATCTTTTACTTGTAGTTTCCATCTTATACCTTTTGTCCATATCGTATACTTGCTTTGATTAATAAATGTACATGTGTTTGTATATTTCAGATTCATAATTGTCTCTTTGGTCGCGCTCTCGATTCGACAGTAACCCCCTCATAGGTGATCAAGGGAATAGAAATATGGTCACTTTTGGTTTTGTTCCGATCAGCAGTTAAACCATTAAAAATATGAATCGCAAAATAGGTGTAGGTGATAATACTCTTGGTAGATCACACAATGGCAAAACGATATGTGGAATTGGAAGATGTGGTGTGAGTGCCAATGAGACAACTCTACATCCAAATAACAATTTAAAAAAGTAAACCATTATAGGTCAATGAACGGCCTTTAACACGGAGCCTTGGCTCACACCGAACAACAAGCTATAAAGGGCACCAAAATTACTAGTGTAAAACCATTCAAACGGGAAAACCAACGGTCTAATCTATATAAAAAACGAGAAACGAGAAACACGTATAAATTACATTAACAAACGACAACTACTGTACATCAGATATTCCTGACTTAGGACAGGTGCAAACATTTGCAGCGGGATAAAACGTTTTAATGGTACCAAACCTTCTCCCTTTTCTGAAACAATAGCATAACATCACAACATAGAAAAACACACGATAAAATATCAATTGGCAGGCTTAGCTCAATCAAATATGTCTATAAAATCTACTATATGTCTCTTTACTTTATACGCTTAGCTTTGAAAAAATACTGTTTCCTCCATACTTTCATATATACCTGGACCTATACTTAAACTAATATAGTAACATAGGAAAACTAAGTATGTATAGAGTGCTTATCGTGGTACGTTTACAGTTAAATGTTATGATCATCATTGGAGTCTGCTGTAACCTGCTATTTTAAAGTCTCTTTTATTTTCCATATATTGGCAAGTTTTGATTGAAGATACTCTAGTTATCTGTATATAAATTTTAGATGATGAGGAACACTTTTTCCTTCATTGCCAAATTAACAGTAATGTAAGACATTCCCTTATAAATGCAATAAAAATCCATTATCCTAATTTTAACCAGCTTGACCCAAACTCTAAACTTAAAACTATTCTAGATCCCAATGAAGATATTTTGTGTAGTGCTGTAGACTATCATAAAGCAATCTATGGATTTGCGAAAATAAGGTCCACATTGGTCAATTATTATAAGAAGAATAAGAATAAGAATAAGAATACTTTATTAATCCAATTATGGACCCTTGCGGGTTTTAAATTTCATACAATGATTACAATGATTTGTTATAACAATGAAATAATAAAATGAAATACATGACAATAGAACTCTGAACAGTTATTGCATGCACATGGAATAGAAAGTAATATGGGAGACAATCAATCAATTTCTGTAAGGATTATTCCCCTTTAAACAGATATGGTGTTTTGAGTTGCATACAAATGATATGCAGCCCCAACTGATTAGATATAAGGGTATTTTTCTCCCATGTACACACAGCAACCAATTACTAGATATTTATGTATATAATTATATTTTTTGACAATTGCAGGAATATGATAAGCACCTTAGAGTTTTACTGCAGTTTGTTTATAAGCATTTACATATTAATAGAAGAAATATGCATACACATAGAGAAATGTGCACTTAAATTCAATTTTGAATTTAAAATATATATATATAGATAAACTAAAAGAGATTTAGCCATTAACAGAATTTGTGGATCTCAATTGAAAACTCTGGATAAGAAAAATGCATAACTTTTTCAGTATATGTTGATCTTCAGTGGTCATTAACCATAAAAATTTTGATTTGCAGTCCAAGTTATTGAAATTTTGACAGTGTTCATGAGCTTGTGCAAACAGTGATTCTCTACTTTGATTATACAATGGACAGTTAATTAAAAAATGAAACTCATCTTCAATATCATTATGAGAACAAAAATTACAAGTCCTCTGTGACCTTTCTATAGGTTTGTTCTTATGTCGCTCTTTTTCTACTCTTAATTGGTGAGCACTTATGCGAAATTTACATAAAATTTGTCTTGATTGAAAACTTTGAATATCAAGATATTTTTCCATTTGGAAATTACTTTTATGAGAAAAATATGTATCTAGCTTTCCATTAACATTATCTTTATCATTGAACCATGCTTTTAAAAATAATGTCTTTAACTTTTTCATAATAAGTTGTTTTAATCTATTAATTGAATAATCAATACAATATGTTTCTTTCAATTCAAGCTTTTGTAAAATAAATTTAACAGAGGAATACCATGTCATAGTGTTATTTTCATGCATATCTTTGTTACATAAAAACGCTTCTTTCAATAAATTTGAGTTACAATGATGTAATCTATGCAGATAGCTTATCATAGATATAACAATATTAAAATATATAGGAAATCTACCTAATTCTGATTGTACAGCAACATTTGTACTTTTATTATTTAAGCCTAGAATATGCTTACAGAACTTTAAGTTCATTTTATCAGCAACATTATTCTGGTATATTTTTTCAAGCACATTTGTAGCATCTTTTTTACAGGAAGCAGAGTTGGTTTTAAACATTCCCCATATCTCTGAGCCATACAAAATAATAGGTTTAATGGTATGGTCAAACAGATGTAAATTTGTTTTAATACTAGCATCTGAGCCAGATAAACATCTATTAAGTTTATATGAAGCTTTTAAAGATTTATTAAATAAGTCTTCTTTTGCATAATTAAATAGGCCACTTGACTGGAATATAACTCCAAGGTATTTATATTTGAAAACAGTTTCAATTAATTCATTTTTAAAATAAAATGGTTCTTTTATGTGGCGTCCACTTTTATCTCTCATCTAAATGTTTAGAAAGTCTTGTATTTAACACAACATTAAATAACTTTCCAATATATAAAGATATAATGTTATTAATATCAACTTCACTTTTTTAAAACATTTATCATGTATTATGTTTCTTGTCACTTGTGTATACAATGTACTATCATTTTAATCCGTCAGGGTTTCAAGTTTTTTTTATAATTCATTGTCGTATAATGAATAGACAAAAATGAAGGCATTATGGTTTTTATTCAATCCACCACAAACTAATGTAAGATTTCTATCCCCGATAATATGATACATTACACCGCAGATGTTTTGACTGATGCACAGATGAATTATAACCAATAGTAGCTCATAGTTCAACTCAAACTGATGCCTTGACCTTTTAAGAGCATATGTACCCAGTGAGGTCACCCCGTTATATGGTCGAGTGTGATGTTCAATCACACACAGGGTTTTTTTTTTTTTTTTTTTTTTTTACATATTCAACAATATTTCAAAACCCTTTACACAGGTCAGGACCACTACCTTATATAGAAATGCATAAATTAGCATACTTATGTTATCGCACATGTAATTGTTTATTTACATGTGACGCAATTTATTTTTACCTAGGTTTTTGACCAATCCACTAAATGAGTAACAATGCATGATGGACTACTACGTGTTTACAATCAACCAAGAACACGTGTTATTTACTGAAATACAACACATTTTTTCGTGCAATGCGGGATTCACAATTTCGCTCAGTTTTTCATTTTGTGTATCCTCATTTATAGTTCGTGATATAAAGTATTACTTCCATGCTCAGATTAACGAAGAGTTGTTTCTGTGCGAAGAAAACAGGGTTTGAAATACCCGATATATAGCCATTAACATGTCTGATGATAGCACAGAGATTTCATGTATTCGTCTACCAGACAGCAACGAAACAACAGCGAAAAACACAATTACCCATGAGAAAAACTTACTAGTGTAAGAATAAGCCGTCGATAACAGCCAGTGCCAATATTTACGAGTACAGCAATTTTCGTATAGATAATTAAAGGCAAATGTGTGATCCTTGAATTTTGTGTTCGTAAAAAAAGGCGAAGAAGTATTTCTTTTTGTCAGCTGTTCCCTTTGTTTTCAAGGTAGTGAAGTCAGCAACTGTAGTTTCAGTTTGTTCGTTTTTTAACAGGCTCGTACTTTAAAAAAAAATCATTACAGCTGATTTCTTATACCTGCAAAGTAAAACTTTGGTTGGCTTGCTTGCTTTGTTAATATAGTTGTTTATACAAGCTTAAAACTAAATAAATATTGACATATTTAAACAATATATCATATATATATAGGCATAGTTTAACTTGTAGATTTTATATTTTGTACAATATACAAACAAAGCAAGCAAGCTAACCAAAGTTTTGGTCTACATGCATTAGGAAATAAGCTGTAATAATGTTATCCATATGTATGTGCGACAAGGTGGAAAATTTTATATGTTTTGTGAAAATTGCAGCGTTGGACCTATGATAAAAAAAAAAGAAAGAAGATGTGGTATGATTGCCAATGAGACAGCTGTCCACAATTTTTTAAGAGACCAAAATGACACAAAAATTAACATTTATAGATCACCGTACGGCCTTCAACAAAGAGCAAATGCCATACCGCATAGTCAGCTATAAAAGGCCCCCATATGACAATGTAAAACAATTCAATTGCAAACGAGAAAACTAACGGCCTTAAGTATATAACAAACAAAAAATAGAACGAAAAACAAATATGTAACACTTAAACAAACGACAACCACTGAAATACAGGCTTCTAAACAATATTTTGTTTTTGATGGGATAAATTTCTTCTCCTTTGATATATTTAATTGGGCTGGTTTTTTGTTTGTTGTTGTTTGGATTGTTTTACACAAGTTATTTTTTGGTCATTTATAGCTTACTTAATTTTTCAGTATTGAACCCTATGACTGCTTATATACTGAATTATGTCTTTGTTGGAAAGATGTCTCATTTTGGCACTCATACCTCATCTTCTTATTTCTATATACAAAGCAAGTTTTAGAAAAAAAAATAATAGGTAATAGGGCACCCACTATGGTCCAGAAACTTTTGATATTGGAGATATTTTACATATGCCAACAGGACAGCAGACGAACGATAAAAAAAAACCTCTAAGGTATATTTTGTGATGAAATTAGAAACAAACGGATATTATCAATGGATGAAACATAAAAAATGAATTGAGCTATATACCGTACCCGCTCCAGGAGGGTGGGGGTTCCGGGGGGATGGACCCCTTTTTTTGAGCGATCAGTGCATTTGAATGGGGACATGTAGTTGGAACCCCCTCCCCTTTTTAAAATGGCAGGATCCGCCTCTGCCGCTTTCACAACACTTATTTTTAGCATACTGAATATTATGATGTTCTTACTTTTAGTTCAGGTCCTGATAAAAAAAAATTACACATTCAGTACAGAAAGAAGTGTTTCAATGAAGTTTTCGTGTTTTCTAGGCAGAAATGATTTTGGAATGACATTATGCCGGTTTAAAAGAGCTCAAATGATTTTCTTACTTGAAAGTGGTCACTTCATTGGATAATTCACTGTTTCATGTCGTGAAATTAATGCAGGTTCAATTCATAACAATGCACAAAACTGGTCCAACTACTTTTGCAAGGCGAAAAAGAAAGTAGAATCTTGAAGCCAGTAAACAATATTTTTTTAATCTGAGCATGCAAATTGAGGATTACGTTATATATTTTACATTAAATATATTTGCAGAATAAAAACATTGAAAATAAGAGTCCCAGACAATATATTAGTTGACTGTTTTCCCACTAATTCCACGTGTTTTAAGTAGTAGTTTACTCGTAGTAGCCCACAATGCATTGTAGTTCATTGAGTCGATTGGTCAGTTTTTCAAGGCCATATTGGCCTTGTGTTTTGGAAATTTCTATGCAAATATATTATGACGTCAGAAAATCTAGAGTTCTCGACCTGTTACAACTTTCATCAAATAAAAGTTGATGTCTAAAAATTCCTTTCATCAAAAAGTTGATGTTTTAACCATTATTCATCAAATAAATGAAATATTGTTGTATGTAGGGAAACACGGGACTTGTCAGCAATTAAAGTCCTTTTCATGCTTTTGTATTTAGATTTTCTCAAAAGCAACATATAAAAAAATGGTCTTATCGAATTACAGATCATGTGTTGACACGCTTCGCTTTTAAGAAAACATAACCACAGAAGTTGTCAAGGGTAAGAATCAATCACATATAATAATCATCTGAACAACATTAAAGATTGACAAAACCACAACTTTTTGTGATATTATAACATCTATTTTAAACGAAGGATCAGTACCTCACCACAAAACGCTGATGTATCATGAAACCCGGCTACAACCAGATTTCTTGATAGTATAACCGCATAAAACAAGCAATTGAATAACTAAAACGAAGCAGGATAACATTAATTAAGTTACCTTTTCTAACACAAGGGGTACAATCAAAATCACGTGATGGATATACACACACCGGAAGTAACAGTCGAGCAGACCGCTTGAAAGGTAAGTAGTCGTATTTACTTGTTTATATCAATAAAATTTAATAAATAAGGTAGTGCACCGAATGTCGGATACTATCTAGTTTTGAAATACACAATTATCATTGCTGGAAAGCGTGCAGTTAATGCTAACACTTCGACACAGTTCCAAAATTTCACCAGATAACTGTGTCGAAGTGTTTGCAATAACTGCACGCTTTCTAGCAAAAGCAATTGTGTATTTTAAAACTACATATTATCCGACATTCGATGTGCCAACTTATTAATCAAAATTTAATTGATATAAACAAGAAAATGCAACTACTAACCTTTCAAGCGGCGAGTTCGACTGTAACTTCCGGTGTGTGTATATCCATCACGTGATTTTGATTGTACCCCTTGTAACATGTAACGATAAAGCGGCCAGCAAACATCTTTACTCTAAGCCGGATGCATCCATGTTACATATTATATACTAGTGCCCTTTTAAAAGAAAAGAATTAAGCAATGACGATCCGATACCCGATATATCATAATAACTTTAAATTGCATTAGAATACAAACAACTGTTATGCAATTGTTTTATAATCTTAACTTGCTGAAAATCCCAGTATCCCTGCAAGAATGTGAATCGCGCATGAATAGATTACAAAAGTAGTTTCAGAAACATGCTTTATCGAAGTGTAAACCGATGGAGAAAATTTCTAAATGACCAATCAAATTCAAGTATTTATAAAAAAAATGTTATTGCTATTTTTAAAAAAGGTGATTCGTCATTACCTTCAAACTATAGACCAATTTCGTTAATAAGCTGTGTAGGTAAAATCATGGAACGAATTGTCTTTAAACATGTA
Source organism: Mytilus trossulus (assembly GCF_036588685.1). NCBI lineage: Eukaryota > Metazoa > Mollusca > Bivalvia > Mytilida > Mytilidae > Mytilus > Mytilus trossulus. Next base: position 64,503,463 of record NC_086379.1, read on the forward strand.
TATAATCATTTACATATGAATAAATTAATTTATGAATATCAGTCTGGATTTTTGCCAAAAAATTCAACTGTACATCAGCTATTAGAAATGTATAATTGTATTCTTAACTCACTAGAAAAGAAGGAAATAAATTGTTTTGTCTTTTGTGATTTTTCGAGAGCTTTTGACAAGGTTTGGCATAGAGGGCTCTTGCATAAAATGCAAGCTTACGGAATACATGGTAATCTACTTAACTGGTTTGAGAGTTATCTTTGTGATAGGCAACAAAAAGTTGTGATTAATACATCATCATCCTCATTTTGCAGTCTTTCAGCTGGAGTACCTCAAGGCTCAGTACTTGGTCCCTTAATATTCATAATATATATAAATGACATTGCAGAGAAACTCACATCTCTAACTAGACTCTATGCGGATGACACTTCTTTAATTACTCGGGGAACGACCAAGAGCAAATAAAAACTGTTATTGATCGTGACCTCGAAGAGCTAAACGAGTGGTCACGGAGGTGGCTAATGTCTTTTAATTCAGACAAAACAGAAATAATGATTTTTTCAAATAAAGATGCACCCGTTTTAAAATTCTGCTTAAATGATAAAGAAATCCCTATAACAAAATGTCACAAACACCTTGGGGTAACGTTTTGCTCTGATGCTCGGTGGAACAGTCATATAGACAATCTGATTATCAGTGTTACGCAACATTTAAATATCCTGAGAAAACTCAAGTATCAGCTTTGTAGGAAAAACTTAGAAAAACTCTATTTAGTATTTATAAGACAAATTTTTGAATATGCAACTGAAGTTTGGGATAATTGCGGGTTAGGATATGTTAATAAACTTGAAAGTTTGCAGCTAGAAGCTGCTAGAATAGTTACTGGTTTGCCTATATTTACAAAATCTGAAATTCTGTATGAGGAAATTGGGTGGGAAACTTTAGCTGACAGGAGGAAAAGACGAAAATTACAAATGTTTTATAACATTCAACATAAACAAGCTCCGGATTATCTATGCAAACTTGTTCCACCTAGTGTACAGAGCACAACTACATATCCCTTGAGAAATGGCAATGACATCATTGTTCCTTTTTGTAGATTATCTCTTACTAAAGAATCTTTTATACCATCAACTATTAACCTATGGAATCATACCGATTTGTCCCTTCGAAAATCAGACTCTATAGCAAAGTTTAAAATCCAATTAAAAAGGTTAAATACCACAAATAAAGATGTACCAAAGCACTTTCTGTATGGACCGAGGAAACTAAATATGATTTTAACACAATTCAGATGCTACTCATCTTTCTTGAACTATGACTTGTTTAGAGTCAATATAATTGCTGATCCATCTTGCTTTTGTGGATGTAACATTGAGACTGTACACCATTTCCTTTTCGACTGCTCTTTATATATACACCAGAGAGAAATTCTGATGAATAATCTAAGATGGCTTCCTGATGACCTTACATTAAATGTTAAGTTACTTTCTTCTGGTAATCCGAATCTCTCGTATGAACAAAATGTGAATATATTCAAACACGTATTCGAATTTATCAAAAGGTCTGAGAGATTTCTTGTTATGTAGAAAATGTATTTACGGTAAATCCACGTCATCATCATCATCATCATCATCATCAACGTTTTCAATGTTTACCTCTACTTCTCACGGTTTCATTTTTTTCCCTCAATTGATAGACTCGTAAAATATTGTTTATTTTGATATTGCATGCTCATATTAATATTGTATTGTAAATTATTGTCATTCGGAGCGGACTTCATAAGTATGGCTTACTTGTGTCCAATCCATTTTACTTTGAGTAAATAAAATATGTTTAAACTAAGTATTTATAGATATGCAAATGATATAAGAATATTATCATAATAACTTTAAATTTTTGAGCAGATAAAAGTAAAATTACAAAAAATAGATATATTCCTAGAGATTGAAGGCCGCAGATAACAAAATTTTGAATGTCACGATTACAACCGAGTGTGATGGGCGGTTTCTGAATGAGCACTTTTGTGCGGAATATTATCCCGTTGTTGACTTTGGGTATGACAATACTACTCAAAATTTCCGGTTACAGTGTAAATGAAAACAAACAGTTAAGTACCCGTATAGCATAAAGGTTTTATCCATGCCTGTATAAAGCAGTTAATTAATAATATATGATTGTATATCCGATTTACGACATTAATTATATACCAGTCAAAGTTTTTTTTTTTTTTATTAAAAATAGTATAATGCCCCGTTTACCTTACCTACAATTACAGACAAAGAAAGATAACTCAAATCAAAATATCGTCTGAAGATGTTTCCTTGCTGAATACTAGTAATAGACTAGTACTATAATGTTTACTTCAAGATCTAAATGCAAAATGAAAGCTGTCTTTTATACACTCGTGACAGTGCCCGAAGCACTTTTCATGAGATGTCATTAGCTATATCTATGTTTTTGTGGATTCAAATGTAGATATATATAATAATATCATGATTGCAAGATAATGAAGATTTTTTTTTTTATTTTGGTTATTTGTGGAAAAAGTTAACTTGTATATAAGCAAATGTAAGGATTGTTAAAAAATACAGGGTTGGTGAAAAACAAGGTTTTATGAGTATTGCCTATCCCAGTGTGAAATACTGTAGAGGGGCATAATGTTTTTTGGTCTGTGGGTCTGTCGTCCGTCCCGCTTCAGGTTAAAGGTTTTTGGTCAAGGTAGTTTTTGAAGAAGCTGAAATCCAATCAATTTGAAACTTAGTACACTTGTTGCATATGATATGATCTTTCTAATTTTAAAGCCAAATTAGACTTTTGACCCCAATTTCACGGTCCACTGAAAATAGAAAATGAAAATGGGAGTTTCAGGTTAATGTTTTTGATGAAGTTGAAGTAAAATCAACTTGAAACTTAGAACACATGTCCCCTATGGTATGATCTTTTTAATTTTAATGACAAATTAGATTTTTAACCAAATTTCACGGTCCATTGAACATGCAAAATGATAGTGCGAGTGGGGCATCTGTGTACTTTGGTCACATTCTTGTTTGTTATTCTATTAAAGGGAAAAACTTAAAACAATATTATACTTTGAAGAAAGACTGTCAATACCATTTCTTGAACTTATAATGCTGAGTGTGATTTAAAGTTTATTTGATAAAATAATTGTGATGCCATGGGCAGCGAATTACATATAGTATTATTTGTGAATGCAAGAGAGAGAAACTATAGTTTAACAAAATTGTAGTACTCAATAATTTGATTTATTTTTCAGACAAAAATCCTGGATGCACGTCGTCAATACCCCCTGCATACAGCAGCAAGGGAAGGTAACACAGAAAGAGTGATTTCCCTTATACAACAAGGTTTTAGTGTAAATCACAGTGACCCAGATCTAGTTAAACCATTACATGAGGCATGCTTCCATGGAAGGTTGCAATGTGTGAAAATACTGTTAGAAAATGGTGCAGAGGTAATATACTCTCAATCTTTTATTTTTTTATTTTTTTTTAACTAATATGTGTATATTTTCTCACCCTGTTGTGGATAGTTGTGCCTCGTCTCTTTGACCGTCATACTAGATAATTCTTTCAGGTTTTGTATGTATATTATTCAAACTAATAACTGTTTACTGCGTTAGGAAAACATAATTTTCAATAAACGCGGTAAGTCATTTTTACGTACGAAGCGTTATAGCCAAATCAGAAAAACCTGAAATCGACTGTAAGTTGGAAGTCGTCTCTTAAAGTTGTTTTTCATGTAATGTTATTTACCAAAATCAGACTGTTTATTTTCCCTTTTTGTTTTTCAAGAACATTTCCTTCTGATATCAGATTAGTCCAAATAATTATGACGTAGTAAGGCGTCAAAGAAAAAAAACTATAATAGCCTTTCAAGACGTCATAATTATTTGGACTAATATCAGATAAGCTTATCATTGGAAAAAATAATTGTTAAAGGACTTAAAATCAAAAGTGACCTGAAATGGTTTAAATGCTCAATCTTTGATCAATGTTAAATACACAAAGTGGTTGTCTACTGGGGACTATACCACATCTCCTTATTTTTATAATAGAAGTGCATTTGTAAGTTTCTTCTTTATTGATAACTTTTTTTAGAACATATTGTTTATTAATTTATTATTTCCAAAGGTAAATGCTAGAAATATAGATGGAGCCACCCCACTATGTGATGCAGCATCCAGTGGTCATATAAACTGTTTAGAATTACTTATAGCTAATGGAGCTCGAGTTAATCCAGTACTATTATTGTCATCACCATTACATGAGGCTGCTCTTAGAGGTATTGTGCTCTAACACTATGAAGTTGAAAATAATGTTTAGCTGTTTTAAAACTGCTTTAACATCCACAAGGGAAATAAACAATCTTTTTTTTATAAAAAAGTTACCCGGTACACAAAATTTTCATCATCCTGGTACATTTTTTGTAAAGTAATTTTGCAGTTTGGAACTAAGATGTACTATTTTTCTAAGTATACTTTTCATCATTTGCACTTACTTTTTTTCAGATCAGTGGGAATGTATAGATATTTTATCAAAAGCTGGTGCGAATCTGAATGCCTCAGACTGTCATTATGGTACTGCATTGCATATAGCAGCCAACCAAGGATTTATCAATAGTGCAGAAGTCTTACTCAGAGCAGGTTTATTCTTAAAATAGCTGAATTAAAAATTAATTTCATTACTTTACCGGTATTCATGTCCACTCAATCAATTGTCAAATTTTGTTTTAACACTCCTGATTCACAGAGTCATGTGAACATTTGCAATCAGTTTGCATCTGTTTTTTTATCAGTTAAATTATTTTAAAATCTTTTCCTCTTATAAAAATTTAGAATGGAAATGGGGAATGTGTCAAAGAGACAACAACCTGACCAAAGAACAGAAAACAGCTGAAGGCCAATAATGGGTCTTCAATACAGCGAGAAAATCCTGCACCCGGAGGTGAGCTTCAACTGCTCAATAGATTGAATCCTAAGCTTGCCTGCTTCATCTTCATCTCAAATAAGATTAGCATGACAAGGTGTTTTTTTTACCCTGAAAAAAATTCAGAAAAATCTGTCAACCTGTTCAAAGTTATTGCCCCTGAAACATACATTTTTTCCATCTTTTCATATTTTGTTTGGCTATTTTTAAATCTATGGGAGCTAGACTTAGCTTAACAGTGTAAACTCAAAAAAAGTACAATATGATAATCTATTTAATTTGAAAATTTGTCAATGAATAAGCGATTTATTATATTTTCTAGGTGCCAGTGTTAATGGATATAAGTGGTTTGTTATATTTTCTAGGTGCCAATGTCAATGAATATAAGTGGTTTGTTATATTTTCTAGGTGCCAATGTCAATGAATATAAGTGGTTTGTTATATTTTCTAGGTGCCAATGTTAATGAATAAGTGGTGTGTTATATTTTCTAGGTGCCAATGTTAATAAATAAGTGGTGTGTTATATTTTCTATGTGCCAGTGTTAATAAATAAGTGGTGTGTTATATTTTCTAGGTGCCAGTGTTAATAAATAAGTGGTGTGTTCTACTTTCTAGGTGCCAATGTCAATGCTGTAAAGACTCATAGTACTCCACTCCATGAAGCAGCCTTAAAACAGGACATAGATTTCTTAGGTTTACTGTTAGAATATGGTGCTAATGTTTATGCCAGGAATAATAAAGGCCTACATGCAATTGATCTTATTTCAAGTTCAACAAATCCATCAAAAGAACTGTTGTTATACTGGATGAGTAAGTTAATGTTAAAAAAGTACATTGGTTTTATCAAATTTAATTAGTGTCATAAACATTTGATTCTCCTTTAATAGAGTTTATCAACTTTATATTTGTTTACCATATTTTATTATACTTTTACCAAGGATTATATACAGGTAAACAAGTCCATTATTGACAGTTGCAAATTATTGGTTTTGATATTCTCCCCAAAGTAGTAAATATGGATACTAATGTATAAACAAATCAAAATGTGTGTTTATGCATTAAAGCACCTAAAGTTTAAAACTACAGCTTTAATGGCAAGAATTAAATAAAATGTGGATCTTTCCTCAGTGAAAATTCAATTTGAGGAGGTTCGCTTCTCAGTTTCAAAATAACAAGCTTTTGAATTCATAACACTAGTATATATTGATAGGGGATTCATAAAAGAACCAAAAAAGCAAAACTGGAGGCTTTAAAGAGCCTGTGTCGCTCACCTTGGTTTATGTGCATATCATAAACGAATAATTTTTTTTTTACCAAATTTACAAAATTTTTGAAAATTGTTTTAAAAATTGACTATAACGGGCAATAACTCCTTAAGGGGTTAATTAACCATTTTGATAATGTTGACTTATTTGTAGGTCTTATTTGCTCTACATTATTGCTGTTTACAGTTTATCTCAATCTATAATTTTGTGTCCTATATCATTGCTCTGATATTCTGTACCAATATAGACAATAACTGTTTAGTGTCTTTAAATATCAGCTGTATTTGTACGAGGCTAGGAAACAAGGTGTATGCGAGCTTTTAGCGAGCTACTACACCTGTTTCGAGCCGAGTACAAATACAGCTGATATTTAAAGACACTAAACAGTTATTGTCTTTATCCTGCAATTAATTCTGTATATTGTTTGTGTTTTGAAAGACACGAAAACTAACATATTTAGCATTTATTTTCGATTTGTAATCCCTTGAGGCCCGCGTAGTAATATCAAAATCACACATTACGCCTAAGACGGGTTCGCTAAAAAAGAATCTCGAATGGTCCACAATAATACAGCGCTCAAGGTGAATAATTATCTATTTTATCATAACAACTAATTTCAACAGTAAAAACAAATAACAAAACATTGTCAAATTTGAAACAGAAGTGTACGAGTTGTCCTACGCTTCAGACTTGACACTCACTAAACATGCATGCTGAAATTGACATGGTTGAATTTGTAACACAATCATACACATTCAAGTTTTGAAATCGACAATTTTCATCGTCATTGGAATGCAACTCGAATACACATTCTGAGGTCATACAGGTTCAAACAATACTCAGTCCGGTAGTGGGCGGAGCTTTAAAGCGATATCTGTATAGTATACAGATACAGCATAGCGATATCTGTAGGGCTGTATCTGTATAGAAGGACACCCAATTACAGGATAAAATAATATAATTGTATTGAAGGATGCATCAAAGGGAATATTACATCATTCCACCAAATGCTTCATTGATTAAATTTAAGATTTATGTCGCCAATTTGAAGACCTACGTTTCCTTGGTATGATGCTAATCATACATAGAAACATAGTTATACATACCAGTAGTTTGATAGGTTCCCATTATACCCTATGGGAAATTAGTTTTTTTTATCTTTTCCTTTGAAATTAATTTGGTATTTTGAAATAATAAATGTATGAAAGGTCTTCTAACAATTGCTTTTTTTTCCAATAATGGTAGATGAAAAATATGGATGTCTAAAGGGAAAAAGCAAATATTGATTCTCATTGTTACATTTTTCAAATTTTACTGATATTTTCCACTACATATACAAATGACTTTTATTGGTGTCATACATATAGTATGTTTATGTGTTGTTTTATATGCTCAAGAAAAATTGCATTAAATAATTCTATATCCTTTTCTGATGTTTAAAGCTATCCCTTTACTGCTATGAAACTATAAGTGCTATATGTATTAATAAACTTTTACTTAAACTTATTATTTTGGTTTATTTGTTATTTTTTGCAGATACAGTTCCCAAATTGACATATATGACTCGACAAGTCATAAGAAGACAGCTGGGGCAAACAGGACTAATGAATATTGATCAGTTGATGTTACCAAAATTACTTCAAAATTACATAGAGCATAGGTAATAACTGCTTTACTTTTCAGTCTTTTACTTTCTAAGTGTTTAGTATCATAACTAGCTATAGCAAAATAGCATTGCTAGATAATGGTATATATGCATTTCCTGTAGAAGATTAATGAAATCCGCACCTTAAAGAAATTGTATGCTTGCTTTGAGCACATTTTACTTCATAGAGATTAGTATGGCGTTCATTATCACTGAACTAGTATATATTTGTTTAGGGGCCAGCTGAAGGACGCCTCCGGGTGCGGGAATTTCTTGCTACATTGAAGACCTGTTGGTGACCTTCTGCTGTTGTGTTTTTTTTTATCTTGGTCGGGTTGTTGTCTCTTTGACACATTCCCCATTTCCATTCTCAATTTTATCATATACATGTACACATAATTGTTTGAAATCATTTCTTTGATTTGCATGGTATAAGACTTTGATATTAGATAATATAACTATCTCTATGGGATAAATCTGAAAACCACTAGAACCAAAGAAATCCAAAAGGTTTTCAACAAAAAGGGGGATAATTGTACCATATACATTCATTAACACTTATAATATCAACTCAACACTTTTTTTATTCGACTGCAAATTTTTTTTTTGGTAGTATGTTGCTATCACATCGTCTTTGTCAGCATCGTCTGAAGACGGATGATTTCAGAATGATAACTTTAGTATAAGTTAATAGAAATCAATAATATTCTTACACAAGGTTTATAACCACTAAAGAAAGGTTGGGACCGATTTTTGGGGTTTTAGTCCCAACAATTTAGGAATTGAGGGCCAAAAGGGTCCAAAATGAAACTTTTGTTTGATTTTATCAAAAAATGAATTATTGGGGTTATTTGATATGCGGAATCTAACCGTTAATCAATTTTATTAACCCTTACCATGCGGTGACCATCATTTGACGGGCGTACCCTAATAACCGTTATTTGGCTCCAATGGCGTTCAATACTCTTAGAAGTCCACTTTATGATACTTATTTTAAAAGTTATGCATGTTCCCTCAACCTGAGCCTATTCATATTCACGTTTCTCATGTATAAGAAGCATTTTGAGCACAAATACGGACTTAGAAAATTGAAATTGGATAAGTTCAGAGACATAAAACTTGCAGAAATAGTGCAAACCCAAGGCCATATAACTACTGATCATTATTATTATTAAAATACGCATAGGAAACAACTACTTCCAGTTTTGGGTCCATTAGAAGTAAAAAATTGGCAAAAATCGTGAAATTCAGTATTTTTGGTCCAAATGACCTTCTGTAGACTGCTGAACCAAGATCAGATTCACTCCGACCTAACAACTGTTGGGGTCAATTTGTTCACTAGGGTCCACTCTACATGCAGGCTACAGCTGGATACCTTAACCAGCATCCCTGGGTCTTCTGAGTCAATAGAGAAGGGATGAAAAATCAGCAATATTGACGATTTTTACACCTGATGACCCACTTTGGGGCAAATTCCCACCCACCTATGCTGTGTCAACTTTTTAATCACAATCCAAATTCAGAGCTGTATCAAGCTTGAATTTTTTGTTCATACTTGCCCCAACTGTTCAGGGTTCAACCTCTGCGGTGGTATCAAGCTGCGCCCTGCAGAGCATTTTATTAAAGTTAGAATTAGCTTTTGATGACAAGTGATTTGTTGAAAATATTTTTTTTCAGGTAACTGTTGTAAAAGGAGAGAATTAAATAACACAGCACATCAACATTTGAATCACTGTTTTCTGGAATGCATATTCCCAGTGAGAACAATACATACATTCACTCCAAGGATATTGTGAGAAATCAAACTGTCATGGATTTGTCTATGTGATCTCATCAAGTGCAGATAACTCTGATCTGTGAAATTTGCAATTTGGAAAGTTCATAAATCTTGAAAGGATGTTTGGAATTTTTGGATTTGTATAATTTCTTGAAAAAAGAATCTGCAACTTTTCTTTATTTTGTGGAAGATTTTGACATGAATTATAAGTATCAAGTTTGCAAATTTTTTTGGCCAATTATTCACAAATTTACAAGTAACTAATTTTTCTTGTATTCTTTTTATTCAAATTCCATACAGAATTGCAAAGTTTTGACTACCTGCTTGACAGTTCATGATCTTTGTATATGAAATAAAGTCAAAATTACAATGGCTAATATAGGAGTATAATATCAGCAGGTTAAGTATTATATGTTATTCCAGTAATCTAGTAAAAAAAGTGCAGAGTACTAGGGTTTGAACTGATATCACCTTACAGTTCCTTACTTGAGCGCCGGAAGTCATTGGTGCGATTCCATACTGGTGTTAAAACTACAGAATTTAGCATTATTATTTGCCAATTCTCTTTATGTAGAAATAGTAATGGGAATGTTCATCATCAATTTGAATTATTATTGCATATTCATTAAACAACAAACTTTTTTTTCTCTACTTTGTTATTTTTATTTGTGTTCCACAATGTCCCTTGAAAACAAAACAGATCATTTGTCTTTTCTATTGGTCTATTTTCGTTTTGAAATATTGATGGATTGAATAGCACAAAAATCATGCCGTGTTAAAATAAGATTTCTTTAGCAAACAACACCACTTCTATGACATTGCCACAGGAATGAAATGAGAGTAAGAACACAAGACCACCTCAAGAGTACAAAATTTTAACTAATTTTAAACAAGACCTTACATGTAATTCCATGTATTGGGCAACTTACATTGCAATCAGTAACATGTTTTACACATTAAATGCAATGTAATGCACTACAGGGAATTGAAATTACAAATTAGCACTGCCCTTAGCCTGTATGTTACACTGAATTAGGTATCTTTCTATAATGAAATATGCTTTATGAATGTTTGGAAACATGAACCCTTCCATTCTCACCTCTTCTTCCAGATTTTCATGTCTCTATGCTACGCTTTATTAGGTATTTATTTTAAATGAAATCGAAGTTTGAAGTTTAAAATAAGTTAAAAAAAAACACATCAAAGCATGGCCGTAGGTGTATGACCCAAGAGACAACAACACTGCCATAAATGTACAAGTCAAGAGAGTTACGAGATCATGACATTGATTATGTGTACAACCTAAAAAGTTGAAGAGCATGACCATATAGGCGTACAACACATGAAACATATAAGAACATTACCGCAGGTGTTCAAACCGATATACTTACTAGAATACGACCATATATGTACAACCCAAGAGACTTACAGGAACATGACCATATATATACAACACATGAGACATATAAGAACATAATCACAGGTGTACAACACATGAGACAAAAGAACATGACCACAGGTGTAAAACACATGAGACATATAAGAACATGATCACAGGTGTAAAACACATGAGACATATAAGAACATGACCACAGGTGTACAACACATGAGACATAAGAACATGACCACAGGTGTACAACACATGAGACATAAAAAACATTACCACAGGTGTACAATACATGAGACAAGAACATGACCATAGCTTTACAACCTAAGAGACAAGAACATGACTATAGTTGTACAATCTTAGGTGTAAAATCCATGAAACTTGCAAGAACATGACCATAGGTGTATAAGCCAAGATACTTACAAGAACATGGCCATATGCGAACAAACACAAGAGACTTGCAAGTACATGCATGAGCATGGCTGTACATCCATAGAGACCTACAAAAACATAACCATACATGTACAATCCAGACGACGAGAACATAAACGTAGGTATACAAGCCAAGAGCCTAACAAAAACATGACCATAGGTTTACACGCAAAAAGGCTAACACAATAAAACTACCACAGGTGGTTAAGCCAAGAGACAAGAACATTGCAAAATAACAGACAGATAATAGATTGTGCCTTAAATGAAGCATAAACCGTAGCCAACAAATCATTGAGTCAGACTCTTAAGAATTTCTTATCTGTTTTGCCCTGCATGTATCATGAGGGAATGTTTGTTTTTATAGCACTTAATATATAGACGTATATCCTGCAGAACCATTTGGAATGCAGTAGGATCCAAAATCCTTCTTGTATGAATTGAAATTCCAATATCTTCTCGTAGAAATTGTTCACTGTTTAATGTGTTTTTGGTATGGTCCTTTTCTCGTACCGGTATACTTTAAGCATTAGGTTTACTATATTTGGTTTATGGCATAATTGCCAGGTGGACATGTCTGTCTGGCAATTCATCTGCCCTTGACCTCTGTTGATCTCTGTTTCTTGCATCAAGTCAGTGTACGTCCGTTTGTCATATACTAGAAGAATTGGGTAAGCTGTATGAACTGTTTACGATGATTGCGAGGGGTACATGTCTGACTGGCAGATTTGAAGGTCTGAAGCATGGAGTATACATACAGTGATCTTTTATAAAAGTTAAAGTACTGGACGAAGTTGAAACTTGTAATATAAGATTCATTTTTGTAATATTTGTATCACCAATCAAAAAACACACATTGTTTAACCAACAGTTATCAAACTTCCCCGGGTACCAGGCTTATAGATTTTGTTCTAATTTAGTACGCCAGACGCGCGTTTCGTCTGCATAAAACTCATCAGTGACGCTCAGATCGAAATAGTTATAAAGCCAAAAAAGTACAAAGAAGAAAAGCGTTGGGTACCAAAAATTCCAAAAAGGTGTGCCAAATACGGCTATGGTAATATATGCCTGGGATAAGAAAATCCTTAGTTTTTCGGATTATTCATACTTACGTAAACAGGGAATCATAGAAATGACCAAATAATTAGTTATATCCATGTCAGAGTGCTGACTACTGGGCAGGTGATACCCTCAGAGAAGAAACGTCAACCAGCAGTGGCATCTACTCGGTGGTGTTAATAGTTATCAAAGGTACCAAGCTTATAATGTAATACGCCAGACGCGAGTTTCGTCTACATAATATTCATCGGTGACGCTCAGATCAAAATAGTTATAAAGCCAATCAAGTACAAAGTATAAGAGCATTGAGTACCAACAATTCCCAAAAGGTGTGCCAAATACGGCTACGGTAATCTGCCAGGGATAAAAAAAAATCCTTAGTTTTTTCGAAAAAATCATACTTTTTGTAAACAGGAAATATAAATGACCATATAATTAATATCCATGTTCACATCGGAGTGCTGACTATCTGCATGGTGATACCCTCGGGGCGAAACGTCCACCAGCAGTTGCATCGACCCAGTGGCAGTGTAACATTTGTAAATGGAATTTGGAGAATATTGAACTTTATTTTATGATCTAAAGGCCCTGTTTATCATTATTTAAGTGTCAGTCATCTAACCTCTTGTTTTTACGTTGACATTACTTGTAATAATATGCCGTAGTTGGCCCTTGGTTAAATTAGATATTCCTTGGCTAGGTCTTGGTTAAATCAAGGAGCTTATATGACCTCCTTGGTTAAATGTAATATTCTATTGTTTTTTTTCTCGTTTAGATGTTATTCTTATTTGCACCTTATTAAAGTGATTTCACCTTAATCTCATGAGTACCTCGAAACAAACATTACAGGACTCTATTTTGTAATTTGTTTTTCTTGTGATCAGTTTTGAAATGTTTTTACTGAATCGTATTATAATATCTTCTTTCATGTTTAAAATACAAAGCAACTGAGAGATTCAATGCACTGCGGCCAGGGGCGGATTTAGGGGGGGGGGGGCAGGGGGCCCGCCCCCCCCTTTTTGGGAAAAAAAATTGGTTGCTTATATAGGGAATCACTGAAATGTGACTGGACCGGGCCCCCTCTTAGGTCAGTCCGTGGGACCCCACTTATGAAAAATCCTGGATCCGCCACTGGCGGCGGTCTTAAGGGCATACGATACAGTTTTGATCATATATTTACAAGTTCATGAAAATTTGCATGTAGGCTATTTTTTACCTGATTAAATCAAATATGTAATAAAAAATATACCTTCATGTGCTACTTTTTGAGTAAAATGAGGTCGAAATTTTGTATATTTGCTCGATATTCAGATTTGTGGCCGTAATTTCTTTTTCGAAAGAAAGACATAACTTTTTTGTTATAAAAGATAAACACAAATTGTTTTTTGTTAAATAATCGGTAATTTCTGTATTTTATAAATCTCCCCAAAAAACATGCGATTTTTTATTCAGAAATAACTCATATTTATCAAATGTTCATGAATTGAGCAAAAAACGTAATTTTTTACTGCATGTTTATCAAAATTTAAAAAAATCCTATATTTACAGTTTTATAAAATTTGGGTCCCATAATCTCCCTGCAAAATGAAACAAAATGCCGTTTTGAAAAATAGGAGTCCATGAACTCGTTTTCAAATTAAATCAGTCGAAAAATGCATCTTTTCCCGATATGTCAAAGTTTGACGTCGTGAAAATAACAAATTACGTTAGCAACGTCATTACCTTCTCTGTAACTGTATCGTATGCCCTTAATATAATATTAGGAACGTCTTACTAGTATAACAGAACAGAGAGAGATATTGTTTGAAATCAGAATGGTTGTGAAAAAAACAGAATTTAAATAAATTCAATAGAGACGAAGGAAACAACAATTCAGCTCTAAAAGGGATTATAAGTGTCGTATACAAAAGATAAATAAGTGTGTATCAATTTGAAGTGTCATATATTCCTCGCATATATCTAATGATCAATTATACACTTAACAAACTAAGTAGGTTTTTAAAAGTGATTTGACCGAAATGATTGCCAGGAAATATCAACTACAAAGCGGGGATATTAGGACACGATCTAATTTGGTTCTAAGAAATTTAAGTTGGTTTACACAAATAAGGCCGTTAGTTTTCTCGTTTGAGTCATTTCATGACCTTTTATAGCTGATCATGCGGTATGGGCTTTGCTCATTGTTGAAGGTCGAACCGCAACGTGGACCTATAGTTGTTAATTTCTGAGTCATTTGATCTCTTGTGGAGAGTTGCCTCATTGGAAATCATACCACAGTTTCTTGTTTATGTTGTATCGATAACATGAATGGTTTAATCATTTTTCTTTTAACACCACTTTTTATTTTTAAATTGCTAAGTTTTTTGACGTGGTGGAACTTTAAACGAGAAAAGTCGATGTAGCTCACTACCTAAATGTTACTGTACCCTGTTACCATACGATTCTTATACAAACAGATTTCAATTGTTTTTTTTTTGTTTGTTGTTGGAGTAAAAACTTATACAACCATTTAGCAATTTGATTTTCCATATCCGAAGATACTGAATAGATTTCGTGAGTGGTCGATGATTTAGATTTTGTCCAATTTAACACAAACAATATTTTGGGATAGTTCAATACAGCCTTACCAGTACTACACATGCAAAATTTACTCACGTGAATTTCACATGAATCTCACACGAAATTTAAGTGAAAAATAACACGCAAGATTAACCTCAAACGAACTTATACTTACACACGTGTTTATGTGCTTTTCACGTGAGTTGAGATTCACACAATTCTCACGTGAAATTTTTCACATGAATTTCACGTGAACTTTACCCCCAAACAATGGGGTTTTTTTTCATGATTTTATTTGAATTTAAAATTTAGATGTTGTAAGAATCACTATATTTTAAAATTCTTGTGAATTTCACGTGAGGTTCATGTGAAAATTCACATAAACTGACATGTGAGTTTCACGTATATAAGCTCGTTTGAGGTGAAATTAAATTTAGTGAAACTTACATGTGTACCAGAAGTCCGTATCAATCATAAATTGTGTTTCGAAATTGTCTCATTTTGCAACCTTTCTTAATCTATTTGTTTATTTTTTTTACACCTAAGTCTCCTTTAGTCTCCTTTTGTAATACAGCGCTGTTACATAGCAAATTAAGAAACATATGGCGTGCATTCATATTATGTGACACAGTGAAAAGAATTAAGTCTGATAATATGTATTATTGTGAAAAGATTAACAGTGCACCCTAGTATCGTGGATGGTAAAAAGATGAACAGTGACATACCATGTGCTATGGTGAAGAGATGCATAGGTAGATAGCATGTGCCATGATGAAAAGATGAACTGCCAATTACTCTAGTCTAAGTGCCATGGTACAAAGATGGACAGTCATATACCGTGTAATATGGTAAAAAGATGTAAAGGTAGATACCGTGTGTCATGATCAAAAGATGGACTGCCAATTACTCTTGTGCCATGGTACAAAAATGAACAGTCATATATATATACCGTGTGCTATGGTAAAAAGATGTACAGGCAGATACCATGTCTCATGGCGAGAAGATGAATTGCCAATAACTCTTGTGCCATGGTACAAAGATGAACAGTCATATGCAGTGTAATATGGTAAAAAGGTGTACATGCAGATACCGTGTGTCATGGTGAAAAGATGAACAGCCAATTACTCTAGTGCCATGATACAAAAATGGACAGTCATATACTGTGTAATATGGTTAAAATATGTACAGGCAGTTACCGTGTTTCATGATTGAAAGATGAACAGTAACATACCATGTACTATGGTGCAAAGATGTATGGGCAGATACCGTGTTTCATGATGAAAAGTCAATTACTCTTGTGCCATGGTAAAAAGATGAACAGTCATATACCGTGTTCCATGTTGAAAAGATGTACAGGCAGATACTGTGTGTCATAGTGAAAAGATGACCAGCCAATTACTCAAGTGCCATGGTAAACAGTTGGACAGTCATATACCGTATGTTTTGGTAAAAGGTATACAGGCAGATATTGTGTGCCATGGTTAAAAGATGAACAGTGATATGTCATGTGCATGAGGTATGGGGAAAAGATGTATAGACAGATACCGTGTGTTATGATGGAAAGATGGACTGCCAATTATTCTAGTGCCATGATACAAAGATAAATTAATTTAGCTTATAAATAACTTAAAAGTATTTAATTATATTGTGATGTTTTTTTTCGCCTGTAAATTGACAAATTTTCTGGAAAATGAATATAAAATAAATAACGGTTGTGATGAGCAGACACCAAGCAGACGGTTGCACTCTAGCATAGAGCGTGGACTTGACAGCTGTCACAACCTCATAGTACTTGATACAGATAAATGCATGAATACGTCATTACCAGTCAGCAATTATACCTCATTAATGGGATTTAAGATGATGTTGTCAGCACTTCATATATCAGGCACCAAATTCAATTTCTATGAAGTTTAGATGATGTATATGTAACAAAATATTTGTTCCGGCGTGACATTTGTTCCGCCGGAACAAATTTCAAATGAAATATGTTCCACCGGAACTTATGTCACAGAAAATATGTTCCAGCACTATAAAATTTGTTCCGGAACTAATTTTTTAAACAAGTGTGAAATAAGTTCCGGAACAAAAATTACAGCACCATGAGTTTTGTTCCAATACTAAAATTTAAAAGAAAAGGTGAAATAAGTTCCTGTGATATTAGTTTTGAACAAAGATATTTTATAGAAATCAATGAAAATGTTCTGCTCAACCTAATTCACAGAAAATAAGAACTGTGCTTGCATGGGGTACATTTGCAATTGATAAAGATAAGAAATAAAAGCAATGATAATGTATCATAATTTATATATCTATGTTTTATCCTTTATGTGGTATTGGACCTTCTTGTTTCCTGTTGATCCGTCATGGGTGTTCTTATTATACATGTACTTAGCTATGGTCATTGCACAGTTTTAAAAGAGTGTGTCTTTTGTTTCTTTGTCCTTTAAAATAATTGATCAGTCACTTTGTCCTTTTTTAAAAAGTGCAAATGTTCATCTTTAACTATGATACCTTTTTTGGGGGAATGACTTTTATTATTATTTCTTATTCTACTCTTTCCTAGTTCATAATTGTCATTTTTAGTATTATTAATTGAGTATGTTATTTAACTTTTGCTGAACTCCGCATGATCCAAATTGGATGTTTACACGTCAAGTTTATTTATTACATTATCAATATAATACAGATTATAAATACATGTTTTTTATAATGACTTTAAACTGACTGATGACAAGTGCTCAGTATATCAGATAACTTGTTTAACCAGTGGAACATATTTCATAGACAAGGAACTTATTTCACCAGGTGAGGAACAAATCTCACAAATCCAGAACTTATTTCACCAGGTAAGGAACAAATCTCACAAACATGGAACTTATTTCACTAGGTAAGGAACAAATTTCACCAACCCAGAACTTATTTCACCAGGTAAAGTGTGGAACTTATTTCACATAGATGGAACAAATTATATAGAAATTGTCTGTGTAAAAAGTTCTCCCAGAACATATTACCTGTGAAATTAGGTCCACTGGAACTTTTTTCACAGGAACAAATTTTGGCTCACATATACGCCGATGACTCCATAAAAGTACGGTTTTGGAATAGAACTGAAATAGACTATAGGAAGATCTGCAAGGTCAGTTCAAACTACAAGCACTTGTCTCTGGAAAAATTTCCTGTATTTTAGGGAACAGTATATCTAAAGTCAACTTATATATGTTCCTGTAGTTAAAACTAGAGAGAAAAAAACATATCGACTCGCTACGCCGCTCTGCAGTATCTTTACAAAATTTTACGTAGTACAGTCACATTCACTTGGGGAAAAAATTGTTATATACGTTAGTGTTATTTCAAGGTATATATATGTTCCTGTATATTTACTCCTTGAAATAACACTAACGTACGTATATAAGATTTTTTTTTACAAGTGCATGACTGTGATCGAAACGGGGTGTAATTGTAAAATATTGTAAAGATACTGCCGAGCGTATCGAGTCGATCTGTTTTTTTCTAGTGTTAACCAAGGATTTGTGTAACTGACTATACAAATCCTTGTTTTTAATAACTAAGAAAAAATATTTTTTCGATATTTTTTTTTGACTCCGTCACTTTAGACCGTGAAATACAATATTAATTTAAATACCATAACATAACATTTTGTCTCTGAAAAAAATGGACACTTTATTTGAAATATAAATAAATCAAATCAAATCATCAAATCAAATAATTTTATTGGTGTAAATTCATATACAGAAATGATACCAGCCGACATTTAAAATTTACTTTTAAAACTGTTAAATATGTCATCTCAAATTAAGAAACCAGATACTAGGTTGTATCTTAAAGTATCATAATCTCTTGCATAATTCAATTTGAATACAATTAACATAATACCATTTTATGAAACAGTTGTTTAGTTAAATACCGGACGCAAGACTTAGTAATTCCCCCTTAAACTACCCCTCTTATCTTTGGCGACAGTAATCCTTTTAATGGCCTCTTTGTCGCTACCGGAAGTTGTCAGTTTCAGACTCATTTGCATACAATATTTTGCTTTCTGTTTAAATGAATGGGGATGAAAATGACAGAAAATATATCATGATCTCGATATCTAGCCATGGCTAGTAACGGATCTAGGCGACATGGAACATCTACTATGAAAATTCGTTTAACAGGTACACCTTATTTCACAAATTACTCGTCTGTAAGAACGAAACCAAACGGTATTTGTCGATGACCCATTGTACTCCAAAGAAAAATGGCTGCCTTGAGGAATCCAGTAGCAATTAATATCATCATTACAGTGGTATTGTTGAGTGTACCAACTATTTAAAGAAAGAATTACGGTCTATATATATGTAAATTCAGATACATTATAATTTGACGGCTTCATTTGTTGAGACCACTCTTAAAATGATGCACATTACCATCATCAGTGAAAAACTATATTTGACAACAAGTAAGGACTGAAAACCCCTTTTACTTTCTCTTTGACCACAAAGGATGATTATGAACTGCGTTTTTCTGATTACAGTCTCATTGGCATTGCTTTTGTTGGATACCTAATTTTGACATTGTGATTACCCATAGGCATATAAGTTCTTATCAAATCACTTGATAATTATTGTCATTCACATGAGTCATACTGGATATATTGCAGGGTAGGTCGTTGCGACATCATCTTACTAACCAAATGTATTGTTGAGGATCACCTTGAAAATCCTGATCCTGAAAAAAACAATTGATCAATCATTTAATGAGAATAATCGGACAGCATGCTCCAATTTGATTTTCGATTACAATAGGTTTTGAACACTTTTTGTCTCGCCAGCTATGAATGGCGCTTTATGGGAAACATCAGTATTGCTTTTATGGCATTGTGTTCTCTTAATTTAACATTTAGCCTTATCAGTTTTGAATATAATGAATTCAGACAGATTTGCATGTGACAAGGTAATATGGAATCGCATAGTTGGAACCACTTTAACAAATGTATAAGTGTCAAAAGTTTATTAGTTTATACATGTACATTTAAATTATGAAGCAATTCAAAAACATTCATACCCTCGTTTAATTCTGAAACTCTTATTCTTGTGCATGTCACATATATTATTGACAAATTGTTGAATAACTTCCCAAAGATGCAGATTTATGAATGCAGAGTACCATATGTACATGTACGCCTCAAAAGTTTGTATATGGATTAAGTTCAAATTGATAGTCCTTTTTAATTGGAGTTGTATATAATTATTTACATTTACCTGGCAATGTTAAAAGGTTAATTTATTAAGTTATTTTTTAAATGAAAATTGTGATAGATGAAACAAAATATTCAATAATCTTGATTTGGGGATTAATATATATAATAATTGATAATCATGCAGTCTGCATGGTTAGCCACTAGTCCGATGCCCCAGACTAGTAAAATTTGGTTCGGACTAGTTAGTTTTTGCAAAACTTTGTTTGGTCCAAAAGGAAAAATGTCAAAATATTGGTCTTCGGACTAGTAGTTGAAAAAGTTTTTGGTGCAGACTGATCATGTTATCATTCACTGACCAAATTTTAACATTTGCAATAGGTAATCATGATAATATACATGTAAAAATATGAGATGACATTACAGCTTTATTGTACATTTTGTATACATGTACATTTGTACTAAGTCTGACCAATCCCAAACTGTTCTAGGAATATTTGATTTCCTGGTTGTGTCAAATTCTACATAAATTTCAATTATTTATTCCTGAAAAGATAACTTTCAAATAAAAATTTATATGAATAATCAGTATGTCACAATTTACTCTCGAAATACATTGTAGATTTATCTTTTTATTGGTTTCATTGCTGTGAAAACAATAGATAGAATGCATTGCACAAAAAAGCTTTTTCTGTATTGTACATGCATGGTAATTTTACATTGTACTTCCAGTACAACCACTTCTGATCTTTATTCAAAGTTTATGCATCTCTGTGTTTAAAAGAATTAACAAGCTTTTTATTTGTTAAAAGAATGAGGAAGATACAAATTTGACAGGAAATAATACAAATTTGGTACATAATTCAAATTTGGTACATAATTTAGGCAACAGTAGTATACATGTACCACTGTTCGAGGAAATACTTTAATGAGGATTTTACTTGGGAATGTACCTTAATCATTTCAAAAGAAATTGTTTTTTTCATGTTGTCTTAATATGAGGCAGGCATTACCTGTAAATGGGGACGAAGTCTGTATGAATTATTTTTCTATAACTTAAATATTTGTTAAAAAAAGAAACAGAAATATACCGTAACGTTTCCGATTTTGGTTCTGTTGTTAGGGAGTTTAGTTGTGCGTAAGTAATGACGTCATATGAAATGTAAACAAAGAAACGCTTTCATTAGGTAACGTTTTTTCATATAAAAATGAAATTGATATTGCGTTCCTTCCTATTTATAATAGCTGGTAAATATATATTTTACTGAAAGATTCATACAAACAAAACCGGAAAAAGGAAGTACATTGTAGATTTCTGCGCAGGTCCGGGATTTCAAAACATGACATAAATAAAATTAAATGATTTTGAGTTCATTAGTACAATGAAAAATTCGGGAAATTTCCCCTTTTTTTTATTGAATTTTCTACTGTTATTGGGGACTTCGTCCCCATATTAATTTTGTTTTTTCTTGACAAATGGCTTGAGAAAATACTTGAAGTGCTGCAGTCTGCACGGTTAGCCACTAGTCTGATGCCCCAGCTGGCTAGTAAAAGTTCATTGGGACTAGTAAGTTCTCGCAAAACTTTGTTTGGACAAATAAGAAAAATGTCTGGATATTAGTCTTCGGACTAGTAGTTGAAAAAGTTTTTGGTGTAGACTGCTGTGTCACAGTTTGGGCAGGGTAACTGCTATCAATAATGGTTAAAGTTTATAATTATTTTTTTAACAAGATCACTGTTACATTTTATGTTTATGGCATTGTAATTTAATTACACACAAATTAACATAGAATTGATAATTTCTAACCATTCACATACTGTTTATGATACTTAAATGTAGAAATTGTGGGTTGTTTGGGTTTCGGTATTGAAATTTATACTACAGTGTACCATGTCATGATGAGTATGCTCAGTGATTGAAAAAATCTGTTATATATTTATATGTACGTGTACACATATCATACAAGAACATGTTTTTTTTCTATTTTAGTTCTATGTGCCAAGAACTTAGCCAAGAAAGACTTCTTCCGTAAGTATATCAGTCCAAATACTGTCTTTTCACATTTGGCTGATTGGTTACATACATGCATCAACCAATTTGTCATTACATGGACACTGTAAAAATGTCAGTTGTATGGAAAACAAAAGTGAATAAACACAAAATAAACCTTTCACCGTTATTAAGATTTAGTCTTTCTATAGTGCTCATTAGTTCACCATTTACAAAAGGAATTTTGTGAACCGAAAAAAACAACAAATGTAAGGAAATTTTATGTGGCAACATGCTGTCACTCTTCTTTTCTGTGGAATTCTTTATGTAAATAGAAATGGTTCATATTTAGTTTTATGCAGCATCATGACAGCATTGAGTTGTAATGTGTATACTATAGGACAATAATACATCTTATTTTATATATACAAAAATGTACAATGTATCATTTGGTATTGTGAATGAGAGTTGCTTATATTCATATTTCAAATCAAAGGGAAGATTATTCCCACTCCCAGTATAAAGAATAAAACTATATTCCTATATTTTGATGTACAATGTTACTTTTTGTACCTAACAATACAAATTGTTTTCATCTTGCCATGACAAAGTCAAAAAGCATATATACATGTATGTATGCTGTTTCCAGCAGCGGTGTCAACAATGCATCAGTTTCTGATTAGGTCTAGTTTATGGTGAACCAAAAGTTTTGCATAATTGAAAAATACAAAAAGGCAAGATATACATTGTTAATGTATCTCTGTGATAATTATATCAGTTTATTTTTGTATCATTCCATACATTTCTTAAATTCAATATCCAAATATGCAATAATGCATTCATAGTAAATTACACATGTATTATGTAGGACACAAGAGCATAAGATTTGACAACCTATTTTGAATAGGACTGCATGTAAATAACCATAGAAATGTTTTTAATCATTACTTTTCCCAGCAAATAATGTATTAATTTGATATTTCAGGCCTTCCTGATCCCTTTGCTAAAATTAGTGTGGATGGTTCCGGCCAGTGTCATTCTACTGATACAAGTAAAAATACCTTGGATCCAAAATGGAACCAACATTATGACCTGTAAGTTTTGGTTAGATTTAAGATTTTTGCATTTATATCGTAAATAGTTTTAGTACTGCATGCATGTATATTCATCACATTTTGTTCTTCTTACATTTGTACTTATTATACTTTGTCATTTGTACAAGTACAATGTAAATGAGGCAAATATATTGTGCTTGTAAAGTTGTTATAAAGTTGAAAGTACTTTTAAGGTCTATTTTATTAGAAGAAATTAATATTCTAAACTTCCTAAAATATTCTTGACTTAATCAAAATCTTGTTTTTAAATACAATGTTTGATTTCATAAATAAAATAATTCTTAGGGTTCTTTGATATGCTGAATCATAACTTGTATTTAGATTTTGAATATTGGACCTTAATAGGTAAATGCCCAATTTAAAAAATTAAGTTCTTTAATTAGACCACATTCATTCTGTGTCTAGAAACATATTCTGTGTCAAATATTCAATCACAATCCAAATTCAGAGCTGTATCAAGCTTGAATGTTGTGTCCATACTTGGGTTTGAACTCTGCAGTTGTATCAAGCTGTTCCCTGTAGAGCATTTTATTAATACAATGTACCAATTCTATAATGTACTGGTGAGCTGAGAGTGTGAACAGAAAGTGTTATTGTGATCTAGATTTCCATATGTCAGCACAGGGTTGTTAATTTGTGATGAATTGGTTTTGCTAAAATGTATGATCTTCAATTTACTATTCTTTTACTGAGTACTACATGTACACTTAAGAATAATTTAGCCATAATGGAACTACATTTTATGCTTGAGGGATTACAGTGAATATTATTATTAGTGTTCATTTTACAAAATAGGGATGTAGCAATTTCATATATATAAAAAAACATTTATTCCAAAAGGGTAGGAGCACATGAGTGATAAAAACAACCAATTAAACCTCACAACACACTTTGGCAATTGTTTAAATTTAACTTATTACTTAGGAAAAGCATCATTGTAAGTGAAGTACATGTATACATATTTACAGCTAAGATTTGTGTTATATCAGACTGATTCCCAGCAATAGCTATATGTTCAAATGGAATGATTTGATTGTCTTGTGGCTTAACCCTTTCCTCCATAATTACTCTTTTTGACACCACCCCCTTTACTCCATAATGACGCCTTTTGACGCCTGTGTAGTACCTCAGTCGAAATGCTTTGACTACAAAATGTCTGCATCAGACTTAAAAAAGTTTGTATCCAATATAAAAAGAATATTTATGAGAATATCTGACTTGAATTTCATTGATGAAATATTCGTTTTCACAATGCATTAATACTTTTAACCTGATGATTTTTTTTATTGAAAAAAATCCTTCTGCGAATCAAGTATGTGAAGAAAAAAAATCCATGGAGGAAAGGGATATTTTGGTTTTGTTTACAAAATACAAATTTTCATCTGAATAACTAATTTTACTGAACTTCAGTAGGAAAACTGTCAATCCTAGTCAATTAAGATTGTAGTCATGCATACCTGCCATGTGAGGGATTAATTCTAACTCATAACCTCACTGCTGACATGCAAGACAGTAATTCCACTACTTGGACCACTCTGCCCCCAACCAAGACCATGCCATGACTTGTTGCCATTTTAATATGACAGGAAGTTAAAGGTTAACACAGAGCACAAGTTTTAAAAAGAGAAAATTGTTTATTTGCAACTAGATAATCACATAGTTAACTGTCTGCATGTATCATTAAGATTTTTTAGGCAAAGGGATATGTTGTATATTATTTCTTAGCCGGCAGAGTCAAATGTTGACTATTTTTTGTAATTTACTATACTTAGTGTAATTTAATGACTTTAAATGGAAATGTTAAAAATATAAATGGTCTAATTCATGTTCACAGATTTAACATTTAGTTCTTCAAATTGGAGACATTTTAAAAATATTTAATTTTAGGACTTCCATAAATAAACAAAATCATTACTCCAAATTTAAATTTTTCGTATTTGCATGTAGGTTAAGCTGAGGTGGAATATAGAATAAAATATGAAGCTTCAATGGTGTCAATGTCTATTTCAAAACTTTCTAAAGAATACACAGGAAATCATCAAATCTTTTCAAGTGTAGGCAAACTTATGATCAAATATATACATGTAAAGTCAAGGTTAGGAAAACTTATGTTCATATATATATACATGTAAAGCATTGTAAAGTAAGTGTAACATGATCAAAGGCAGTCAATTTGTTTGAAATTATTGTAACACATTTAAATGAGCTTAAATTTTGTAAATACACAAGTGTTACATTATAAATTAAATGGTTTTAAGTAAAAGGACTGATGTTAAGCATTTTGTTTTAATGTTTAATACATGTATGGTTCTGGTATGTGATTAATGAGACACTATAATAACATGAAGTTTATGATGTGTTTCATATTAAGATGATCTGACAGTTGGTTAGTGAGGTTACTTATTTATTATTAAAATTATAATTGCAACATTCATTTAAGAATGCAAAGGTTTTCTTGTGATATTTGTTCCAAATATGTATTGATTATTAAATCAAAAGGAAAAAGGAAATTTGCAGTTTAATAATTGATTATTTTGAAATTTTTGAAGTTTTTTATTATTTTAATGTTAAAAAGTTAAGGGAAAAACCATGTGTTTAATGCAATGAGTTAACTTAGTACAACAATGTTATTATGTGTTCTACTTTTTTATGCCCCACCTACGATAGTAGAGGGGCATCATGTTTTCTGGTCTGTGCCTCCGTTCTTCCATCTGTGCATCCGTGCGTCCGTTCGCTTCAGGTTAAAGTTTTTGGTCAAGGTAGTTTTTAAAGAAGTTGAAGTCCAATCAACTTGAAACTTAGTACACATGTTCCCCATGATATGATCTTTCTAATTTTAATGCCAAATTATAGTTTTGACCCCAATTTTATGGTCCATTGAACATAGAAAATGATAGTGTGAAGTTTAGGTTAAAGTTTTTGGTCAAGGTAGTTTTTGATGAAGTTAAAGTCCAATCAACTTGAAACTTAGTACACATGTTTCCTATGATATGATCTCTCTAATTATAATTCAAAATTAAAGTTTTGACCCCAATTTCACGGTCTACTGAACATAGAAAATGATAATGCGAGTGGGGCATCAGTGTACTATGGACACATTCTTGTTTCCCCTTACTTTCAGTTAATTGAAAATTAAAAGAATAAAACATTTCTAATTTATACTTAAAAAAAAAGGGTGAAGACCTGGTAATATTGAAAGACATACCAAAGCAGTTAAACTGTTTACATTTGTACTTTAAGATATCACATTATGTGACTTTGTCATATAGCCAGTGTTATTAAATGTCTAAATTGTTACCATTTTCTTATATAATTAGGTATCACATCATAAATATATAGAATTGATATATATATATATATATAGTATGGAAAAAAAAACCTTGGTGATATATAGACTTAAAAAAATATAAGCATATTTTGCTAGATACCAAGTCATTCCTTTGTGCTCAAACACAGGCCCACCAGCCCAGGATTGTAAAACTGATGTCAGACCTGTTAAAATCATCTCTATAAGTGATAAGAATCTAACTTAAATGGGCATAAAATTCATATTCAGGTTCACCATTGGCAGATTTTAAAGTTTATTGTAAAGTCTGCAAATCACTGACTATACTGCATTTGTACATGTGATTTGGTAAAAAAGATGTATAAAAGGTTTAATTATATAAAAGTAATATAATATCTAAAGAAATAGATATCAAAACAATTATTGATATATGATTTAACAATTGAATAATAAAACAATTATGTATCCAGGTAGAGGAATACTTTTGTTTATAAAACAGGGCACTGACCTAGGTTGAGTTAGTGAAAAACTATTTTATTTCTGCTACCATATATAATTTTTAATTAGATGTACATTCAAACAGAGTTGTTTTTCTTTGCCCAATAAACAATATAATTACATGATATAAGTATAATGAATTATCTACATCATCTTTATCTTACAACATTTAAAAGCCTATAGATACATGTTTAATGATTTACTGTCCTATAAAACAACTTTTACATGTATTTTTTGAAATTTCTTTAAAAAAAAAGGTGCTATTTTACGAAAGATACCTGAAAGGAGGATCACCCCCTCTTATATTGTGAACAAGTGTTATTTATCCTCTTTTCTACAGGTTAAACAATATGTCAGTTACCTTAGATTTTTACCTGAATGAGTATTGTAAATTGAGAACCTTTCTGTCCAAGATTACAAGTTTATGAGAGTCAGCAGTATTTTTGAATTGGAAAGTAAATTCAAAAAGAGCTACTGTTTGTCTAGTGAATTCAATATTCAGAGAAAAACTATTATAGTCATAAGTGACTTATATTCACTAATTGATACATTATTATTCAGTATACTATAGATTTTTTTACATGACAATAATGGCTATTTTTATCTCTGCAAGTTTGGGTGACATGTTCCATTAGGTTGGGTTTTAAGCAATTTATTTTGAAGTTTGTGTAGCAAATACATCTTACAAATCAGAAATACACTAAAATTTAAACAAAATGCATTTTAGTGTAGTCAGATATATTTGTTATTTCGTAGGTGTGGTGATTATATATATATATGTGTTTTGTAAAAATTAAGTAGCAAGGTATTGAAAAATGTGCAAAATTTATATTCTGCTTATTTGTTGAAAATGGATAAGTCTTGTAAAGCAATAATACTATAACAACTACAATTTGTCTTAAACCATTCCTTAAAAATCTTCTTGGTCAAATATTTCACATTCTTGGTGTATTGCCTAGCTTGGAAAACCCTGAACCTCTAATTTTCACCTAGGTTTTACTTGCCTAGACATAATCTGTAATGGTAACCAACTACATGACAGTTTAAGGATGTTATAGTTACTTTTGCCTTGTTTAAATTTTGTGTACGTGCCTGTATATTATAAATAAATATTATGTACAATTTTGAAACATTTTGGTCAGTACGTTGTACTACATATCAAGCCTAAGTGACTTGATAAATTCTTGTACATGTCCTGTATGTTGTTTGTGTATTTGTTGACTATAACACCTAATATGTTGATATCATCCTGTATTTATGGGCTTTTGATGCACAATTTGTGTAGTTTTGAACATCAATAAAAAAGAAAAACACCAAACATGATTTCTCAAACAGGTTTAAAGGGCTGTCTTGAATTTGCAGTAAGGTTTGCCATGTTGAAGGTTTTATCTGTGAATTTGAGATTGATTGTATATGCCAGGATTTTAATGCTCCATTTATGGGCATTATGTTTTCTGGCCTGAGTTTGTCTGTTGTTTGTCCGTCTGTCCCTCTTCAGGTTAAATTTTTTTGTCGAGGTAGTTTTTGATGAAATTTTAGACCAATTAACTTGAAACTTAGTACAGAACATAGAAAATGATAGTGTGGATGCGGGATGGGGCATCTATGTACTATGGACACACTCTAATTTGTCATAAAATTATACTCTAGATATCTTTTTCTTCAGTACATGATAATCCTTTTTGTGCTATTTCTGAAAAAGTTTTTTTAATGCATTTTAATGCAATATGAAAGGATTTTAATTGAAAATGTTTATAAATTTAGATTCTCATACTTCTTCTACAAGTTGTTGACATTATTAAAAAAAATATCTTCTTTATAATTACAGGTATATAGGGTCTAAGGACTCTGTAACTATTAGTGTATGGAACCATAAGAAGATCCACAAGAAACCTGGTGCTGGATTCTTAGGATGTGTTCGTATTATGTCCAATGCAATACAACAGTTGAAAGACACTGGATGTAAGTAAAGAAAACTACCTAATGAATGATGAATATTCGTATAGAAATCATGGTCAATAAAGTCACAGAGGAGAGACAATTGGGTCTTGCTTCAAATGTCAACAATTGTTCAAGTTTGCTTTGTCAGCACCTCTTTTGGAAGGTCAATGCTTTTTTTTGGCAGACAGTTGCATCACCACTGGCACACTTCTCAATTCCATGTACATTTTTTTTCCCTTGACCCTTCATTCTTTGTCCATTGACTTTTGTTATTTACATGATACACAGGCCAGACAGTGTCAACAGTTTATATAGACTTTTAGAGAATGAAAGAAGAAGAATTCCAATAAATCTTCATGGATTGTTACAGAAAATTGGACAGATGCTTCATGAAGATAAACAAAAATCCATCTGGAGACAAAATTTGTTTTAGGCAAGACACATAGTGAAAGTTTGTCAGCAACTAGAACATGTGGAATTGCATAAATATATTATATAAATAAGGAAAACAGATTTTATTTAGCTTTTAAAACACTTTCTGAGATTTAGAAACTTATAAATATCCAGAAAATTGAAATATGAATGTACAGGCCTAGGATGCATGCAGAGGTGGATTTTGAATTTAATGGGTTGGTCCAGGGTGACCCAGGCCTTTTTAGTAGAAAAAAAAATTGGTTGATTATTTAAAAACTGGCCCCTTCTTAGGCAGTCTGTGGGCCCACACACCTGGACCTGCCACTGGCTTGTTATTTTCATTTTAAGCATAAGATTCAACTATGTGTACTCAAAAGAAGGAATTCAGTGGCCCAATTAAATTCAATATCAGTTTACATGAGAAATTCAGAAGCAATAACATCATTTTAAAGAGAATTTGTAAGGCCTTCAGAAATATTAATTTATGTCAAATTGCTGAATAATTTTGCATTCTTTTTGTGCATCTACACATTTGTACTTCCTTTTTTTCCATATTCATGTATATAGTTCATCATGCTTCAGTTGCATGCAAATCTTTAAATCTTTCTACAAATCTGAGAGATCATCCATTTATGTACCTACTACCTTATATGGCTTATAAAGTAGTTTTTATAGCATTCAGTTCCTTAGATAAATGGCAAAATATCTATCTTTAGTTGGTGAATATCAGATAAAAAAAAAATGATAGATAAAATGTCAAGGAAATCTGTATTATGTAAGTCACGGTTGGGGTGTGATTTGTTCTTTGATGAGGGAAGCATTTGTAAATATTATTATGTAAACCATGTGTGTTATGAGTTACATTCATATACTGGTAGATCAATTTATGCAATGGAAGGTCCAAACAGGGGAACGATTTCCCAACAAAAATCATTTACAGTTAAACATTAAAATTTTAATGGTTGATTTTTATGACATTTTTACATACATTTTAGAAAGTAATTCCTTAGTAGTACTTATTGCCCTTGAATCGTAAGGTTACCTTTATATTACTTAATGCATAGTAAAGATTCATCAGACAGATTTACAGCTACTGTTGCTATTACTGACAGATTAAGGGCAAAATGTTGGCAATGTTGTCAAAAAATAAAGATTCTCATCACTTGATCCAAATAATTTTACTCTTTCTCA
Source organism: Mytilus trossulus (assembly GCF_036588685.1). Taxonomy (NCBI): domain Eukaryota; kingdom Metazoa; phylum Mollusca; class Bivalvia; order Mytilida; family Mytilidae; genus Mytilus; species Mytilus trossulus. Next base: position 64,534,159 of record NC_086379.1, read on the forward strand.
AGATTAACAAATCACATTGGTAATTATAAAGCAGTATATACATACTGTACAATAGATATATTGACATAGCTTACTTTTGTGTTGTGTATCCCCTGACTACTTAATGGACTAGGCCAGTTTGTACTTTGGTGTAGGTAAAATGGATTAAACAAGATGTTTGACAGGGGGAGTGTTTTAAACTTCATGTCATATACCATGTTGACATTATTGTGATATTATAAAGGACACATTCACATTCAATGAACTACCACCACTGAAAAAAACAACCATGAAAAATAATATAAACATATATGTGAAATAAGGAATTTTTATAAAATAATAATAATAAGTGACATTTTTATGAATTTTGGATAATTATCTATTTACTAATAACACTTGTACCAAACTAGTAATAGTAATATTTCAATGTCTGTGTGTGTTTCTATGCCTATTAGGAGTGCAAATCCAAATAATAGACGACCAAGTATTTCTGTTACAGTTCAACGTTTGGACCTACAGAGGAATAACAGTGATGATAATGATAATGTTCGTGGACAGATTGTCATCAGTTTGATATCCCGGGACCGAGGAGGTTCAGGCTCCGGTCCAGTTAATACTGATGCTTCAGGAATACCTCCATCGATTCCTAGTGATCCTAATGAATTACCAGAAGGGTAAGTCTACTAATATTACCCCTATATTTTATGGTTTGTATAGAACCATATATCTTACTTTGACAATTTCTGTGGCAAGAAGTCTGTTTCTTATTGCATGATGTTGATCCTCGGATAAAGGTTTTATTTGCAAATTAGTGACAAAAACATTTATGGATTCGGGTAACTGTAAATTCATAAATTATAACGACTTTTTTATTATTGCAAACAGTTCAACAGGATTACATCGCAATAATAAAAACTTGAATTTTGATTTTTTTTATATGAATACAACAATATCGCAAAAAATAAAATAGAATTTTAGTCTAAAATGAAAAAAATGCATTAATAAATGCATGCAATAATTTCTGAATTTACAGTATTCTGGTTTGATTTGAACCCTTTCACTCAGAATTAGAAATTATCACTTGTTTTCCTGTCTTTCTATAGACAGCTTGCATTGTTTCTAAATAATGTTGAGATATTTCCTACATGAACTACTTTTGGGTAAAATGATATGGGATTCTTTATTTTATGTGAACAGAAGTTATAAATAAAAATTTTGATGTACGGTAGATAACATGATGTCTTTTCAATTATATTTAATTGTAAGAAGACATTGAAAAGTCATTTTTTGATGCTGAATGCATTATTTGAAGTGTCTATATACTAGTTCATTAGCTTGTTGCATACAACATATCTGTGTTGTCCTTGAGTCACAGACATCATAATACCAGATGGATTTGAAAAAAGTGTTTCAAAATATATATTTTTTTCTAAAGATTCAAATAGAATTAATTGAAAAAATAATGAAATTGGTCTGGCCTTATCAGGACATTTTAATACAGACATTTTATAGCCTAAAAGAGAGAAGAAGAAAAAACCTAAAGATTAAGAAAGATTTTTTTTCGTGAGCTTGTAGTTAATGAGATGAAAAGTTGAATAACTTTAAAAGCATTAAAAGTAAAAAAAAATCCTTCAAATTATTTATCTTTATGTATTCTGAATACAAAGAATGATAATTTGTTGTAATATATTAAAGTAAACATAGTAACACTTTCTCAGTAATGCTGTTAATTAAGTCTACATATGTTGTTCATGCTTAAATGGAAAAGATGTGACACCTCCCATTGATAGACATCTAGAGATATTTGTCAAATTCAGATCTTATAAATAGATAAATTTATTATTATACTGTTGGACTAGAAAATAGGATAGATTTAAGACCAGATAAACTTTTTGCTGACAGTGAATTTATCAAATATATCCACCCTGCTGCAGGCAATAACTTCAAAGACACATCATTTCTCATTACTTGTATTTGTTTTGTTTTAAGTAGTTCATGTGTAAATATTATTGATATTATCCCAGATTTATTTACGTCTTTGTGATACTAATGGGTAAGGGAGGGAAAGTTTGGAGTTTTACACCTACGACATGTCATGTTTGTTAGTACATAAAACAATTAGTTTTGCCACTTAAGAGTCTTGTGTTTTGACATTTCATAACCCAAATCCAATTTGTATATTTCATTTTAAAGGATAAGACAGCACCTGCTTATAGAAAATAAATGATACATGTATTTCTGAAGATTTTTTTTTATGGAAATGATTGCCTCTTTCTATTGCTTATTCGTGAAATGAAACAAGCTAAAATGGAAGATTTTACTGTTTTATAACCAATCATTACATAATTTTCCCTAGCTAAGCAGGACAAGTTAATAATATAAATACCTTTGGAAAAATAGCATATTTTGACTGCATATATAGTTTCCAATAATTTATTATCAGTTACATTCTCCAAGGAGAATTCGCGTACTGACTGTCAACACATGAAATATTTGGCAATGGACATATTACTAACACAGTCATGAAGTTTGATTCATAGGCAAACAATTTAGTAGAACTTTTTTGACGTAGCAAATTTACAATAAATAGCCACCTATGACGATTTGTTGACCACATAACACTGTCCTGAATGAAAAAGCTATAAATTAATCTGAAAAAATGTATCCACCATCATATAACCAATTCATCTGTTTAACATATTACTCTGCATCAGTCTGTGTCAAGAACTAACCTATGTAGTGTCATAATTAAAGGCTATTATGATTTGTTTACAAGGTTGTTAATGCTACACCTTAAATGAAATTTGGTTCTAAAATGACCAGTGGTTCTGCCGAGATTTATTGTTGCAGTTGAATTATTGTGAAACAGAGTTTTTGTCTCGCCTTGACGCCTCTGCCCCCTCAGTCATGGTCTATTAACTTGTGTAAGATGTTAAGGTATTGCTATTTTGATTTCAACATTTTCATAATCAAAATTACAAAAAGGCGAGACATATCTCTGTGATAAAAGTTTATTTAAGAACTGATTTATGGTGTAAATTTTGCAGTTAAATGTTTCTTTACAAGATATTAAATTTTTCTGATTGCTTATTTTGTTTTCTTCTGTAAATAACAGTTACTTTATTTAACCCATGGATATGCCTGTTAAAAGGTACAGAGGAAATTCAATATGAATTACAAGTATTAGATACACAAATGAGGGTGTTAGTCCTATTGTGTGTATCTAATAATAAAGTTTACACCCAATATTATTGTCAATTCAGAATGATAGTTTTCTAAACTTTTCCATAATTTAAGAGGGGGTCTTACAGGGATTTGACCATATGTTATTGTAATGCATGATAAATGCAGGGTGTTCAATTTCATTTAACAACATCTTAGTGTAAATATAAATTCAGATCTATCAAATTGCAAAAAACTTAAGATAAACACTATTATGATATCATAATTAAATATTCAAGAAAACAAGCCATCAAGATCTTCAAATTGTTGATAAAAGATTTTTTCAATTTAAGCAGATGTTAATATATTCTTTATAAGTTAAATATGAAGCTTCCTATTGTTACACATAAAGAACCAGACACAGAATTTGTTTACCAAAGACTTGGTATCATTTTCAGTTAATATTATGTTATACTGATTTGCAGATGTCCTACACATTTAATTTAATATCTAACATATTCGTGCCAAAATAGCAAAAATAATTATTCATTTAAGTAATGACTATCTCTTTTAATGGTACACCCACACCTCCACATGATAAAAAAAATGTGTCACATGAAGTTTATTTGGTCGCTGTAGTTAGACATATAAATGTTTACTGAATGTAACACCGCAGATTGGTTATTATCCAAGAGTATAATGCACTTTATTGCTGCACTTAAATTTAACGTAATTTATATGCACCGCAAACTAAATGTCATTTGGTCTTTATCAGGATTTAAATCTGTTCTGTAAAATGAAATTGATTCAATTTAAATATTACTCTATTAATATTGAAGAGATTTTATCAAATTTGTCCTTTGATATTGGTCTAATATTAATGTTTTTTCCATCAGTATCAGTGAAAGGTCTTGCAATGAGCTGGTTTTTTTTTAGCAGAGTTAATTTGTGTCATTTTGATATTACAGAGATTGCATATGATCAAAAATGTGAAATAACATTTGGTAAACAGGAAAAAAACTTTTACACATTGATAGCTGAGGCTAAAAATTGGATATTAGGGTAAAATACAAGTACCCTAGTTTTGCCTATTAAACTGTTACAGATAGAGAAAATCTTCAATGTAAAATTGCTTCTACATAAAAATTTGCTTGCCCAATGTATGTTTAAATAAGTTAAGCCCTTGAAAGAAGGAGAGTTCTATTATGGTGAGGAACTGAATTATTCAGGTTATTTATCAGGTTGGACGCATACAGCCTGTCTAACTGAGAGTTTTTTTGGATAATTGTTGTTCATATATAGTGCTTGTAAAAGTCAAAGACATCAAGCATTAAGTTTCCTAGATATGTAAAGATTAAGTGAATTTATTCTTAGGGTGATGTAGATTACAATAGCAATATAAATATTTGGTAGAGACACCTATTTCCTGGATTTTTTTTAGGAAAAAATTCACAAAAGCGATAATTTAGATACATTTTGATAAAAATGTTTTTACATTTTGATAAAAATGTTTTTCTTTTTATTTGACCTTTTCTTTGTTTCGTAGATGGGAAGAGAGAAGAACAGCAAGTGGACGAGTACATTATGTCAATCACATTACCCGATCCACACAATGGGAGAGACCAACAAGGTAAAGTACTATCCCTAGGTGTACATTCTAAGCGTCTCTTATATGACTGTACTAGTACATTTTTTTTGTACGGTAAACCAACATTTTAACAATAACACCTTTCTAGTTGGTGATCTAGTTTTGTAATTTACGTGTTGATATACATGTTTTAATAACAAAAGATCCAAGTTGAAGTTTACACCTGGAGTGTGGTATTGAATATGGTCAATTTTAAAAATTAATCTATGCTAAGTGCAGGGCTCACTACGAAAGGAGACGGGGACAATAACGACAATTTCCTGTCCGTCACTTTGCTTTACCTGACCATCAAAAAACGATATCTAGATGCCCTGTTGTTCATAGGTCTCTACTTTACATTTGTACTTAAATTTGATGCTATGTATATATATATATTTATTTATTATTTATTTGTATATATATATGTCTCTTAACCATTGTATTTTGTTTTACACGAATAAAGATATATAAATGTATATGCAAATCAACATAAATAAAAAGGTCTTGAAAATTAAAAGGATTACAATTTTTAAATGCAATTACAGAATTTACATGTAGGTCAAGTTACTGATTTGTACTTGAAATTTTCACATAGATAAAACAAGAATTTACCACAAAATTTATAAGTTAAGTGGATGAAGTATGTATGCCCAAAATTTGATTATTTAATAGCACGAACTTTAAACTTCTGCATAAAATACGGCTAAATTTTAAACAGCCTTGATGATTATAAAATAATAAATTAAGTATGATTTAAATACATGCAGTGTTTTCCTTTATCTTGCAATTATTTTATCATACTTTTTAGATAATTATATGGTCAAAATAAGACAATTTCTTTAAAGAAATAAAAATGAAATCCATAAAATAATAGATGTAGTTCTTTAGTCATAAATCATGCATGACAAATTGAATCTAGTATTTCTGTGTTTGAAAGTTTTGTCCCCAGCTTTATGATTTAAACAGTATAAAACATCAAAGTACATGAAAGAGAAGTAATAAATGTGGTTTATTAGTGGGGTTCTTTTGAGTTCATCAGATATTTTATAAAACAGTAGGGTACAGCCAAACATCATCTATTCAACTGGTAAAAAGAATATTGCAAGTCACCTTTCTTTTGGAGATTTGTTCAAAATATGTAGACACCCAGGACTTGCTTTAAATGAACAAAGAATTAATGAAACAATGGGACACTGTTTGATCTAGGTTTTAATTTCTATTTTTGGGATATATTTATTGGGTGATAAAAAACACTTGATTCATTTATTTAGCTCCAAATTTGAAATAATAGCCTTTTTAAATGATAGAAAGTTCTAAAAGGAGGGCTAGACATGCAAATTTATAATTGGTTGATTGAAGAAATTAGCAGATTGAATGTAATCTACATTCAGGTGCTTACACTATCAGTTCTAATATCTTGCACATTTTCAGACCACGGTTTAGGAACAATATCAGCTGATAATTTGGGATTGTTTGAAGTAAACAAACAATAATCGCGGGAACAAGTATTGACGACTTTCAAATCATTGTTACTTTAGAAAAAAAAAAATCCAGTGGTGGATTCAAATTTCTTTTTTGTCCCTAGAAAAATTGACATTTTACGTCATGTACATACAGTAACAGCGTTTTAACACAAGTTGCATATTTGACAAGCTACGACCCAAAATTATATGCATTTCTTATACTTTTCAAACAGCAAAACTATTGAACAAAATAACTTAACCTTGAATCTGAATATGAAATCTGAATTAATATGCTCTGTGAATTGTTCTTGAGGTAGCAAGGAGTGTATTTCGCATTTGGTCCTGGTGAATTTTTCAAATATGAAAGTAATTTTGCAATAAAATTCATTTTTAAAAAGCTGATGACTAACTGAGCCTTCACAGAGAGTTTATATGAACGTCAAGACTATTTTTTACATGTTTTATGGGCTATTATCTGTTTGACAGTCCAGCCATAGATCCAGTATTATTGTAATGTTTGCAGACAATTTTTTTTCAAACAAAGTGTAAGACATAATTTTACAAAAAATGAGACGAGCAACATGTGGTTTTCTTTGATCTCTTGGGAGAAACATGTTGATACTTTCAGAAAAGTTACAACTCCAGGGAATTGAAATTCTACTTTTGACCAAATATTTAGGAAATATAAGACATCTTCACACCCCTTTTTACAATATTTTTTGGCAAATAAATGCAGATTGTTGCAATGTAAAAAATCATCAAGAAACTATTTTCAATATTTTAACTATTGGCTATCAAATCTATGGAAGATACTGATTGCAAACAGTTAGCTTAGTTAGTAAGAAATCAAAGAAAAAGAAGATTGTAAAATTTATAAGGGAACCAATATTTTTTTTCCTAACTGTATATTGCTACCTAATTTTAAAACTTTTTTTTACACGAAACAGAGTGAACCTAGCTGTATAGTTTGTAATTTAGGCAAAAAATACACATAGGAAAACAATAAGATTGAAACAAGAAAACATCTAGATAAGGCCACATTTCTTTCTAACCAAAATTTTGTAAATGTTGTTTCACGTTTCTTGTTGTTTTCTAAACGCTACAAAAGTAGAAACAAATACATTGTTTAATAAGTCTTTATTGACCCTGTTTGACTTTTCAATAATGCATGCACATGTTGTTGGTAAAAAGCATTTTTACAAACGTAGAAACAAATACTTCTTTTATTCAGGTTGAGGTTAGAAACAAATGTATCGTTTGTCGTAACAAACTACAGACGCATTTCTAGAGTGTGCATTGTTTGTCAAAGTTTATGTAAACTTTGCAAACGTATGTTTGAAAGAAATGACCAAAACATGTGCGCGCTTAGTCGTTTGCATCGTTTGTGTTAGAAAGAAATGCACCCTAAGTAATCTATTAATTTTCTTGGATTTCATGAATATTGGAACTCCATCTCCAACCAATGTTAACTCTGAGCAAGCCTTAAACCTTACTTCAAGTTTTGGAAATGAATCTTTTAAGGAAGTTCTACAAATATTTGAATTATTAGATTATTCATTTATAACAATATTTCAATAAAGGACTTGAGTACCATAAAAAAAAAGAGAAAATAATTGGAAATAAATTACTTTCATTATAAAACATAATTAGTTTATAAATATTACTTTTTCAGACCTGCCTCAGAATGCATGAGAAACAGTATCATGGTGAACACATCACAACCTAGCCAATCCAGTTCAAATAGATTGTCAAATAATAACAATAGTAGTTCAAGTAATAATAATGAAGAACCACCGCTACCTAGACGACGGTCAACAAGACATAGAAATTACCTCAATCGTTCACAGTTACATAATGCTGTGGCATTACCAGATGGATACGGTAAGTAAAGGGACTTTTCTTCTGAAAAATAAGGATTAAAAAGATGTAGCTAAATACATATATTTTTACAAGCTCTAATGTACTATTCTTGTGATGCATTAGAATAGGAATAACAGAACTGTACCGGTAGTTATAAAGTTGCCACCATCTATTGGGATTTAGGCGTATTCCTGAAGTATAACATATTTCTGTAAGGTGTAAAGCATAAATAAGAGACACATACATGAATACCTTCTAGGTGCTTGTGATAAAACGCACGTTGACAGAATCCCTATTATATACACATTAATGGATGATAAATGATTGTAGAAGCTGAGTGTGATATATTGTTGCTTATATTTTTCCTATTTTTTTTCAGAACAACGAACGACACAGCAAGGTCAGGTGTACTTTTTACACACGAGAACAGGTGTTAGCACATGGCATGATCCCAGAGTTCCAAGGTTTGTTAATTAAATTGTCTTTCTTTAAGATTGATCATGTGCTTTGTCAGAGTCAGTAAATCGGACATGTTCTTGTATAACGTTAATTAGTCAAGACATTAATTGGTATACAGTATGTTCTCATAACATTATTTTTTTACCAAAAAGTTAGGTATATAATTTTTTTTTTCATAAGCTATTGCATGCATAAAGACACAGTTTTGGTTATTGAATGTTCCCCTTTATATCTTATATTTTGTACTTTCTTAACCATTTAATGTCTTTTATAATTATTTTTCAAGATCTGATTGCAATGTTTAAGTATGGTGTCTGAATGACTTAGAATATAAAAGCTTGATAGAGATGGAGTAGTATAAGGACTAAAATTAATCTCACAAAAATGAAATTGAGATATTTCTCAATCTTTTGAAGAAATTCAGCTCTTGTAGTTTTTATTTGAATTTTAGCTGTTTTACCTTTTAAAATTTTATATTTTAAAAGAATTTTACGATTGCTTTTAGGGATTTGTCAAATGATGAGATTCGTGAAGAAGACCTGGGTAGATTACCTTCTGGTTGGGAAGTCAGACATACAGGCAATGGCAGAGTTTATTTTGTTGACCATAATAGTCGAACCACTCAGTTTACAGATCCCAGGTTGTCTGCCAATATTAGGTTGTTACAGCATAGAGGAGGACAATCGTAAGTAATAGAGATGACCAGTTATTGGAGGACAATGTTGATTTCATTAAATTTTTGGGAGAGCTAATGTTTAGTATATTAGTAACAGCCATGAATAGAAGTCATGATTTTTATTCATAAATTATAAGTACATCAGCTTACTTAACAGAACAGGATTTTGATTTATATTGGTTTGTTTATTTTGTTATGACCCTGTTACTCAGTGAGTTCAGTACTCAGACAGTAGACAAAGGGAGATAACTGTATGTTATTTTTGATGACATTCCGGCAATTTTTATGGTGTTTATTATGTAATTACACATCTGTCATGGTTATCACAAGTGATTTTTATGCCCAATCTCAGGGCATTGTGTTTCCTGGTCTGTGTGTCTGTTCATTCAAATGAAGAAAATTATAGCAATCATGCTTTATTATAGTTGTATAAATATTATCTTTTCAGCAGTTCCAATAGGTCGAAAGACAAAGAGAATGAATCACCAGTGCCTAAATATAAAAGGGACCTAGTCCAAAAAATGAAAATTTTACGACAAGAACTTCAAAATTTGCAACCTCAGGGAGGACATTGTAGAATGGAAGTTTCTAGAGATGAAATATTTGAGGTAAAAATAACACTTGTAAACTTTTTTAAATTTCAACTAAATGTTTTGATTTATAATTGACAGTCTTAAACTTCTATTGCAGTGACAACATCAAAGGGATATACATCATTGGTGTTCCATGGACAGGTTCCCACTTTATTTTTAATACAAAACTATTTGCATATAAAAAAAATATAACTGTTTAAGAAACTTTTAGTTTAAACTTACCAATAAGTTATTGCCCTACTTCTAGGGTTGTGCTGGATTTTAGTAATTAGGTCAATCCCCATTTGTATTATTTTAAAATAGAAAAAATGTTTTTACTTGTGTTTTCAGTAATGAACCAAAAACATTTAAACAGATGTTCTTTTGTGCATAAATTCTCTAGGTAGAAAAGTTGGTGAAGTGGAACCATTCCTTTCACATTCTTAGATGTTTATAAATAGTTTTCTTTACACATGCACTCTTACTGAGAATCTATTGGTCTTTATTATGACAATGTGATTATTCAGGATGACACTGTATTCCTACTTCATGCACCAAACCTGTCATATAAAACATACATTTTGGTGATTTAATGGATAAAGTAATAATTGAAAACACATGTCATTTTGATGAAATCCTGCTCATAATTGTGTTTTTGCTAATTAGTGTTTATAAAGAGTAAATGACAAGGATAGGTTATTTGAATGGATGTTACAAATTGTCTGGCAGGTGTTGAAATGTTTATTGTGATCTATTTATATCTTATTTAATGATGCTTTTATCTCACCTGGATCTTTACAATTATCATTATTGAAATTTAAAAGAAATTTTCAACATATTAAACTTTAACATGAAATGAATTTAAAAGGAATGCATATATTTAAATCAAGCTAATGTGTTCAGTGATATTTAATTTGAGATTAAGTGAATGCTCGTTTGTCTGTAATTTTAACATTAAAAAAAGTATTGCCTTTGTAAAGCATGTGTAATTCTCCTTGAAAAAAGCAAACACAGCTGACAGAAATATTATGTAATGATACAAAAATATTACACTTCATAAGCCATATGTTTTGTACCATTCGATTGTGTTTGTTTTCTGGATTACTTAATTACACTGAACTGGCTGTGTTCCAGTAAGGATATAACAATATTATCTGTAGTACTATAGTGTAATAGGAAGCTCTGCTCATCACAGACGCTGTATAAGAAATGTCAGTCATTTTCCTTTTTAGTTGCCAGACATAATTAATTGTTTACAGGTTTCTATAGATCTGAACGGCTAATCCATCTTTTTGCACCATGTTATGCAGGTGTAATGATTTCCTCATCATTGGCCGTCTAGACACTTACACAATTGATGAAATACATACTCTATCAGTTTTTCAATTTATTTTTCAAGTCATCATATATTAATTAACAGGATCTGGAAAAAGTGTCAGGTTAACAGCCTCTGTGATCTGTTCAGACTTGTCTATTTTTAGTTGATTATACTTGGAAAATGAGGGGCAGACACTATTGAAATACCTTCTGTTGACCTCATGCATGTACAAGTCTACATACATTTCTCTGAATCCATATCACAATTTATAGCTAAAGACCAATTGCAAAGGTTCAATAACTTTTGTAAAGTTTTTCATTCAAGTTATGTTCTCCTCCTCCCATTTAGAAACATGTAGGTCACTGTGACCTACATTTATTTCTTCATTGCTCACATCTAGGTCACTGTGACCTACATTTATTTCTTTGCTCATATCTACATTGTAGATCACTGTGACCTACATTTATTTCTTCATTGCTCATATCTAGGTCACTGTGACCTACATTTATTTCTTCATTGCTCACATCGCAGACTTGCAATTGTATAGCTATGTGTAGATTTGCAAAAAAGTTGGTTTGTGTTTTCTTCCAATTTTAAATCTCAGTTAGCAAAAGAAATTCAGTTATGTGGCTTGTTGATGATTTATGTTATTTAATGCATTTATTGTTTAACAACATGAGACAAATAATTGGAAATAATCTTGTTGGTTTCCCTAGATTCAACTTCAAAGTTGCCCTCTAACAAGTACCTTGGAGCTTTGACAGGAGTATCAATTAGTAAATATCACTCTTTAAATAATAATGTTCACTGTAGCCATATTTGAATGCAAAATCTTAACAATATGTTGAAGACTACTAAAAATTGAGATTCGTTTGACTTCTTACTTATTGCCCTTTTTGAATTTATAGAAGGAAGTCTTTATTCAAGATTTACTATCTTGCCCTAATGAAATTAATATCATAAATTTATTTTAGCAACTGAAAGTCTGAATATATGAAAAATTATGAGACAGATCGAAGCTGTGGTGTTATGCATGAATGTAATGAATTTCAAAGATAATATAAAATTATATTTTCTCTCTTTCAGGATTCCTATAGACAAGTAATGAAATTACGGGCGAAGGATTTACGGAAAAGATTAATGGTTAAATTCAAAGGAGAGGAAGGCTTAGATTATGGAGGTGTTGCAAGGTAGGAATGAGTTATAGACCAAAAGTCATAGAAGTTGTGAAAAGAACATGATTTCCTTCCACTTGCACGCATACATTTAGCTACTCAAACCTGCCCCTATCAGTTAACTTCTTACACCCATATTTAAATGTTGACATTGCGTGTGTGGTCTTCCGAATAATTTAATTTGTTGTTTGTGTGTGGTTGTCATTGTTATATGATAACTTAACGAACAAAAATAACTTTATAATGTCAAAAGCATAAAGTTTTTGTTTTGATTCAGTGCTTTATGAATGACATATATCATATAACAGTATCATAAACATCCTGGAATCATTTGTGGTGTTGTCATATAACATGACCCCGAACATAAGTACATTTGTCATAATTACATAATAATAATATATATATCTGTTATTGTCTGCATTATTATATCATCTTATAGTCATTGTGGAGTCTAAAAACATGAAATGATATGCTCTAATAATTTAAAATGCAATATGATGATTACACTTGCTTTTTTAACCGGATTAAACTTATATAGGTCAGAGTCTACAGTTTTATATCAGTTAGAAAATGTTATTGATATATAAGACATAAAAAAAGTCCAAATAGTTGAAATAGCACCTAAAACAAAACTTGTTTGTTGAAATATAATTTGATACAAAAAAATCACACACCTAGTAGGAATGAGATCTTTTAAGCAGTGAGATAAACATATAGTTAAACTCAGTGTATTATTAAATTACAAAACATTAAAGTTTTTTTTCTGGTTTATTTCTTGATAGTTCATCTGCATGTCCATCTTTTCCATAAAATTTATGGCTACAAATCCATGCTTTCCAAGATTTGTGAAGAAGCTCGTTTTGACCATGCCATACAGTGTTATTTTCAGTCTTAGCTGATTAAATATTTGTTTACCTAATACTACATATAAAGAAGTTTAGTTTAAACAATATTTATTAATAAACAATTTCAAGACAAATATTACAATGTTACATAAAGTACAAATATGGGATTCGGAAACAAGTTTGGAAAAACTTTTATAAATCCGTCTCCCTAAAAAAAACCAAAAAACATCTATTTAACATACAATATTACGTGCCAACAGTATATTCATTTTATGGTAGCATATGATACATTGAATAAATAAACATACACACACAAAAAATAAAAAAAATACAACAAATAAAATAAAGGAAAAAAATAAAAAGTGAGAAGAAAAAAAAAATAAAAAAAATAAAAAAACAAGAAACAGTCAACTCTTATTTACTTTTCTAGACAGTCACTGGAACCAACACACACGTCCGACCACAATCAACTACACCGGGTCATCCACTCGATTTTACATCATATTTAAAAAAAAAGTCTAAATATATAATATATATATACATATACTAGATTAACTTTCAAAACGTTTTGTTTTATTAATGTATTCAGAAACTTTATGAAATATTTGCATATTGTCCTCGTCAGCTTTTAGACTATCCCCATATAAAATAATCTTAAGATTAGAACAAGAGATCGTCCCGATAGTATCCCTTCGAATTTCATTATATTTTGGACATTTGAAGAAATAATGAGAGGTAGTTTCTACTCGACCACAGGAACACAGTGAGTTCTCGATTAGATTTTTTTTAAATAGATGGTCCCTTAGAACACTACTCTGGAGCCTTAGTCTTGCTAAGCATATCTGTTCTCTTCTACAGCCGAAGTGAAAATATAATGGTATTTTATTAATATTTTGAGAAAGATAAGTTTTAAAACCCGATTTTGATTGGTTTAGACGAATGTCGTCAGGAATATTGTTCCAAAGGTTTACTACGACTGGTAGAAATGACTTTTGATAATAGCTTGTTCTGCATAATACAGTTTGTAAATTTGAAGACCCCCTAGTCCTGTGGTCGTGTAGATCTAGTCTCTGATTTGGAACTAAAACAGAAAGATAATCAGGACAATCTCCGTGAAACATTTGATGAAATTTTAATAACTTATGTTTATCACGCCGAGACTGAAGAGTTTCCCAACCGGTTTCATCGTACAGCAACTGTCTCGATGTTACCTTAGTACCACCTGTAACGATTCTTGCTGCTTCTAGTTGTAAGTTTTCCAGAGATGTTTTTAAATAATTAGGTATGTTATCCCAGACAATGTCCCCATATTCTAAGACTGGGCGTATGAAAGATAAATAAATAGTTTCTAAATGTTTCCTTTTAAGTTTAAACTTTAACTTTCGAAATAATGCTAATCTAGGAATAGCCTTATCAATAATCATTTTTACATGATTGTTCCAGCTGCCATCTTCATTTATAATTACCCCTAAATGCTTATGCGACTCAACTTCTTTTATGATATTATTATTCATATACACTGGCGGGTGGTGGGGTTTATGATGCCTTTTTGAAATGGTCATTATTTCTGTTTTGTTAGGGTTGAAATTGACAAGCCATTGCTTAGACCAATTATGTATTTTCTCAATATCTTTATTTAGCTTTTCTGCCGCTTCATATTCGTTATCAACCACTATATAAATTGAGGTGTCATCAGCAAAAAGTTTTATATCACATTCGATGTCATTGACTATGTCATTTATATAAATGAGAAATAAAATAGGACCCAAGATAGACCCTTGGGGTACCCCAGCTGAGACATGTTCGTTATTGGACGTTTCTCCACCAATGACAACCTGTTGCCTTCTTGAGTTTAATTGCTTTCAAACCAAAGTAACAAGTTACCATTAATTCCTATTTTTCTAAGCTTATATAGTAAGCCTTTATGCCAAACTCGGTCGAAAGCTCGACTAATGTCGCAGAAAATTACCCTGACCTCTTTCCCTTCATCTAATGCTTTACCAAAATCGTTAATAATACATAGTAGTTGGTTTACTGTCGAATCACCAGGGATGAAACCAGACTGGAATTTTGTTAATAAAGAATTTGTAATAATAAAGTTAAAAAGGTATTTAAAAATGCATCTCTCCATTGTCTTACCAATGTTTGACAGCAAAGATATAGGTCTATAATTAAGTAAAAATTCTGGGCCACCTTTGTTTTTATAAACAGGTATAACATTTGCTAGTTTCCACACATCTGGAAACCTCCCTGTTAAGAGGGATAGATTAAAAAGTTTTGTAAATGGATACTTCAAGACAGTTGCTGCCGCCCTCAGGAGTCTTGGACTGATTAAATCAGGCCCTGTAGCTTTATAAAGTAGTTTCATAGTGAGCAAAAGATTGCATTTAAATTTATTCAATTTACCTTATGCATAGTTTGAAAATTTAGTCAGTGCTTGAAACCAAATATTGTAAACCATCAGACATGAAAAAGAAATAAAACCAATGTTATACAGTACTAAAAAAATATCCAAACCAACAAAGGAAGACATATACCTAAGGAGGATAACCCTGGAATGATCTTTTCATCTTTTAACAGAAAACCTGTCTGAACTTAACTATAGTTGCAGGGTATATAATGAAGATCCTTTTGTATATAAATATGTTTTACTGAATACAAATGTTAACATTCTCACCTCTAACAAGGTCTTAGTAAATAACTTTCACTGTTACATACTAGTAAAGGGATCTACATGCATTGAATTAATCCTGTTTGTTTCACAACTTTACCACATGAAATGACAATGTTGATATTTTATCTGTTACCACATGAAATGACAATGTTGATATTTTATCTGTTACCACATGAAATGACAATGTTGATATTTTATCTGTTACCACATGAAATGACAATGTTGATATTTTATCTGTTTCCACATGAAATGACAATGTTGATATTTTATCTGTTACCACATGAAATGACAATGTTGATATTTTATCTGTTACCACATGAAATGACAATGTTGATATTTTATCTGTTTCCACATGAAATGACAATGTTGATATTTCATTTCAGGAAATGGTTATATTTGTTGCCACATGAAATGACAATGTTGATACTTTATTTCAGGGAGTGGTTATATCTATTATCACATGAAATGCTGAATCCCTACTATGGTCTTTTCCAGTATGCCAGGGATGATATCTATACATTACAAATAAACCCAGACTCTGGGGTGAATCCAGTAAGTTCATAGACACAGTGTAGTTTATGCAATCAGACTGCATACTACAGTTGTCAGATAATTCTCCTGGAGTGAATGACGGGTAAATTTGCTTCAATCAGAAAAAAGGAAATCTAGGAAGAAGCACTTTGGCAAAACTATAAGAAATACTTTCATTAATATTACACTAGAACAATGCTTTTATTGCACTATAAATATTATAAGAACAATACTTTAATTGCACTATTTATCATCCATATATCTAAAAGTTCCTGTCTATAAATCAAGAACCAGGTACTTCAAGCAATAGGTTTCTGAGTGTGGGCATAGGCTGAATTATTTAAATTAGTTTGACAACAGATAGATCTGCTACTTGCATGTGATTAATCAACAGTTACATACAGATATTTCTTAGTAGACCTATCTGCACTTACATTTACTGCCATACAGTAAACACTTATTAAAACACAAATTGTTTTTGTTCCTGTTGTAAAACAAGGATTGGAGTGACAATGGAAGTTGCTTAATTAACCCTCTTGCTGCCGGAGGGACACATATGTCCACACCGGCAGTGCCGGAGGGACACATATGTCCATGGTTAAATGTATGCAAGCTTCCCATTAATGCTGTATCTCTTTCAACTAAAAGAATGAAGATTAAACAGTGTTATGTTTTCTTCAATGGGTCCGAAATGTAATGGTCATTATTTCGTGACGTCATATATCGAATGACGTCGTTTTTTGGCATGTTACGTCACAGACGTCGAGCTGTCGTATTTTCCGGCATATGAAATGCAACCTTGAAAAACGGTCGGCAGCAAGAGGGTTAAATCTGTAAATATTTAGTTCAGTGATGAAAGCAAAAGGCACACAGGAAAATTCACTTTCAAAAGTCAAAAAACTGCATTAGTGTTTTTTAGTTTAAACTTTTTTTTTTACATATAGGACCATTCAAAGCAATCTCACTTAATCAAGAATGATTAGAATGAAAAACAACATAAACATGATAAAGATATATGGAAAAATAAAAGGCTGAAAATGTGCTAAATATTTATATTCAATATGAATATTCACATTTTGTCTATGTTCGAAGATGTTCTCCATAGACTAGTCTCCTACTGGTTTAACTGTTTTCCAGATATTTGTGGTTATTTTTCATATTTTATGCACAGCGTAAATAAAATTTAGTACTTTTCAATATCTTTTTATAAAACATGCAGTAACTGATATTTTCTATTGTTTTAGGAACATTTGTCATATTTTCATTTCGTTGGTCGTATTATTGGCGTAGCCATATTTCATGGACATTATTTAGATGGAGGATTTACTATGCCTTTCTATAAACATCTGCTGGGTAAAACTGTTCAGTTAAATGATTTGGAAGATGTTGATCCTGAACTCCATAGAAGTCTAGTCTGGTTATTGTAAGTATTGGATTTATTCTTAATACCTATGCATATAAATATAATAAAAAGAAGATGTGGTATGCTTGCCAATGAGACAACTCTTCACCAGAGACCAAATGACACGGAAATTAACAGCTATAGATACTGTACAGCCTTCAACAGTGGGTAAAGCCCATACCCCATAGTTAGCTATAAAAAGCAAAAAAATTACAAATGGAAAACAATTCAAACAAGAAAACTAACGTCCATATTTATGTTTATAAATATTCTTTCCTTATAAAGTATTTACTGATAATTGAGTGTTTTGATCCAGAAGTATAAAAGCTGTTTTTATGTGTAGATAAAAATATATTTTTATAATATCTTGAACAAAATTGATGTAGTTTCTTGTAGTAATCTTAATAGAAAAATATTTATTTATTTTTCAATTTTCTTTTATTCATATTGAATCAGAGAAGAGTTGACTTATTTACAGTTGTTTTTCCTTCACGAGAATAAAGAGATTATTCAAAACGACATTTAAATGTATTAATAGTTTCTTTGTTAGTGATTTCGATATAAATTTTAAACTTATATGTTCTCATATTCCAGAGAAAATGATATAGAATCAGTATTGGACCATACATTCTCAGTGGAACATAGTTCCTTTGGTCAGGTGACACAATATGAACTTAAGCCAGGAGGCGATGATATCAAAGTGACGGAAGACAACAAAAAAGAATATGTCCGGTATGTCATAGATTTGGTGGTTTTGAATTTATTGGCAACCATGTTTCTCCATAAAACATTTATTTATTTTTTATAGCAATTGATAGTTTAGTGCTTTTTATCCACTGGGAAATATTCCATGCCTATCATGACAATTTGTTTTTATTAAAATTAAGTAGATATAGGTATTGATAGTCATGATAGTTTATTTTAAGCAATGTTATTGTTGTAAATGTCAAATTCTGAGCTTTGATAATTTATAACTTAACACCATCTTTGTAGAAAATAACATGATTTATTCACACTGTATGTACTATACAGACATTACATAAATAAAAAAACACATGACATACAATCAGACAATTAAAACTTATCAGCTATCCTGTTAATAGGTCAACAGTCCCATCCAAAAACAACTATCTCCTCTCATGTCACCATCACACAACAACAAAATCCGGGAAAAAACAACGTTTACACTCTATTGCATAATCACTGGCATGTAGGCAAAGTCACCATCACACAACAACAAAATATGGGAAAAAAAAACACGTTAACACTGGATTGCATAATCACTGGCATGTAGGCAAAGTCACAGTCACAACAGTACTAGTGAATAAATAGTTATTTAATGGACAGTATTTTTAACTGGAAGGTGATTCACTATTGCTTCAGACCAACTTGTAAAACAAAGTGCAGCACCACATTTTAGTATAAAAGGGAGTCGCTAATTGTTGCTAAATAGAAATTACACAACAGTAAATGCTTTTGAATACATGCCCCTTAGGTAGATGTACACAAAAGGAAATTAAGATAAGAATTTTTAGTTGTTTGAGCCATACATGTAGATATTTGCATAATCAATATGTACTATATTTGTTGAGACCATGAATATGTTAGATGAACAAATACCATCATACAAAATATTTTTTTAAATTTATTTATCAATTAATTTTGTGTTGTAGGTTATATGTGCAGTGGAGATTCATGCGAGGGATTGAGGCACAGTTCTTAGCACTGCAAAAAGGTTTTAACGAGATCATTCCACAACATATGCTTAGACCTTTTGATGAGAGAGAATTAGAGGTATATATCTACTTCTATTTTATATAAGACAGGATAACTTGACTGTATTATAAAAGATATTAAAGCAACCTTTTTGGAAAAGTTGCCAAAAGCCATAAGCTCTGACTTTTACCTAATCCATTGCAAATACAACAGTACTCAACTGAATTACATTGTTAATATAAAGTACATTTGTTTAATTGTTTTTCGTTTGTATTAGCAGTTTTAGTGATTATAAATATTTGATTGCAGTTGATGATAGGTGGTCTTGGTAAAATAGATTTAGATGATTGGAAACAGCACACAAGATTAAAACACTGCAATCCTGATACAAATATTGTCAAATGGTTCTGGAAGGCTGCTGATGGCTTCTCAGATGAAATGAGAGCTAGACTATTACAGTTTGTAACAGGCAGTTCAAGAGTTCCATTACAAGGATTCAAAGCTCTACAAGGTTTGTTACTGGAATAATCATATTTCTTTGGGATATTTAAACATGTTCTGTTCAAGGGTTGCAATATCAGGGTTAAATTAAAAAAATATTTGGAAGTTCTCTCTATTATATGGTGTAAGGGAGGTAATTCTAGATTTAAATACATTCTCAATTGTTAAAAGTTTGTAATATAGATATAACTGGTTTTTTTTTAAATAAACTTATAAAATCTATTTTTTATGTAAAATTTGATGTTCTTTTGTAGGCTCAACAGGTGCTGCTGGCCCAAGATTATTTACAATACATTTAGTAGATACAAATACAGACAACTTGCCTAAAGCTCATACATGGTAGGTACAAACTTGTATTGTGGTTAACTTAAAGAGATCATAGGTCAAAAATTATATAATCAATTTACCAGGTGCTTGATAAAGGCATTAATGTTTGAATTTTTATTACATAACATAACTATTGGTATGGATATGTGCAGATAAGATTGATTTACCAAAAAACTTATATAAACACGTTTTCTAATAAAAAATTTCATTAAAACTGTATACAAAGTTATCATGGATTCTCCTACAAACTTTTTTTTCTATAAAGAATCATTCTATTGTTAGAAGGTATTGATACACACTGTGAAAAGCTGAACTGAAATGGAAACATATATGGGGTCATCATTAATAAAACAGTAACTGGGCTATTCAAAGAAACCATAAAACATCATAATTACAAACCAAAGCAGAATTTTCATTTGTTTCTTTGTTAATCCCTTGAACTTCTAACAAATTTTTATTTATCAGCCCACCACCTTCTTTATCCCACTAAATGTCTTAAAGATTTGTAAAAGTATAAAAATGTTCTCATTTAAGATCATGCAGAGTAAAAAAAAAAAAAATTTTATTTGCTTACATATGGATGATTAACAGCATATTATACTACAGTCGAATCTATTTGACATGTGTTCTGAGATTTTTGAATGTATATAGTTATCAAAGGTACCAGGATTATAATTTAGTATGCCAGACGCGCGTTTCGTTTATATAAGACTCATCAGTGATGTTCATATCAAAATATTTTAGATTTAGAGTTTTGTAAACAGGAAATTCATAAAAATGACCACATTATTGATATTCATGTATATCTCTTTCTTTTTCAGTTTCAATCGAATAGACATCCCTCCATATGAATCATATGAAAAACTATTATCAAAATTGACTTGTGCTGTAGATGAAACATGTGGTTTTGCTGTTGAGTGATTTGTATTGTGCATTTCGTTATGAGTGGAATTCAGATGGAAATATTGTATGTTGTTGTGGAAGGATATAAATGATTAATTTAAAAGGAAAGACCAGAACAATTGCACGAAAGAGCTATTTGACCAGCGCTATGGAGTACCTATGTCACAAGAATCTGGAAAGGAATTAAAATTCATTTTTTTTTTATTAAGAAATCAATCATATGTACAGTTTATATTATTTGAGTAGATTTTTAGGTTGCTCTGTTTTTCTATTTAAAGTGTTTTCTCCTTTCCATGTATAAAATTCCATTCTTTTATATGTTTAGTTATGGAAAAAAATCTTAAAAAGATAGTGAAATCATTTTTTTATAACACAATTCATTGCATTCAATTTTGCAAAATCAAAATATTTTGGAACAAATATGAATGATCAAAACCTGCATGTATACAAAATGTCAATCATACTTATAGAGAAAAAAAATCAGATTTTTTGAAAAAAAGTTTGAAATTTATAAATTTTGTGATATGTTTTGGTCAACAATCTCTTCTTTGCTGTTAAGAGCAATTCATGGGTCCTTGAAATCACAGAAATAGTAAAAAAAACATCCTTTGCATTTAAAAATATTTTTTTGATAAATAGAAAACGGAATAGAGTCTGGTAACTTTATTGCAGAAATGATATTTGAGGTGTCATCTTACCAAAAAATGGCAATTTTACACATAGATTTGGGTAAAATTTAATATAATTGTTATATGTGTTGCTAAAGTTTTTTGCATGTGATTAGTCAATGAATTATGCAAAGATATTTGTAAAGTCATTATGTGGCAAAATCTTTTAATTTTTATTTGAGCAGAGCAGAGCTTTTGCTGATTACTGAATATTAATAATGTAGCTATCAAAATTGTTCAATTTTGAAACTATTTGAAACAAAAAACTAACAAAGAAAAAAATAATTCTTTAAAAAAAATGTGAACACTATAAATTAAAAATGATTAAAGACAGATGTTAAAATGCCAGTTTAAGATTAGGGACCAAAAATTAAAGCTGGAAAGGCTTAGGACTCAAAACACTAATTATTTATAGATTACTATGTACCTTCAAGTTAAAACTTATAACTAGTATTAAATAAGGATCTCTTTCTTTCATTTGGACACCTTAAACATGTTAAAAATGAAAAGATATTATTCAATTAAATAGTTAACCTCCAAAAAGGGTAAATGTGCTGAAATTCTTTTTTGAGAACCCAGAATTGAAATAGGCTATTTGTGAGTTATCATCAGTTTTCCTTAAGACATTGTCCTCAGTTCAAATGTATTTTTTTTTTTCATTTTAGTTGTTTTATATCAGTTGAATGCTGGTTTTAACCAGAATCAGATTTTTTTAATTAATTTAAAGACTGAATTTATAGACCAAATATCAGACTTGT
The DNA here is from genome assembly GCF_036588685.1 of Mytilus trossulus. NCBI lineage: Eukaryota > Metazoa > Mollusca > Bivalvia > Mytilida > Mytilidae > Mytilus > Mytilus trossulus. The sequence continues at coordinate 64,556,775 of NC_086379.1, forward strand.
TAGGTTTTATTTGTGTTCTACATCATTACTGGTATATAAGTGTAATGACACTTTTATTATGTTCTTCATTTTCATACAAAATAAAATTTGTTGGAAGTGTATTATTATACTTTTTAAAACTGTGTAACACACCTCAGCAAGACTGAATTTTAAATTATTTAAGCAATATTATTGTATCTGTTGTGAAATATATTTAAAACATTGATAGTAAATAAGAGTAGGATATTTATGAATAGTTGGTCTCATTATAGAGAGAGATGGTCTGCATGATGAATAGGCTATGTTTTAATGTGTATAGGTGTGTATGTGTGGAGAGTATAAGTGTGTATATGTGTATGATTACAAGGTGATGTTTGTATAGATTTGTATAAAGTATGGGCATATTTATATTGACACAAACAAGTTTAACATATCATGGTGTATATAGAAGTTACATTATTTTCTTATCATATAATGGTCAGATTTTTTTTAAGTATGTAAATGATTTTCTATTGTGTGTTTTTCTAGACCAAACTCATGACACTTTTCTTAGTTGTTATTCATTGCTCAATTAAAGGGCTTTTCTGTTATTCTAGATTTAATTAGGTAAATAGTGTTTGAATGGTCAAGGAAGTCCTTGTGAACAGTTTTCAAGATAATTTTCATTGTGTTGACTCACTAATGTCTCAGTTGATCCATAAATTAGAATATTTTTACAACTTGATCATTTATTGAATAAATGCAGTCTGTTAATGTATAGATACTTTTATTTGCAGTGTTTAACTTCTGTAGCCCAGATATTAAGCAACCATAAGTAACTATTTTCAAATTATCACGGCTTAAAAAAGAAATCCAAGAAACATCTTTTCTTATTTTAATGTTTCATGAAATTTATATTTCCTTAAGTCAGTACCTCACTCCTAATTTGATTTGTAAAACTCTGCTTAGTAATGATTACATTGTATAGATAAAGCATAAATGTATTATCTACTTGATTAGGTATGTCTTCCCATCAAACACAAGATTATAAATTTTCTTATTAGCTTAGAACGTTCTCAATGCACTTGACAGATTGAGCCAAGACAGTACTGTTTATTCTTTTGATAAGGTTCATTTCATTTTTCATTTTCGACCAGATTGCAAATTGACCAAATTGACCTATAGTTTGGTGAATGTAGTGTAATTAGAAGTGTCCTTATCATTCATATGGCAGGACAAATTACAATCCATAAGTAATACAATCTGTCAATTTCATTTTTGACCTATCTTTTAGTGCTTATTTTGGAGTATATGATTATCAAAAGAATTAATATTAAATGTTGAACGTAACCAAACTTGGAAAAATTAAAACAGTGACTGTTCAATGAGGATCACAATTTTTGCCATAATGAAGTCAAACAAAATTGTTCTCAGATTAAATAATAAATTCATTTCATAATCTGTCATTATTCATTAGCTATCTTGTTGTAAATAGTTAGTCTACAAAAAGAACTTTTAAAAACTAGTTATCTTCCCTTTGTGATTTGTTTTCTGTGTCAACTGTGATCCCTGTTTGTGCCTTTATATGTACAGATGATGTTGTTCCAAGATTAACTGGTTGTTTATGAATGTGTTAGTGCTAGCATTCAGCTTTTATTGTTTTTATCCTTGATATTAATACTCTTAATTTACCAATTTTATTAAAGAAGCAGTTAGCAAATACATGTACCAAGGTTTCAATTTCAATTTTTTAATCCTTTCAGTAGAAATTGTTGTATTAAAAAAAGTTTTCTATATTAATCAATTTTATATGAATTTTATCATTTTAGTCATTTTACTATGCATTTAATTGAAGTAGTTTTTATTTTTCATTATTCTTGAATAAATAAATAAATATAAACTTAATGTTTTTTGGTCATTTGTTTTTAAAATCGGATATTTTAATATGTAGCGATTTTTTGAAAATAAAATTATTGTTTTTAAAGTTCACTAATAAGAGTAGAATTTGTCTCACTGTTCTGTTAAATCACAAATGTTGTCAGTATTTGACTTTTACCAGTAGAAATTGCTATAAGTTTCAAAGTGACAAATTAGTTTTGTTCAATGTGAAGCTACTTGAGCAAGGGCTACCTGAAATCCATATAAACTGTTCATGCAAATAAAGATATTTGTGACCAAGAAGTGAATGTTAGAAAAAGTAATTTTACAAGATCGGCAATTTCAATTAAAGAAGAAAGTATATTTTTTGTATGCTTTCTTGTTAAATTTGAAAAGGTAGGGATTTTTATAAATAAAATGGCAAATTAAATATTTCTTTCTTTATTGTTGTAGCTTTAGCTAACAACAGTATGTTTCTCTTTTGCCCTCGTATTTATACTTTGGCATAAGAAATTATCCTAGAGTTAAACATATTTGTTTTTTCCTTTTTTATATGGTAAATAAAATGTTTTCATTCAATTTTTATGTGTCACAAATTTTATAATTTATAACAGATAGTTGTTTTCTACTGGTTTACTCAGGTCTCATGTTACTGACTATTATCATTTACTGTTGTAATTAATGTGTAATATTTATATGAAATGCACATTGAACTCCATACTAAGTTTATAACTATTGAAGAAAAAATGTATTTATATTAACTATCAGCCCTTTGAAAAATATAAAATGGGGGCGATGAAATTTGAAGATTTTTTTTATAGTTACGCACATGTGAAAAAATACTTTTTATTCTTGCTAACATTGGTTAAAAACATTTTTTCAATTATCAACAAAAGACATTTCTGATGTGTAACATCCAAATACTGTCTAAAATTTCTTACAACATATGTACAGGAGTTGATTACCTGGTCAACCCTGCAGAACACAATATTATCATAAGGTAACAAAATGGCTCATGAAATGATCTGAAAAATAAAATATGTAAGCAGTTTGTTATTGGTAGTATTTCATAATGTCATGACCTTATTTGACCTTGGTGCTACAATTCTCTGTTCATTCTTCTACTGACAGTGCTCATCATTTTAACACATTCATTGTACAGGTTAATCACAACAATAAAATATTAAAAATTCAAACTGTATTGTTTTGTTTTTCTCACAGGCGCGTAGCAACCCGTACGCAAAAACGCTGTTGCGTACACTTCGAAACTTTCACAAAAATAAAAATATGGTAAATTTAGTAAGAATATTTTTTTTAACTAAAGTAATGAAGTTAAAAACAGAAATATATAGAAATATATTAATGATAACTTTGTAGCTATATTCCATTCCGAAAACTATCCTTCCCTTTTCGATAATTTACGAAACCAGCATCGTGATTCTGTTGCTAATGCAAACAATTTAAATGGACTGGAGATTTTGATAACATCCCTAACAACCTGCAGGAAACATCAAATGTTAAAAAAAAAGGATTTATACCCGGGAATCTTTCAGATACTTAATGTATTTGCATGTATGCCGGTTTCGACGGCAACGGCAGAACGGCCTTTTAGTACCATAAGAAGAGTAAAGGCCTACTTGAGAAATACATTGAAAACGAGTCGTTTATCTGGACTCGGTCTTTTGAACATATACCGAGAAAAAAAGCATACATGGTTTAGGATATCTTTAGTAGAAAAAAAGAAAAGAAATTGGCATTGATTTTTCAGAATTAACTTTCAGAAATAAAAAAAGCTGAAAAACACTGCTTGTTCACTCATGAAATAAAACATAAAGATATGTGATTCGAATTTTTATTTATGTATTTTCTCAATAAAAAAACAACATTTAAGTTGCACAGTGTTGTTGGCTTAGAAATTAGTTTGTTTTCTAATGTAAAGTGGGTGTCAGCATGATTAGGTAACAAATAAGATACCTAATCAAGCCATTTTAACCCAATACACATAAAAAAAAAATTGTTAAGCAAACAGTACGGTAGGGTTTCTTTGTTTTTCTCTGATTATTTATTTCCAAAGTTGACTGGTTTCTCAAAAAAATAAAATTTCTGTGAGGTCATTTTAAGTCCTAGGAAATTGCGACAATGCAGAATTTTGCACCATTAACCCCAAAGCTTCTGGGGGGGGGGACCTTCAGCGGCCCACAACACCCTGCCGTATGAATTCCTTCTCCGGCATTGCGTACACATCAAAATTGCCTAGCTACGCCCCTGTCTCAGTATCTTAAACAAAAGGCTGAAAGGATCACTTTTCTAGCAATCACACAGAAAAAAGAGAAAGTGTCCTTTGTGCAGAGTTGCTATCAGTGACAAATACCACTATTTAATGGAGTGTGACAGTCTACTTACAGTTAGAGCACTACTAATTGACAAGAAATGCCTATGGGACTGTATTGTGTTAAAATTAAAAGCTATTACTAATCAAAAACAGAAATCAAAACTTAGAAAATTGTGCCAATGTATAAGAATTAAACTGGATGCTCTCTGATGTTAACCTGTCGGCTGTACTGATCATGTATTGTAAATTAATATGCTTTTCTGTATACCTTTGTTCAACTTAGGTGATATCAGAATAATATGATATACACTAGCAAGGAGAATATTTTTTTCACACTTGGTTGGGAAATGTGATAATAGCAAAAACATTAGAGAAACAAAGTTTCTTATATGGTTTTAAAAAAAACAGGATTATTTGGTTATAATAGCCACATGACAAAATTAATGAACAGGATAAAATCACAATATAAAGGATTCAGGTTCATATACCCTTTACAGTTATTGTTTGGTGGCAAAAGTAAATGACTCTTGTTGAACAAGTTTGTTATAATGACAGTTAGATTCTGGATTGCCATGGTTTTTCAGCAGTTTGTCATTGTCTTTTTGAATACAGCCATAAAGATATGAAAAGAAAAACTTACAGAAATGAAATGTTTCAAGTCGAGGACAATTATGAGTAATGTTACCAATTTATGCTCCGACAAATATCTACAGAAAAAGGATTTATAATTGTATTTTAATAGGTGTTGAGAAATCTAATTTATAAGAAATAGCCCAAATTGCAGAAAGAGCTTGACTATCAATTCTACCTAGAAATGTGGACAAAGGGAGATAACTTCAATCAAAATATTACTGAAATATGTTTCTATGCTTCATATGTTTCCATTGCAAAATGAATAGATTCTGATACATTTGCTCTCCTCAGAGAACAGTGCTAATCTGCTTTTGTCTCGTTTCAACAACTTTGAAAAGGCAAGATTTAGCTGGGGTGTTTGTGGAGATTGCTGTCAATTATGTAGTAGTTTGGGATTAGATAAGATTATAGGGTATGTCCTAAATATTCAGTTTACAATTGTATTATAATTGTATCAACATTATTTGGTCCTCTCTTCAGTAATGGTCTGTTTGAAATTGAAACTTTTGCTTAGTTTTCATGTATTAGTTGGTTATTATGTCAGTTAAAGGGGGACCATTTAGTAGTTTGTTCATTATACTAGGTATTTAGATGTATAACAGTATAAACATTGGCATTTCTCATTTCCATAGAGTTTATGTGACCCTTCACCTTCAGTGATGGTTCAGTGATTTCGAATGCTTTGCATTTTTAACCGGATTTTTTGTGACAAAAATGTCGGTTATTGATTTGGGGATGCTCGGCGGGCAGGCGGCAATCAAATGTTGTCCGTGCATTAACTCATGAACCGTTCAACCAAGGCTTTTAAAATTTTAATATGTTGTTACTGTCAACTAAATGAAGGTCAAGTTCACTAATGGCGATTTTGACTTTTACCGTTCAGGAGTTATGGTTCTCGAAAGATTGAAAAATGGTGTTTCCAGTCGTGTCAGTGCATTTACGCATGAACAGTTCTACCAAAGCTTCCCAAATTTTAATAGGTTGTTACTGGTGACAAAATGGAGGTCGAGTTCAATAATGACGATTTTGACTTTTACCGTTCAGGAGTTATGGTTCTTGAAAGATTGACCAATGGTGTTTCCATTCGTGTCTGTGCATTTTCTCATGAACCATTCAACCAAAGCTTTTCAAATTCTAATATGTTGTTACTGATGACAAAATAGAGGTCAAGTTCAATAATGATGATTTTGACTTTTACCGTTCAGGAGTTATGGTTCTTGAAAGATTAAAAAAATGGCGTTTCCAGTCGTGTCAGTGCATTTACGCATGAACAGTTCTACCAAAGCTTTCCAAATTTTAATATGTTGTTACTGATGACTAAATGGAGGTCAAGTTCAATAATGACGATTTTGACTTTTACCGTTCAGGAGTTATGGTTCTTGAAAGATTGAAAAATGATGTTTCCAGTCGTGTCCGTGCATTTTCTCACGAACCATTCAATCTAAGCTTTTCAAATTTTAATATGTTGATACTGGTAACAAAATAGAGGTCAAATTTGATATTGACGATTTTCACTTTCACCAATCATCAGTAATGGTTCTTGTGATATTGCCAGGACACAAATAAATGCTAATAAATCTGGTTTGCTGTTGTTGTGACAGCCTCTTGTTTCTTTTTTTTTTTCATATTTCATATTCATGTTTTTTTAGTTGATATAAATTTTTCATGGTTCAGTTTGTTTCTTATATACTATAAGCAATAGTTCAACTACATTCCATGTATGGAATGATTGTAAGAAGTACATATATATCTGACCTTGACCTCATTTTGTTTGACTACAAATGTAAATGTGATACATGTAGTAAAACTTTGTATTTAGGGCTGTCAATTTAAAAAAAAGGATCCCCAAAGGATTCAATAGTAAACTTATCATCTTCAAATGAGCACCATAATCAATAATCATGGACCCTTTTAATATTAGTTAATTCTGTGAACTACTGTTTTTAAAGGTAAAATGTAGTGGTGCTGTTGTAATGCCCTATCATTTCAACAAATCAATATTTTTCAAAAAATTATTATCAAGTGAATCCTTGAGTGATTTTTATAATCTATTGCTTTAAACACAAATGCAATTTTTACGATTTTAATTTGGTTAGAATACATACCAAACTTTTTCAAGAAATACTTTTCTTTGTGATCACCTTGTCAGAAATTTAAAATAAGAATGAATATGATTCATGGTAAAAAAAGAAAAAACTTCTGAAATTTCTGCATCTTGTGGTATCTATTTTATAAAAATCGCTCATTTATTTACTTGGTAATATTTTTTTGAAAAATATTCATTTTAGTTGAAATGATAGGACATTGTTTGAGTGGGAACTCACTTTTGACCAACGACTGTATACATGTCTGAAGTTATATTTCCCCAAGCATTTTTTTCACTCTTGTCTGGCATCAAGAACTAATGTTGTAAGGTGGTAGGTTTAATTGTTAAGAATGTATATATATGTAGTCATGTCAATTTAGATGGGGATGTTAAATCCCATACCTTCTATGAGCGTCTTTGCTTAATAAAATTCCCTGCAACAACTCTTTAAAGCATATCGTTTTCAAAGTGACAATCAAAGTTTCCAACTCTTATATATGAACTCGCTGAACTCTAAGCAAATAACAATCAATCAATGTAATCTTAGATTATGTTTAGCTATTTCACCTGATCAGCTATAATTTCAGCAGATATAAAAAAAAAATCTAATAATGATATCTTGAAAAACAATTTAAAAATTGATGAGTGGCCTCTGTTGTAATAAAAACTTGCTTCGTAGTAAGAGTGATTTTCAGTTTTGTTGTCCATAATGCTTTGTTTTAACTTTATAAATTTTGTACATCTGAAGCAGTTTTCTTGATTTTACTTCATGTGGAAAGTGCAATCCCCAAAAATGAAAGTCAACAGTGTAAACCATGTATGAATACTTAAATACTTTATGACCAAAAGCAAATTAAAAAGAATAGTCAAATTTACCAAGGATCTACATTGCTTGTCTGAGTTGGAACCATAGTTTAATAATAATTGCTAAATCTATTGACCTAGACTGAATGACATAACAACTTGTATCAATAAAAGATCATTTATGTGTCAACTTTTCAATTGAAACTCAAGTCACAGTAAGACAACAAACCCAAATGACAAGATAACTTGTTTTATTTAAATCTAAATTTTATAACTAAAAACTGTCCATTACACTTTCTTTTGTTGTTAAAACTTCCATCACACTTTCACTGCTTGCGCCCATGTCCATAACGCTTTCACCTTTAGACAATGCATCCATTACACTTTCTGTCATGCTTTCCATAATGATAGTTTCTGACTTGGGTAAAGAGGCCATTACAACTGTTTCACTTCTTTCCAAATCTTTCATAACTACAGTATGGGTTTTCAATAAATCAGGGTAATCTGCCTTACATACATTATCCATGACTACAGTTCTCTCTCTTGATAAACTTTCTCCTTTCCTTTTTCTCTACTGATTTATGCCACTGTTTTCCTCTTGTTTTGCTGTTTCAGCATTGCAATCTTTTAGTTCAGGGTTTTCAATGTTAAGTGTATCGTTTGTTTCAACCGTTGCTGTTTCTTCGAGATTAGAACAAGTCTCTGTGGTATTACAAACATCAGGACCTTCATCCTTAACTGTTTCTGAATCATCAGATACTTTTCCAACTTCTTCTGCATTTTCACCACATGGCAGATTTGCTTCACCTTCTGTGTTTGATTTGTTGGCTGTGTCAGCAGCAGCAATAGCTTTGATTTTACTAGCTTCAATCAAATTATATTTTTTAAACTTAAAGAAATCTTTCACAACACTCAAACAACATAATTTGCCTATAATTTCAACCAGAATTACATAATCTGGGGTTACATGATTAACTCTGTGTAGGGGATTAAAGTCCTTAATTATATGTCCTAACTTTGGAATAACTGTTTCCCTAGAGATTTCATTATTATTTCGCCTTGTAAAAACAGTAGTATAACTTAATCCTGTCCCAAAAGGAGTTTCAAAATACTTTTTAAATAAAGTTTTCCCACATGCTTCCATATCATCTAAACGAGCTTTACATATCTCAGCAATAGGGAGCATCCTAATAGCATATCTAGATTTCTGTACACCATTTGTACAAATGTCTGACAAAATTGTATGTGCTAGTGTGCTTGGATCGTCTAAAATAGTTTTGATGAAAATAGTATTTCTCGACTTAGTATTAGTATTCTGAAATCGTCTCTCTCTTGTTCTGACTTGTTTAATGGCATCTACTTCTTTCTTCATGGCTGCTTCTACATCCTCGTCTTCACTATCACTGTTGTCACTTTTGTTTTGATCAGCAGTACTTGTGTTCTAAAACAGAAAATTTGTTTCATTAGTATAGGAAAAGATTACTTATTTATTCCTTGTTATTGATTCTGAATTAGCTTTAGTATGGAAAGTACTCTTAGATTGATACAATATGTGTTTTGTATTTTTGTTGGTTATTTTTTATGCTTTATGACAATACAGTGAGTGAAGCCTTCTCCAACTGTTTTCTAAGGATTTTTCTTAAAATGCAATGTTGCACAATTGTCATAAGTTAGAGGAGAGTTAGCACTCAGAAACATTATTGATCCAGTCGTATTTCTTATGTGTTTGTCCAATGGGTCGTCAATGAACCTTGAATAGTAAACAATACCATATGGTATCGACTTTTCCCCATTATGGAAGCACCATACTGTTTCCTATAATTGCTTGTGTCTACTTCTATTGAACTTTTGTGGATAGTTGTCTCATTGACAATCATGCCACATCTCCTTATTTTTATATCACACTTCATGCTTCATGCTAGAAATAATGATTCCCAACCTGCACCTAAAAATACTAGTTAATAACAAGAAAAACAATTAAGGTGCACGTGAAACCCAACACCTTGACTTAAATTAATTTGGCTCGTTTCATTTACATAAAATTTTGACAAAATATGTATTTTGACCCTTTGACAAAAATATCAAAATTTCAAAAAAATTGACCAAAGCACATTATCAGAAAAAAATTGTTTGGATATATATAGCAGTTCGTCAAACACTCATTATGTTTTCTTAACAATGCAACATAATGAAAATGTTCAGCTGATTTTACAGAGTTATCTCCCTGTAGTGTAATGTACCAACTTAAGAAAAACTGACACACTGACACAAACCTCTTCTGGTCCATACAACTTATCAGCATATTCATTTAATAAGTTGTACATTTCTCTAACAGCTTGTTTCTCGTTGCCATTACAAGTAACAAGAAATCCTCTCATGTCTGTGTCCAGGTTGTTTCCATGTGATACTTTCTTGTGGGCACATTTTAAATAATAAGATTTTGGTCTTTTCTTTCCTCTTCCTTGTTTGTCACTCATTTTTGTCTGAAGAAAAAAATAAAATAGAGTTTATTTGACCACAATATTAGTGAAATCTATAATATCAATTTTATTCTAAGACATGGGAAAGAGTAGCAGCAAATACCACTGTCCAGCTTTAGACTTCGGTTTGACAAAGCCTGGGTTTCTAACCTCAAAGCTCACAAACAATCTACCACCAAAGTAATTCCTGTGAATAAGTAGTGAGGAAGCTGGCAAAAATATTCCTCAAAACACTAAATAGGGAATTCTAAGGTTGGGACATACAGAAAACAGCTCCCAAAACTGACTCCCGAAAACAGATTCTGAAATAAAATTGAGAATGAAAATGGGGAATGTGCCAAAGAGACAACAACCCAACCATAGAGCAGACAACAGCAGAAGGTCAACAACAGGTCTTCAATGCAACAAAAAATTCCCGCACCTGGAGGCGTCTCTCAGCTGGCCTCATAACAAATATATACTAGTTCAGTGATAATGAACGCCATACTTAACTCCAAATTGTATACATGAAACTAAAAGTTAAAATAATACAAGACTAACAAAGTCCAGAGGCTCCTGATTTGGGACAGGCGCAAAAATGCAGAAAACCTGTAAGATATCTGTAGCTGATGCAAAATGGGAGAAAATGGGGTACTCTGCACAATTTTAGGTACAGTTACTTCAATACATAAGACATTGTAACATTTTCAGCTTCTAATCTGTCACGGGTTTGCTTCCCTTGGTATATATATACATACAAGTAGATTCCAAATCAGCCATATTAAAGTTATTGAGCTAGAGAAGAACCCCTTCAGCTCACTTGGTTTACATGCTGAATTGAATCATGTTCCCCCTACTATGCCCTAGTACCTGTTCGCCCAGGGTTCATTTGCCCTGATGTTTTATTTCTTTCTATTGTGCATTTTCTAGTTGGATAATGTTTATTATTTGAACAGAGTATTTTAAAGTTTGTTGAAAAATTTGCTGTATATTTGTGTTGATGCAAGCAAATAATTATTTTCCTTTAATTTGCATAGTAGATAATATTCAAGGATTTGTATAGAAATCCTTAATGGAATACATTGTATTTATCAGCAATTTGTTAACAATTTTTATAATTCTAGTCAGTCAATTTATTTCATTTAATAACAAATGAACTGTCCTTAGTCAGGAATCTGATGTTAGGTATTTGTCATTTGTTGATATGGTTCATATGAGTGTTTCTTGTTTTATTCTCTTTTTTCTTATAGATTACTAGACTGTTGGTTTTCCCTTTTGAATGATTTTATACATGTCATGTGTGAGCTTTATAGCTTGCTGTTCAGTGTGAGCCAAGGCCTTGTGTTGAAGACCATACTTTGACCTATAATTGTGACTTGGATGAGAGTGTTGTCTCATTGGCACTCATACCACATCTTCTTATATCTACTTGCACATAAGTGTTCTTTTCTCATTCCAAGCTGACTAGTTTATCAAAACAAAATGTAAATTTATTATAATGACCAATTTATGTCATTAATACTCCAAAACTAGCCACCCAACTTATAATTATTTCCATGCCACTGCATATCCATGAATTAAAAGAATTTATATCATATAAATATGAGGGTCATAATGGTGGTACATGTACTATCATTATGAATAACTGTAAAAAAAGCTTGCCTAATGACAATAACGGTATTTTCTTTATGGATGATGATAAAATATACTTTCTTTAAGGTGACTCAGCCCTTTCAGTGGGGTTAATGGGGATACCTTCATGACCATACAGCAAAAAATTTTGCCAAATGATGTTACAAATGTATAATAACAGTAATATTTGGTGCATGTTGATCAAATGTACATTTTCTTTTAAACAATAAGAAAAATCAATTGATTTTAAAGAATGACATTGTTTTTTTCAAAAAATGACAGTAACAAATTATTTGAGACTTCTGATGAATCACAATAAGAATATTTTGACGAATCACTGTAAAATAATAACCAATTTGACACTAGGCTAGCGGTTGCAACAATTACTGTTTGACAAATCACTAGATGCCTGACAGAACAGAGAATTCCTTTATTACCTCAAATATCTAAATAATTCTAATATTAAACTTTTATAGATGATAATGAGTCTTACTTTTGACATCTTTAAATAAAAGTCGAGAGAACAAACCCAGCTAGGGCAACCAGGGCTAACGAACTGATCAGGGCAAATGCACCTAGGGTGAACGGACCCAAGACCGTAACGCAGAGGATACTGGTTTGAGTGCTGTTGGAGACACAGATGATTTTGTAAGAACAGGTTACAAATCAATTTAACTTGTATTATATATGGAATTACAGTAGTATAGTCTTCTTTTAGTACACTGTAGGCAATACAGGCTTTACAAACCCCTTAGTCCAAATAATTATGACGTCTTGAAAGGCTATTATAATTTTTTTCTTTGACGCCTTACGTCGAAGTAAGGCGTAAAAGAAAAAAATTATAATAGCCTTTCAAGACGTCATAATTATTTGGACTACAAACCCCTCAGCAAGCAAGACTTATTTATGCATAGACCAACCCGTCACACAATAGCCAAAATGAATCTGTGACGTAACCATCCATATAAAGAAGTGAGAAATACAGATACAGATGTTATGAATTATAAATTTTTTTTTTTTTTGCTGATTGGTGAAAAATATTACCATCACAATACTGGTCATGGAATTATTTATTTTAACTATATACTGTATACATAAAAATTGATATTGTAAAAGTGCTTGTCTTTGATTAATAAAGCACAGTTGTGTTTACCTGTTTCTGATCCCAAAAGTGTTCTGTATAAATTTGTGGAAAGGAGTGTGTGCTTTTGAGCTCCAACATGTATCGAAAGATCTAGAGAAATTCAAATTGTATGAAAGAAAAGGAAATAATCCGAGAAGTTCCGCAAATATTTCCCACATTTTAAAGATGGCGGACGTATCTTTAGATGATTACATTCAGAAAAAGAACTTTACTGTTAAAATTAGGTACTGAAAAAGCATTTAACATAATTCTTAAGAGATTCTTATCTTTTCACCAACAACAAAATAGCAAACAACATTTTTGTAATCCAATAAACACCAACGAGTAGCATTACAAGGAAAACAAAAACCAATAGCAGTTTCATAGCAAACATGATAGAACAGAAAGCAAAATAAATATTGATGATTTTAGGAAACTTATAGTGATTTTTCATAGCTACCCCACAATTAACACTGGAAGTAAAGCTGCAAAAACCATGAAAAACTCTCATGGATGATGCTTGTCTCTTGAAACGTTTGTATTATTCCACTTTCAGGTCTGCTCTTGCCTGAGAGGGGATGATGATAGGACCTTTACATCTACATCTACGACATAGCGGAGCTATGTCGTCACTTGAAAAGGGTACTTCGACCCATCACTCAAGTATAGTTTTAACTTTTGACGTCCTCCAACATGACAATAAACTTCTATATTTACAAACAATGGTTCCAAAATTGTGCTAAAAATTTATATACAGCCAGGTGCAGGTTAAAAACATTTTCTACCAGTATCTACTGTCTGTGTTGCTAGCCACTACAGAGGAGCTTGGTGAGTTTGGTCTTGAATTCCTCACTGCTCTCGATCTCTAATAGTTCATCTGGTAGTTTATTCCAGTCTCTGATGGTCCTAGGGAAAAAGCTGTATTTGTAGATATCTTTGTTTGGCCTGATTTGTACATATCTTTTAGTGTTCGGTTGGTGGAGTCTCGACGTTCTTCTTGGTTTTATAATGTGAGTTGGAATAGGTATAGCAACTCTTTCATGGATGGCTTTATGAAAGAGTGTTATACGTGCTTCTTTTCTTCTTATTTCTAGTGGTGTTAGATTTAATTCTTCTAGAAGAGTTGTTACTGTTCCAGGCTCCCTTGAATAATTGCTTTTGATAAAGCGTGCTGCACGGCGTTGGACCATCTCAATCTGATAAATATGTTTTTGTAGGTGAGGGTCCCATGCGCTGCAAGCGTATTCAAGGTGCGGTCGGACAAGGGCAAGATAGGCTTGTTTTTTAACTGCCTCTGGACATGATCCAACATTTCTTCGTATGAAGCCTAGTGCTTTATTTCCTTTGGTGACAACTTTGTTAACTTGTTTGTCCCATGACATGGTGTTGGTGAGTTCAGCTCCTAGGTATGGGTTTGATGCAACTGATTCCAGGATATGACCATTGATGTTGTAGTTGAAGTTGATGGTTTTCCTTTTTTTGGTTATTGTAAGGACATAGCATTTTGAAGGATTGAATATCATTTGCCAAATTTTTGTCCATTTTACCATTTTGTCGAGATCTTCTTGTAGATGTTTGCAGTCATCCTTTGACGAGATTGCTAGGTAGAGTAGGCTATCATCTGCAAACAGGCGAATTTTTGATGTTATGTCATTCCCGATGTCGTTTATGTATAGGAGAAACTGCAATGGTCCTAACACTGTTCCCTGTGGTACGCCAGATGTTACTTTAGCAGTACTTGATCTTTCTCCTTCCAGTGTGACTTGTTGTTCTCTTTGTGTCAGCCAAGCTTCTAACCATGCAAGTATGTTTCCATCGATACCATATGATGCTAGGATATCGGGACTCCGGGATCGGGTGTTTTTAAGCTCAGGATTTCGGGATCCAGGAATCCTTTTTTCGGGATGTCGGGATTTGCTTTTTTAAAAACTTGGGACCTCAGGATTTCCTTTTTTAAGTGGGGATTTCAGGATCAAGACCCCTCCTATCCCCCTTCTTGCCTGTTACACTTTTGCATGTTTGCCCCGGGGTCCCATTGGGTATTCACACCCATCACAATTTTAAATCTAATTACAAATACGTGATAACTAATACGCGGTACTTCATTCCTACATTTCATTCACATTGTTAGGCATCAAGATTAGGCTGACATATTGGTTGGTTTTTTTTCATTGTAAAATTAACAATAATATCCTTAATCATATTAATTGTCAATTGTAACCATTCCATTTAAGATTTATACAAATGTATGCCTGAATAGTTTCTTTTAGTCTTGATTAAACACAATTCAGCTGTTCTGTTAACCTAGGCCTGTCAATCGGTTTTCCATGATTTTCTTATTAAATTCATGAAATCTCTGTTAGAAGTGTTGATGAGGTCAAAAAGTTGAACACAGTTCCAATATATATTTGAATATTTGGTGCACAATATATATTATCTAAATAGGGACCAAGATACATTATGCTTCAACTGCTTTGTGATGCTATGAAAAAGTTGTGTAATTTCAGATCTTATCTGGATTTGAATAAATTACAGTAAGGATTATATATATATATCCATTCTGGAAATTCACCTCTGGGGTTTCAAGAGTGAATATGGTTAACAGTTTGCTGACGGAATGTTATAATGTATCCTCCTCTCAATTAATGAAACTTAGACTTTTTGGTCACAAATCATTGTGTCTTCTCTTTACATGTAAGTTTGACTAAAAACATCAAGGAAACATATCTGATTTAACAAAGAATACATTTCATCTCATCTAAGAGTAACAATTATTTTTGGTGTCTTGTTCACTTTCCAATTATATTTATTCTTTGGTGCACTGCAGTTGTTGTCCCTTTGTCCAGAATCTTAGTCCATGGATGCAAATGCCTCACTTTTCAAGCAACAATAATAGCTGTGTAAAGTGTTCTACAATTTTATGTTGCTAGTTTTACCTCAGGCGTCACTGGCAAAATCCATGAAATCAGATCTAGTGACAACTCCACTGCTTGCCCTTTTAGTGGAAGTTTTCTTGCCTTCTATGAAACTCAAAGACTATAATTTTTTATGTATATGTATACATTGACAGTGTGTGCTTTTATGACAAAATATGAGAAATAAACAAGTACTGGGTAAATTTTACAAAGAAGTGAATATCCTATAAAATTCCTGCAGAAAGGGTTCATATTTCATGCGTTTATATTGAGAAAATTAGAAGCCAAAAGTTAAGTCTGAAATATATACATCTTTGTTTTGTTGCCAATCAAGATAGAGCAAGAGTTTATTTCCTCTCGTCGAACTTTGATTTACACATCAATTTGTCACTCACTCAGCAGTATATAAGTAAATTTCGATTGAGGTATTTTAATTTTATTATTTCATGTGTTATTCTTATCATACTACATTTATGTAACACAAAAGAGATGTTTTCATTTTTTATTCAGTATTATTTCTTTCCTTGAAGACTGAAGGAAAACATGCAGCAAGAAATGAAAAATTTGACAAGCCAGCATTAATTGTAAAGAACAGTCACAGTTTAGGAACTGTACATACTGTGTCAATATTTTGACGATATGT
The DNA here is from genome assembly GCF_036588685.1 of Mytilus trossulus. Taxonomy (NCBI): domain Eukaryota; kingdom Metazoa; phylum Mollusca; class Bivalvia; order Mytilida; family Mytilidae; genus Mytilus; species Mytilus trossulus. The sequence continues at coordinate 64,573,238 of NC_086379.1, forward strand.
TTAATTTTGGCTTCTCGCGATCGTTATCCAGAAAAGCAGCTTTTCAGGGTCAGTGAGGAGTTAACAATTTGATAGTAGGATCAACACAAATATTTATATTTATTAATTTCAATTGTTGAGTTTTGTTTTAAACTTAGATTCTGATGGAACATATATATATTTGCAGTAGATTCAATTTCTTAACTGTTGTGAATCTGTATGCTATTGTTTTTTTATGAGGGTTGTATGAAACATTAGGCTGCAACTATGTTTATATTGATATCAATTTTTATTTTAGGAATACTGGAAATGAAAGCAGAGCAGGCAAAAGTTTTGTAAAAGGAAAAGTTAAATTCCAAAAACAGACAAATCGGTCTCCAAGGACAAACAGAGCAACATTTAGGAGTCCGAAAAATGTTATGATGCAAAAGCAGAGGAATGGGCGTTTGTCTCTGCAAACTAAAAAAAACAACATTATGTCATTACAAACTCGTAAAAATAAAGGATTACAGGATAAATCCAATATCAAACCCATTTCTGTGTCGTTTCAAAATAAAAATCTTTCGGTTTTTAATAAGACAGCTTTTGATGCAAGAGACAAAATAGCTGCTGCTAAACGTCCAAATGATGCACGTGACAAACTAGCAGCCAAAGCTAAATTATCTGATGCTAGAATGAAAATTCAACAAAACAAAAATAAACAGAACAATAACCGTGATAACAGTGGAAAAGTGATTATAACAGGACTTGGTAAAACATTTAAAACAATCAATACTGAAGTCAAAACAAGTCCAGACTTTACTAGAACAATCAATTCTGGAGGCAAGACAAATACTGGCTTTACCAGAACTGTAAGTATCTGATGTCTTTGACTATGTATGACTAGTCAACTGTTCTTATAATAATAGACATCATACTTTAATGGGACCAAGCATAAATTATCATCATCAGCAAAAGTTAGAGAGACAAAAGCCGTTGCTTTTATTGAAAGCTAAAAATAGCTATCTAATTCTAACTATGGTGTCCAATATGAACAGAAGATTCATATTCCTCATGTTTTTTACTTATGCACATGTTGTATGCATGGTAGCCAGGGGCGAATGCAGGAATTTTCGAAAGGGGGGGGGGGTGCTAACCCAGGGCAAAGGGGGGGTGCAAAACATATGTCCCGATACAAATGCATTGATCGGCAAAAATAAAGGGGGGTGCGCACCCCCGGAACCCCCCCTCTGGATCCGCCACTGATAGCTTTAAAGTTGCAATTACTAGTATTAAAGTTAATACTTAAACAAAAATAATGATTTGAAGCTCAGATATTTCTTTATTTTTGTCCAAAATTTGTTTTTGAAAGTTAATAAACTTTAATATTTTACTTGATGTAAGTGGATGAATATTAACAACTTTAGAAAAACAACTTTAGATAACTACACTGTATAAATTTTTATACCTGGTAGTAATTAGTACAGTTTTTATGGAAAAATATGCTTTCAACATGACTTTTGACCTCCGAGCATAACATTTTGTATTTATTAAATCGTTTACAAACTTGGTTGACTACAATTTTGACTATAAGTTTATTGCTATTTCAGATTGGAAATCAAGGTAATTCTTCTGGAGGTGTACAAATGTCTGGTAATTCCATGACAATAACAAGAAACATTTGTAATGCTCCATCTCAGGTAGGTTTTCATCATTGTCTTCATAGGAAGATAGAGGATAGATACATGTAGCTTATATGTTTAAGCCTTACATTTGAGTTTTAAAATCTTTATATACCATGCCAGGATATCATTTAGTTTTATTATCATGATTATAAGATAAGATAAGATAAATTTTATTTTCCAAATTAGGTCCCAAGAGGGGCATATACACAGAAAAATATAAATAATTGATACAACATGCAGTATTTTACATAACATTGTATAATAAACTATTGAAATAAAGTCATACAGGTATTATTTGTTAGATAAAAAAGTATTCAAGAGATGTGGCAAACTTTTTTTTATTTATTTATTTACTTATTTTTTTTATCACTTGATTTTATAATATTTTCTGGTAAATGCATAAATATAAATGATTGTTTAGCTGCAACAGACACCAAGGGGACGATGCTCTAGGATTGTGATCTTAAAAGCTGTAACAATCGTCCTCGTATCTGATGCAAAAACACAAATGTAAAAAGTTCATGTATATATTTACAGCAAATAAAATATATACTGCAGTAACAGGTATTGAGAATAGTTTAGGTTTCCCTACTGCAACAGACACCAATGGATGGTACTCATGGAGCTGTGTTATTTATAGAACATTCATTAATGTCAAACATGAAATGTTATATATATCTCCATAATAGCCATTGCCATATTAGTGGTCTTAATATTCATAAGACAACAGTTTTCCCAGTTGTGATGTCTTTCTATTTATAGCATGCCCTTCAATGGGGTCTGATAAAAACTGCATCTCCTTTCAAACCCACACATTGTAGATGATTTGCAAATATACAAATTATGCAGCTCCATAAAGATTTCTTTTTAAAACTAGTCATGCTGGTGGCAGATGCAAACTTCAACGGATGGCCAGGACTCTCCATTTATCTTCTTTGTTCAGGTCAACTTAGTATTCAGTTATATGCAGTTAAACCATTTTTATTATTGCAGATAAATACTGGTCATGCTGGAAATCATAATAATGGATCTACAAATTTCAAAATAACAAGAACAGTAAGTAAGAATTAAAAATAAAAAGTTTTCTGGTGTAAAGATTTGCACTAAGGACTGTTATATATAATGTCAACTGTCACTGGTTGGATAGGTACATATATAACACCCAGTGGGTACCTATGTTTGTAAGGACAGTAAGGTTAATATGTGTGTAATACCATACTTGTCCAGAAAACCTTTTTTGTTCAATTAAGAAAATCTCCTACAATTTTGAACAAAGGGAGATTACTCATATCAAAATATTTCCTTTATATGTTTCCTTGCTTTTCACAATGATCCTTATCCTCAAGAGTGTTGCCAAGCTCTTTGATTGTATATAAGAATTAAAACACAGTTCTTGTAAGACATTTTTATGCCCTCGCCGTAGGAGAGGGGCTTAAAGCTTTACCTATGTCTGTCCGACAGAACGTAGCTCCCAAACTTCTGTTCTCTAAAGTTTGTCTCAACCAAATTATTCAAAACTTAAACATAATGCTTATAACCACAAAAAAACAGATCAAGTTTGAACTTTGGTGGTGTCACTTTGACCGTTATAGAGGTATAAAATTAATTAATGAAATGTATACAAGTTCAGTTTAAATGGATAAAAAGTGTGCTCCTCAAGGGACATTTTAATGAATTAATTTGTTAATTCTAGAAATATGTTTACTACCCTAATTACAGATACTTAGTAACCATATTTCCTTCTTTTGTTTTTAGCTTGGAGGTCAGGGATCTCGACAAGGTGTCCAGATGTCTGGTAATGCCATGACCATTACAAGAAATATTGACAACACACAATCTCAAGTAAGTTATGTATCTTACGAAAAGTTACTAAGGGCTGTTCAAGAAAACATTATGTCCCCCCAGGGAAGACACTTTAATTTTTTTTTAGAACAACACTACCTTTGCATTTTGGTATTTTGAATACAACCACCCACAAGAATTAAAAATATTGCCTTCCCTGGGGCATAATATTTTCTAGAACAGCCCTAAAAGGATCAGTTCAAACTTGTAGTAGATATAAAACAAACTAATAATATAGTTGAAAACCAAAAATAGTATGAGGTTCACATTTTTCAAGCTAAAGTAAAGATTCACATAAATTTACAGGACATTAAACTATAAGTGTATTAAAGCTTTTTAAATAAAATTGCTTTATTATTTGTAATCAGCAAAAGAAGTAAAAATTCTCATATTCCTAATCAAAAATGCTCTCAATTCTTTCTGTAGTAAATGCTTTCATATATTTACCATCAAAATCTACAGATAACCAGTGGAAGAGGTCAGGTTTTTAAAGTCCAAAATGAGGAATACGAAACCTTGGAAGAACCATCAGTAGAGGAGTATTATGATGAGCCTGTTGGGTACCATTATGGTGGTCAACCAAAAATGCATGCCACAGAAAAAACACTGACTGTCAAATATCCACAAACATTACGTCCACAGCCTATACCTGTAATTACTTCTAAGCCCCCAATCAAACCAGCACCAGTAGCAGTGAAAAGGAAAGCTCCATCACAGGGACCACTCAAATTTGCTAGTTCAGGTCCACTTAAGTTAGCTAGTGGACCTTTAAAGTTTGCTAAAAGTACCATGGTAGCAGATATGGTTGATGTTATTAAGAAACCTAAGTTAATTAAACAGGAAATAAGAACAGCTGTAAGTGCAGACCAGGTGAGGTTCACAAAAGGTTTACGGATATGTTGTCCTTTTTATTAGGATATATATTTACATAGAAATAAGAAAATGTAGTATGAGTGCCAATGAGAGCACTCTCCATCCAAGTTGCAATGTGTAAAAAGTAAAACCATTATATGTCAAAGTACAGCCTTCAACACAGAGCCTTGGCTCACACTGAACAGCAAGCTGTAAAGGGCCTAAAATGACTAGTATAAAACAATTTAAACAGGACAACTAACAATCAAATACCCATAAAAAAATTATTTAAAAACGAGAAACAAGAAACACTTATGAATCACATAGTATAACAATTCAACATAGAAATACATACTATAAAATATTAAATGAAATGACTGAACTAGATCAAAATGAAATATTTAGAAAATCAAGATTTTGTTTATCTTATGCTTGTCTGTTTAAAATTTACAACTCTTTAAAAACATTTTCACAACTATAACACAGATACTGTTATGTAATAATTATGTTTATTTAAATTATATCCAGTCAAGCTAGAAACTTTGAATTTCATTTTCAAACATTATTAGTTCAAATTACAAGCCATTGTAAGATCTAACACTAAGTTATTGTAAACAGAACATCATACCTATCATCTTTATATTTAAGAACACAGTTACACCTCTCTACTATGAATTGTGACATCAGCTTACCTATTTACTGTATACATAATTTATATATTTCAGGTACCAGATTTAGCCCAATCATTAGGAGGATTACAAGGATATAAGATTTCCATTACTAACCTCCATCCTGTTGTCAGTCAAGATGACATTGTTGTAAGACATCTATTGTATTTTTCTTATTATATATTAGGCCACATCAATTTGATTCCTTGTTCGACTGACCCGGAATTGAATAAAAAGATCTAGGGTCGGGGGGTTTGAGTCAGGGTCGGTCGGGAAACAGGAAACAGACATATATTTTTTTTTGGCCTTACTTATTTCTCAGCTTCTGTATTGAAAAATGATTTGGTCAAAAACTTGTTGTACAGTGTAATTTTTGTATCTGCTGAGTATTTAATATCAATTTGACTTCACTTACTGAAGATAATACCTTCTAATCTGAGAATGAAATTTTTCATCAATGTCTTATAATCTAAACATTGTTTGCATTTCTTATTTATCAACATCCTGAATATACCTTTTAAAAAAATATTTTCTGCTTGACATTAAGCTAACATCAATAAATGTCAGTTTACCAATCTCACAATTACCTTGAATCATGAAAGCTGTTATGTAAAATTAACATCTGCAAATGAATAAAATGGGACATTACGCAAGGAAACTCTTGTTGTGAAATTGAAGAAATAGGAGAATTGTCATTTAAAGTCAAAACTTTATTTGTAAGAGATAAACACTGCCTTCCATCTTGCTTTAATAAGAAATATTATATTTAGTGTAGAAGATGATGGGTACTTTTTCTAATAATATCCACTAATTTTAGGAATTATTTGGTGCAGTAGGAGCTATGAAGAGAGCCAGACTTATTAAGGAAGGTATAGGAGAAGTTATGTATGTACAGAAAGAGGATGCTACCAAAGCCATACAGAAATACCATAACAGAGAGTTAGATGGTAATACTTTCTTTACATCTAATTGTTTTGGAATATTAGAGTTAATGTTATGCTCCATACTAAAGACATAAAGAGATACTCTGGAATTTAATTTTTAGTGAGTAGGGAATTGATATCAATACAAAATCACTCAAAGAGATGCACAGACATTTGAGAACAGGTTACACATATAAATATGTAGTGATATTCAAGATTAAGTGAATGAAAAACAATACTTAGAGATTAGTAGAGAATCAATAAAATAAAAAAAAACGATACTGTTAGCAGAGCTGATTTTATTTTAAGCTCACCTGGCCCGAAGTGCCAAGTGAGTTTTTCTCATCACTTTTTGTCCGTCATCATTTTCAAAAACTTTTACAAAAAAAGTCAATTTTTAACAATTTTTCGTAAATTTTTGTAATCTTTTACCAAAATCTTCTCCTCTAAAACTACGAAGGCAAATTCAAACAAACTTTTCCACAATCATCATTAGGGGGGTATGTAGTTTAAAAATGTGTCTGTTGTCCTGGTCATGATGCTTTAAACAGAACATAGGGGTAAAATAAAGATTTTGGCTTCTAACTCTGAAACCACAGCATTTAACGCAAATCTGACATGGGTTAAAATTGTTTATCAAGTTAATATCTAACTGCCCTTAAATTTTCAGATGAATCAAGACAATCGGTTGTTGGGTTGCTACCCCTTAATTGGTAATTTTATGGAAATTTTGCTGTTTTTGTTTATTTTGAATATTATAATAGATAGAGATAAACTGTAAACAGCAGTAATGTTCAGCAAAGTAAGATTACAAATAAGTATAATGACCAAAATGGTCAATTGACCCCTTCAGGAGTTATTGCCCTTTATAGTCAATTTTACCAATTTTTCTTAAATTTTTGAACCTTTTACAAAATCTTCTCCTCTGAAACTACTGAGACAAAATGTAACCAACTTGTCCACATTCATCATAAGAGTATGTAGTTTAAAAAATGTGTCCAATGTGGTCTGCCAGCAAACCAAGATGACAGACATGGCTAAAAATAGTACATAGGGTAAAATGCAGTTTTTTGTTTATATCTTTGAAATTGAAGCGTTTAGAGCAAATCTGACAGGTGGCAAAAAATTTCATCAGATTTAGATATATCTGCCCTGAAATTTCCAGATTGATCTGACAACCAGTTGGTGGGTTGCTGCCCTGAGTTAGTAATTTTATGGAAATTTTGCAGTTTTTAGCGATAATCTTAGATATTATTATAGTATCTAATGATATGTTATACTGTAAATTATGATTTTAAACTTATTATACCTGATTTCCAAAGCATCAGTAAATACAGGTGAGTGACACAGGCTCTTTAGAGCCTCTAGTTATATTTATTTTGGAGTTGCCTGGCGCTCAGTACATCACACATTAATATCGCTGTTTAGTCATATAAAACTAGAAAATAAACGTGGAGTAATTGCATCATGACAGTATGATAAAATTAAATTAATGATAGAATCCAAATATACAATATGTTTATCTTTTATATTCCAAATATTACCTACACCAACATGTGAGAGCAAATGTCAGAATTAATAATAATCTTATAATCTTTTACAGGTATTCCAATGCAGGTAAAATTAGCAGTTGTAAAACAAACTCCTGCCCCTAAACCAGTGATAACTACAGCACCTACTGATGACACACCCCCTTCAGCTAAAGCTGAACCACTCAAGTAAGTTCACATTTCTAATACATATCTTTTCTCTGGAACATGTGCCTGTGCCTTCATCAAGACTACAATAAAAAAAAATAACTGCATTTACTATGACAATCAATCTTCTTCTTGTCATAAATGAAGAGCTTTCTAATGGATCAAATTGTGACTTTTAATTTCAACAGAACTATCCTTTACTGGCAGATGATTTTAATTGTGATAACTGAAGGGATTATTTTTTATTTTATTTATTAATAAAAGAATCTTTTCATGGGAAAGAATAAAGAGTAATATCAATTATATATGCGAAAAATAGACTTACTGTTGGAATTTATGTTTTGCAGGTTATTTAAGGGAACAAACAAGAAAGTCCAAGAATCAGACATAGAGACAGGCACCTTACACAGAGCATTGTTTAAAACTGGGGTTACACAGCCTTCAAAACTTGTTACTTTTACTGTCAAAATATGAACAAAATCATCATCTCATTATTATTATTCATTTGTTTTAATCATAATTCTGAAAGGGAAGAGGGTGTATACTATTATTTTGGTAGGGAATGGAGTTTGAGTAGTTTGAAAGTATTTAAATTAGCAGGAAAACAATTTCATCTGATTTATAAGTACTAATTTCTGGTGTGCTTGAATTTATATTTTGGTGGCACAAAATGAAGTATCCACGAAAAAATACAAAAAAAATAAAATAAATGAATCTACATTAACTTCTGTTTCTTAAGTGATCTGTTGTCATTTGGAGAAACCTTAAAAATTCCCTACATACAATATATATAAATACAGTGAACTGATTTTACAGTATAAAAGAAAAACAATACCCTATAACTATGTAGAGTTTGTTTTAGATCATTTATTGGACTATAAAACTTCATGGAAAATTGATGTTATTATGAATGTTTAGGTTTTGTTGTTTCAAATTTGCATGGCTAATATCTCGAAAACAGGCATGGTGACCTATATATTTTTTTGCTCTTTGGATTCCTTCATTAATACCCTATCCTAACTAGTCTTTTGAAAATTTAATAACATTAAAACTGAAAAGCGAACTCTCTTAAAAGAATACTAAATTTGTTTTAGTTTTATATTTGAAATTGAGGAGAAGTAGGTCAAATATAAATTAAGAATATGACATTAGCTATGGTTAAGAGATAAGTCAATAAAAAGTATCATTTATTCATATCCATTGAGATGAAATCCAGAAATTCAAAGAATGATAAAAGTAGCAACAAAGGCCAAGTCTAGATATATAATATGTTTATTAATGAATATAATCTACTTATGAAGTTAACCAGAAAGAGATTTCTGATACACAAGTATATTTACCATTGAACGTTAGGCTTATATATGTGCCATGCATGCACCATCTACATCAAGTTTTCTCATATCATAACATGTGTACAAAGTCATCACATGTGTTTTATTCCATAACATGTGTACAAAGTCATCACATGTGTTTTATTTCATAATATGTGTATTGTGACATTACATGTGTATGTTTTTTTATTGTGATCTTATGACAAACATGTATGATGATAAATTTGATTTGTGAATTTTAAATCTCTTTACATCATCCAGATCACCAACTTTGGACATACATTCTACATAATCCCCACTTCATCAGTGTATGTACATCATAATTTCATCTTTGTATAGTATCATTCAAACACAATTATAAAAAGGTAATTATTTGTGAAACAATCAATTTATTTGGTGACAGTACAATTTGAATTAACACCAGGGTTGCGTTCAATATCTTAACGGCTACATAGGGCTACATTGGGCTACATAAATATTCATAGCAGCTAGGCTAGCTACTCGTTCAATAGTCATAAATCTACGTAGCACTATGTAGCCACTAAGATATTTAACAAGTATTATAATTCAGACAATTCAGTTGTGTGATAAAGGTTTAATGAAAAGCTGAAAAGTTATTAATAAATTTCTTAAACATTTGTTCTGTAGAGGAAGTTTCAATTTGACAGGAAGCAATTTGAATATTATTATTTGGTTATGTCATTCATTTATGTATAAGTGTATGTATTTACTTTTGAACAGTGCTGTGATTATAGCTAACCTTGCAGATAGGCTAGGTGAGATGTAGTTATTATTTCATTGAACTTTAGAAATGTCATTTCACTTTCCCTAAAAACACACCTTTGAAAGAAACTTGGTAGCAGATGAGTATCTATGTTTTACTTAATTCCAGTCGAATTAAAATAAGACAGACAAAGCCATTATTATTATCAATGTGTTTATTATGTGTTGATACAATATACAATGGCCAAATATGTTCCAACTACAAGGGTGATAATAACACAACTCCCTTAAGTAATTTCTTATTTTGTACCAGTGAAGCTGAAACTGTTGTAGTTCTATAATATTGAATTTATGATGCAGACAAGCTGGTACTCTTTTTGACATCTTGATCAAATAAATTGTTACAATATGAGACAAAATGGGTTATTTACTTCTTCAAAGGTCATTACATTGCAATGTATAAGTAATGTGATATTTACCCTTATGATGAGCTTTTAATTGCATATCTCTGATACCACGGAGTAGATTTGAACAAAACTATACCTCTGTGATATAATAAGAAATTTCTTCCCACTTCACCTCATTACTAGTATTTACAATTCCATCTGACAAACTCTGGATACAACACAACAGATATTTGCCAACCTTCACCTCAGTACTATTAATGGAACAAGACAATCCCTGCCAACACCCATAACAATACAAGAGGAATATGATAATTTAAGCAAAACGTTTTGGTAGTGCAAGGCAATCCCTGCTTACACCTTTCTGGAACCACAGAACAGATGTATGCCAAACTTCACCTCAGTGCTATTACAAGACACTCTGTGTAAACACTTTTGATACAACAGGTTTTATCTGAACTTGACCTCAGTGCCCTAATAAGGCAATTCCTGCTTAAACCTTTCTGATGACACAGATTTATGCCAAACTGTTCATAAGTTCTATAACAAAAAAAAAAACTCTGTCCACACACTTCTGAAACCACAGAACGTATTTAACCAAACTTACCCCTGTGGTATTACAAGCCAATCCCTACTTACACACCTGTGATACAACTGAACAGCTTTAAGCCAAACCTCACCTGAGAGCTATTACAAGCCAACCCCTGCTTACACACCTGTGATACAACTGAACATAATTGAGCCAAACCTCACCTGAGAGCAATTACAAGCCATATCCTACTTGCACACCTGCGATGCAACTGAACAGAGTAATGCCGAACCTCACCTGAGAGCTATTACAAGCCAAACTCTGCTTACACACCTGTGATACAACTGAACATAATTGAGCCAAACCTCACCTGAGAGCAATTACAAGCCATATCCTACTTGCACACCTGCGATGCTACTGAACAGAGTAATGCCGAACCTCACCTGAGAGCTATTACAAGCCAAACTCTGCTTACACACCTGTGATACAACTGAACAGCTTTAAGCCAAACCTCACCTGAGAGCTATTACAAGCCAACCCCTGCTTACACACCTGTGATACAACTGAACATAGTTAAGCCAGCCAAAACCTCATATGAGAGCTATTACAAGCCAATCCCTACTTGCACACCTGTGATACAACTGAACAGCTTTAAGCCAAACCTCACCTGAGAGCTATTACAAGCCAACCCCTGCTTACACACCTGTGATACAACTGAACATAGTTGAGCCAAACCTCACCTTAGAGCAATTACAAGCCATATCCTACTTGCACACCTGCGATGCAACTGAACAGAGTAATGCCGAACCTCACCTGAGAGCTATTACAAGCCAAACTCTGCTTACACACCTGTGATACAACTGAACATAATTGAGCCAAACCTCACATGAGAGCTATTACACGCCAACTCCTACTTGCACACCTGTGATGCTACTGAACATAGTTGAGCCAAACCTCACCTGATAGATATTACAAGACAAACCCTGCTTTGACACCTGTGATGCAACTGAACAGCTTTAAGCCAAACCAAACATGAAAGCTATTACAAGCCAACCACTGCTTACACATCTGTGATACAACTGAACAGCTTTCAACCAAACCTAACATGAAAGCTATTACAAGCCAACCCCTGCTTGCACACCTGTGATGCAACTGAACAGCTTTAAGCCAAACCTCATCTGAGAGCTATTACAAGCCAACCCCTGCTTACACACCTGTGATGCAACTGAACAGTTTTAAGCCAAACCTCGCCTGAAAGCTATTACAAGCCAACCTCTGCTTACACACATGTGATACAACTGAAAAAGTCGAGCCAAACCTCACCTGAAAATTATAACAAGCCAACCCCTGCTTGCACACCTGTGATACAACTAAACTGAGAGACGCAAAGCCTCGACTGAGACCTATTACAAGCCAACCCCTGCTTACACACCTGTGATACAACTGAACAGTTTTCAGCCAAACCTCACATGAGAGCTATTACAAGCCAACCTCTGCTTACACACCTATGATACAACTGAACATAGTTAAATCAAACCTAACTTGAGAGCTATTACAAGACAAACCCTGCTTGGACACCTGTGATGCAACTGAACAGCTTCAAGCCAAATCTCACCTGAGAGCTATTACAAGCCAACCCCTGCTAACACACCTGTGATACAACTGAACAGCTTTAAGCCAAACCTCACCTGAGAGCTATTACAAAACAATCCCTGCTTACACAACTCTAATACAACTGAACAGAGTTAAGCCAAACCTCATCAGAGTGCTATTACAAAACATCCCTGCTTACACAGCGCTGATACAACTGAACAGATTTAAGCAAAACCTCATCTGAGTGCTATGACAAAACAACCCCTGCTTACACAGCTCTGATACAACTGAACAGAGTTAAACCAAACCTCGTCTGAGTGCTATTACAAAACAATCCCTGCTTACACAGCTCTGATACAACTGAACAGAGTTAAACCAAACCTCGTCTGAGTGCTATTACAAAACAATCCCTGCTTACACAGCTCTGATACAAAATAAATTTAGGAATAATTCATCTCTTCCATATTACAACCTCACCCAAACAGAATTAAGATATATATATATATATATACTCCGTGCTTACACATTTCTGATACACCTGAACATAAATGTATTTTAATCAACCTTCAACTTAGTAACCTATAAAAGCAGTAAAGAGTAAGTACTTGTATTTGTCATATAACTTAAAGGGTTAAAATAAATTGCAGGATGGGATTCGTTCATAAGAAGCAGTACATAATATTTTGATAAAGTTTGTTTGTGGCTTAGCTAGAAAAATTGTATAATCTTATTATCTATGTGGCCCCGAGTTTTTTCTTAATTGAAGACGCCGATACATGCCAAACTTTACCCCACTGCTATAAAAAGACAATCCCTGCTTACGCCTTTTTGATACTGGTACTACTAAACTGATTAAATCCAAACTTTACCTCAGTGCTATAACAAAACAATCCCTGGTTGAACCTTTCTGATACCACTAAATAAATGTATGCCAAACTTCAACTCTGTGCTAAAGCAAGACAATCTCTTAAAATGACAAGATTATGGTTTTATAGATATATTGTTTGAGTTCATAATCGATTTCAACTTTCTATTATTTCATTTACCTGGATACCACAGTTCTGTACACTTCTGATGCCACTAAACAAATGTATACCAAACTTCACCCCAATGCTTAAACAGGACAATCCCTGCTTTCACCTCTCTGAAACCTCTAATCAGAGTTATGCCAGACTTCAACTCAATTCTGAAACAAGCCAACAAATGTATACCAAACTTCACCTCAATGCTTAAACAAGACAATCCCTGCTTACGCCTTTCTGGTACCACTTAACAGAGTTATGCCAGACTTCACCTCAATGCTAAAACAAGACCACTAAACAGAGTTATGCCACACTTCAACTCAATGCTAAAACAAAGACCAATAAACAGAGTTATGCCAGACTTCAACTCAATGCTAAAACAAGACAATCTCTGCTTACACAACTCGGGTACCATTAAACAGATTCTAGTCGAACCTCACTTCATCGCTAAAGCAAGACAACCATTGCTAACACATTTTTGGTAACACTGAATAGTTGAGCAAAACTATGACTCGGTGTTATAACAAGACTATCCCCTTCATACACACAACTGATACCACTATTGAACAGAATTTATTTAATGTCAACCCAGCTCCAGGGGTCGGGATACAATTTAGGAGTTCACAAATACTATTTCAGGATATTTTGATAGTTGGCGTGTGGCTTAGATATAATGATTGTATACTAGTAATCTGTCTGGGTCAGACTTTTTTCTCCTTTGAAGACCCTGTTACATGGTATTATAGAATACTTTATTGTACAGTAGGCTATACTCTTCTTCGTGAATGCTCCCTGTGAATTGATACCAAATCGGATATCTGTTATGTGTACTTTTACTTAACATTAACACATTTCTTTTCTGTGTCTGTATGTATAACCTGTTATATTTAAATATCTTTAATACAATAGTTGTTAATTATCCATATAATACGTATGGGGTATTGACTGCTCAACAAAACTATTGAGGAATTGTCATACAAGATGTATATAAACGATTATTTAATTGAAGCAAATAGTCTATCTCGTCAAAGAATAAATACAGGTTAAAACAATGATTTTGCAATGTAAGACCCCCATTTCGGTTTGGGCTGTAGATGTGTGTTACCGTGTATGTTCGTCTTCAAGTAGAGAGGTTTTACTTATGCGATGTATCTACACTTAATATTGAGTTTCAGTCTTTTCATTTGAAGTGAAAAGTAGAAGAAAAATAAACTGCACGAAAAAGAAGAGACGAAGAAAGCAATGAGCCCACCACACGGCAGACTCACGCTACTATTGTAATGAAGTACACACACTCCTGTTTTGTATAGAGTGGCCCCATTGCTACCCTCACGAGACCGCTTAATAAGTGTTGACACCAAACAAAGTTTATCATTTAGATGTAATAACTAATCATAACCCAATGTTCCGTTAAAGTTATCAGACTTCACGCTAAGAGATTCATCAAAATAAATATTTATATTAGACTTTTAAACCTTTTTAAGCTCCATATTTTTTCGGGTGTAACCAATAAAAGTTTGACTTTAATTCCGTTTGTGTAATGGGGTAAAGAAAACTTTATTATTTTTTTCTTGTAATACAAATAACATATAGCAATAGCTTTTTAATTATAAAAACTTTAATTGAACAAAGCCATCCGGATAAAAATGGGTTTCTTTATTTATAGTCTGTTGAGCTGTTGACGTGGTATTTCAACGATCACTACGTGCGATAAACTTTGGAGCATTAAACACAAAAGATTCTCTATGTGGGTATTTAGTATATTTATCAATAGACTTCAATTAATTTTAGACTTAAGAAAAATATATAACAGAGACCGAAAGTGAGCTTGTGAAATATAATAATTCATATACATCAAAACGAAGTCATTGTATACTTAAACCTAACAGATTGTGTGTGCTTCCCTCGTTTTAGAATGTGATTATTACTTATATGACATGTAAATGGGAATTAGATGCATTGGGTGTATAAATTTAAAATGACAAGATTATGGTTTTATAGATATATTGTTTGAGTTCATAATCGATTTCAACTTTCTATTATTTCATTTACCTGGATACCACAGAAGTAGAGTGGATGTAAAAGGATTTCTTGATAAAATTTTACGCATTGTTATTGGAAAAGTGTGAAAATTAGCTGTCAGATACGATTGTTATTGAGGAAATAAATGTAAATTTTATATTAGGATGAAAAGCATTATATTGGAATGAACAATTAGGCATAAATATTATAACGGACTAATATTTTGATCGTTATGGACCGATTCTGTGACTGAAATTAAACAATATCTGGAGTAACTTATTATTTCACGAGTAATACCAAATGTCTATCCAAAAATACGATTTTGTTGGTGTTTCTACTACACAACTTCCATATGTCCACGGCAACTTTCCTGCCGGACAAAAAATTGGGACTGCTAAATATTACACAATGCGTAGTATGCAGAGAAGTAAAGATGTAAGTAGTAAAAATACCACTGTAACGAAACCTGGAATTGCTTCTAAAGGTCACACGAGACAACTTGTGGATTTAAAATTACCAGCATTAGACATAAAATCTCAAAGTCAGGATACGAAAAACTGTATGAGCCCAAGATTACACTACGGAAACATTTACAAACAGAAAGCATACTTTCGCCTGAAAGGAATTCCAATACGTAAAATGTATACCCTGAATAGGTCTAAAACAGAGAAGTATGAAGAGGAAGATGACAGCTTGAATGCAGAATCGAGGAACAAAAGTGTATCTTTAACATTACTAGATCTCAAGGAACCAGAGTCTAAAACTGCAAATGAAAGTAACGAAGAGGAAAACGAATATTCTGGTTTTGATAATTGTGAGTCTCCATGGACAAGAAGTCGCCTACGCGAACTGGATGACGAATCTCCGATACCAGGCTTCAGGTCGCGTAACTCGAAAAACGGTCGTAAACTTGGAAATATTGTTTCGTCTAGAAGACTGCAGCAACTTTTGGACAACGAAGACACTTTAGATCCATATTCGTTTTATATGTACTAGTGACAGTATTCAGTTAAATGTCTTTGGTGCACCCCGTAAAATTTCGGAAAAAATAATAGTATTTCAACAGTTTGTGCAATATCATATATTTTATCTCACGTAGTCAAGAATTATTCAAGTATATGTATTTTAATTTATGTATATCATGTATTTTATATTATGTAGTTAAGATTTTCATAAGTGTATTGATGCCAAATGTATAAAGTAGATTAAAGGCTCAGACTAGTACAAGTAAAACACGAATAACTGGGTATACGATTCACTGATTGCTATTATACATCGTAATTGTTAGATTTATATACTGTATGAAGTTAGGCGATTTTCCAAATATTGGGCATGATAATTGAAAGGTTCAATATGTAACGACAATCTTTATAGAATGTTTACTATATATTGTCAAAACAGAACATTGTATATAGTTATTAAATATGTGAAAATGCATTGTTTGACATTTTTTATCATCACAAATCATATTAGTCTCCCAAACTTAAAAATACCTCTCGCCGCGATATAGGCTTTTGAGCTGATGCGGCGTAACGCAATTACAAACCAATCAATCCATATTTACATCAGATGGCATGTTTCGTACTGACTGTATGGACTTTGTTTGATATTTACTCCATTCATTGTTCGGTGTTACTCCATACGTTGTTTGGAACTACTCCTGGGGGAAGATCCAGCCATTTTCTAAAAAGGGGTGAGCACAACCCAGGATAAAAGGGGGTCCATCTACATGTCACAATTAAAATGCATTGATCGTCGAAAAAATGAAGTTCCAACCCCCGGAATCCTCCCCTGGATCCGCCACTTACTACATATGTTGTTTGGTATTACCCCCATATGTTGTTCGGGACTACTCCATATGTTGTTCGGGACTACTCCATTTGTTGTTCGGTATTACTTCATACGTTGTTTGGTATTACTCTATATATTGTTCGGTATTACTCCATATGCTGTTCGGTATTACTCCATACGTTGTTCGGTATTACTCTATATGTTGATTGGTATTACTCCATATGTTGTTCTGTATTACTCCGTACGTTGTTCGGTACTACTCCATACGTTGTTCGGGATTACTCCATATGTTGTTCGGTACCCCTCAATGTTTTGTTCGTTATTACTCCATATGTTGTTCGGTATTACTCCATATGTTGTTCGGTATTACTCCATATGCTGTTCGGTATTACTCCATACGTTGTTCGGTATTATAAGTTATATGGTTCGCTACTGACACCATACGGATCCATAGAGGGTTAGTATGTTGATATATGTTGATTGGTATTATTCCATATGTTGTTCTGTATTACTCCATACGTTGTTTGGTACTACTCCATACGTTGTTCGGGACTACTCCATATGTTGTTCGGGACTACTCCATATGTTGTTCGGTACCCCTCAATGTTTTGTTCGTTATTACTCCATATGTTGTTCGGTATTACTTCATACGTTGTTCGGTATTACTCCATATATTGTTCGGTATAAGCGATGGTCGTATAAAAAAGTCGACCAACTACTTACGGTAACCAAAAATGCTTATGTACCGGAATGTCATTTGGTCACCGTCTCCGGTGGAGAATTGTCTCTTTTAGCATGTAGCAAACTTTAGGAGAAACCTATCACAAAAATATAACAAAAATACCGAACTTCAATGTAAACTTATAGAATGAAATTCAAAACAGTGTGGCTGTGGCTATTGATTGACAGATTAATTTCATCCATTGACTGGGACAATTTACGTGAACGTTTGTCTGTAACGACCACTGTTCACGACGTACCTACGATAGACATTTAAACTGTGGGGTCACCAAAGGTTTCTAAACGCCTTTAATTATAAAATAATTCGAAAAATTAATCAGGAATAATCTTTATGTTTTGATTTATGTAATTGATATATTTTATTAAATCAAAACATCGTGTTATTTCTGATTAATTTTTCGAATAACTGTATTTAGGGAATGAGAACCTTTGGTGACCCCATAGTTTAAGAGTCTTTTAAAAGTGCATAGTTAGCAGTGGTCGTTACATACAAACGTTCACCTAAATTGTCCTAGTCAATGTATGAATTTAATGTGTCAATCAATGGCCACAGCCACACTGTTTTGAATTTCATTCTATATTGTGTGAAATCGGTTGGCTTGAAACTCCAGAGCACTCGCTCATATTTTAAAAATTGGTAAAAATGTTTTGTCTTGCAACGCCGATAACGGATGACACTAATTCAGGATATGTCACATGTATACCAGTATTTCCTTAACTGTGAATTGACTATTGAGTTAAGTATACATTGGTCTTGACAAATTTTTCCTTGTTTGTTTTTATATTCAATATATCGATGTGTAATTTATTGCAAGCTCTTATATTTAAAAAAAAAGTAATCATTTAACTGAAATGACGTAAATCAATTTCATTTAAATGTAATAAGTTTACCTCCTGTGGAACTTACTTAATAAATTCAATAGATATATAGTATGATTATTCGGTACTATAATTGCTCCTATCAAAATGAATATCTATGATCTGTTAAAAAGAGATGAATTGCTATTTTAACGTCAATTACGAGTATGGATACGAAGGCTTATTAAATTCCTGCATAACAATCTGCAATATTGTCAATTTATCTATATTGTTTCTGACATTGGAGCCCCGATGGGAATCTAAAATTAATTAAGAGCCTTTTAAATTTTTGTCTCGCCTCCGAAGAAAGTCGGAAAAATGGCGAGACAAAAGGATTACAGTCCGACGGCGTATACTATATCATATAATTTAAAGCTTTATGGTTCATAAGGTGGAAGATCTAAATACTTCATACCTTGTATGCAGATACCTTATAATATTACAAAGTCTATATCTATTATATGCCCATTGTCTTTTACCTCGTGTTCATGGTTCAACGACTGCTTGAAATAAGATAACAGTTTTTTTGTCATTTTAATTTCTCATGATAGTAATAGAATAACAGATACTAAAAGCAACTGTATTTAGTGTAGGTGATGATTGTTAGGCATACATGTCCGACTGACAGGTATCATCTGACCTTGACCTTTATTTAGAATGAAATTAAAAACAGTGTGGCTGTGGCCATTGATTGACACATTAAATTCATCCATTGACTGGGGCAATTTAGGTGAACGTTTGTATGTAACGACCGCTACTCACTTTATGTACTTTTTAAAGACACTTAAACTATGGGGTCACTAAAGGTTCTCAACACCTAAATAAAGTAATTCGAAAAATTAATCAGAAATTACAATATGTTTGATTATCAAGTCATAAAGATTATTCCCGATTAATTTTTCGAATTATTTTATAATTAAAGGCGTTAAGAAACCTTTGGTGACCCCACAGTTTAAATGTCTCGTAGGTACGTCGTTAACAGTGGTCGTAACAGACAAACATTCACGTAAATTGTCCCAGTCAATGGATGAATTTAATGTGTCAATCAATGACCACAGCCACACTTTTTGGAATTTCATTCTAAAAGTTTATTGAACAATGTAAGTTTTCAGGGTTTTCTCAGTTTAACAAATACTATTATCAATAGGTTAACTATTTTTGGTGTTTGGAAGATTTTAAGGTGTAAATGTCTATTTGCCAGGGTTCGTTTGACCTTAACTTCATTTTCATTGATCATTAATCACGTTGAGTTTTTTTCATGGCTATGTTTGTTTATGAGATAAACAGTAGGTCAACAATATTTGGAGTATAGAATGATTGTAATTCGAACATGGTGTACATGTCTGTCTGGCAGGGTTCTCCAGACCTTGGTCTCATTTATATGGTAAATTGGTCAATGATAGTTAATATTTTTCTTCTTCCTTTCGGTCGTTATGTTTTCGGCATTTCTTTTACTTTATGTTGCGTGGCATCTTCTCTCCGTTTATTATTTTGCTATTTAGCCGGTGCCGGTCAAATAACCACTTCCTTATTTTTATTTGAACTTGAACAAGCTGGAATACTACGGTGTTAACCCCACAACCAACTAATTCTTAAATAACAAGTTGATTGGACTTCAGCTTCATCAAAAACTACCTTGACCAAAAACTATCGTAGGTTGGGGCATAATTTTTTGTTAATAAATAACACTCATAATGCTCAGATTGGTTGTCATCGTGCAACACAGTTAATAACACCATATAGGAAAAACATAGAACTCATTTTGTCATAAGACACTGTCAAACATTCATACATACTATCCACACTCATCTGTGTCCACACTTGTTCTTAAATAAAAAGAAACAGAGCATAATACTAAAGGGGACTGGTGTACCCAAAGGCACAGTTCTTGTACCATTACTTGTCCTGGTCTACATTTATCACCCCTAGTTTTTTGGTGGGGTTCGTGTTGCTTATTCTTTAGTTTTCTATGTTGTGTCATGTCTACTATTGTTTGTCTTTTTCATTTTTAGCCATGGCGTTGTCAGTTTATTTTCGATTTATGAGTTTGACTGACCCTCTGGTATCTTTCGCCCCTCTTATATGAGATGTCAGAAACAGCAACTACATCAAACACCCAATTATTCATACCATCATCAGACAGTAACCTTCAGAAAGACTTATCAGCATTGGGACCACTAGTTTTCAAGTATTTGTTTTGACAAGACATGGAACACACGAAACATCCCACATTATAGACAAGCACACTGCCAAACGACCACACTATGGTAGTATCACAAAATAAGATACGGGCACAGGACAATCACTCACACACACACCCCAAAAGACATCCAATCACATGTAGGTACTAGTATGCTAAGAAGTACATGTAGGTACGTAAAGAATCAGCCATAGGTATTCTGAGAAGTAAATGTAAGTATGTAAAGAATCATATGTAGATATGTAAATAGTCAGATGTAGGTATATAAAAAAAATTTGTAAGGGTTCCGCGGAACCCAGTGTCTCGCCTACTTTTGCTGTAAATCGCAGGCTCAACAAAAATGAGGCAAAAAATTAATAAAAATATTCCTCTTGATACTATCCTATGATTGTAAGAAGGTTCTGTCCAACTTTGGTAAAAATCTAGGACAGTTAATGAATCTAATAAATGTGTTGAAAACTTTAACTGCAGACTGTATGTTATGTTAACTGGAAGAAAATCTAAGTCAATTTAAAAGTAAAATACAGAAAAAATGGAGTTATCTTCTATACAAAATTGACTAACTTATGATCATAATATGCTTCTGTCCAAGTTTGGTACAAACCCAGAATGGCTTAAGAAAGATATTGAATGTAATGTTTCCCTGCAGAAAAAAACTAAGTCCATTTGAAGGTAAAATACGGAATAAATGGATTTATTATTTTATAAATTTTGCCTCTGGATACTATCTTTTGAGCATAAAACAAGCATTTGTCTAAGTTTGGTACAAACCAAGGATAGTTTAAGAAAGTTATTAAAATTCTAAAAACATTAACCACAGAGTGAATGTAATGTTTCCCCGCAGAAAAAAACTAAGTCCATTTAAAAGTAAAATACGGAAAAAATGGAATTTTATTTTTACAAAATTTACTTCTGGATACTATCTTATGATCATAAACAAGCTTCTGTCCAAGTTTGGTAAAAATCCAGTATAGTTTAAGAAAGTTATTAAAATTTTAAAAACTTTAACCACAGAGTGAATATTTGTGGACGCCGCCGACGACGACGACGACGGAATGTAGGATCGCTTAGCCTCGCTTTTTCGACTAAAGTCGAAGGCTCGACAAAAATCACTTGTAGGCATGTAGGGAATTATATGTAGGTATGTTAAGAATCCCATGCAGGTATGTTAGGAATCACATGTAGGTATAAAAGGAATCACATAAAGGTATGTTAGGAATCACATGTAAGTATATGAGGAATCACATGTAAGTATATGAGGAATTACATGTAAGTATATGAGGAATCACATGTAAGTATATGAGGAATCACATGTAAGTATATATATATGTAAGGAATCACATGTAGGCATGTAAGAAATCACATGTTAGTATATAAGGAATCACATGTAGGTATGATAGGAATCGCATGAAGGTATGTAAGGAATCACATGTAGGTATGTAAAGAATCACATGTAGGTATGTTAGGACTACCATGTAGATATGTTAGGACTCACATGTAGTTATGTAAGGAATCACATGTAGTTATGTAAAGAATATCATGTAGTTATGTAAGGAATCACATGTAGTTATGTAAGGAGTCACATGCAGGTACGTAAGGAATCACAAGTAAGTATGTAAGGAATCACATGTAAGTATGTTAGGTATGACGTGCAAGTATGTTAGGAATGACATGTAGTTATGTAAAGAATCACATGTTGGTATGTAAGGAATCACATGTATTTAAGTAAGGAATCATATGTAAGTATGTAAGGAATCACATGTAAGTATGTAAGGAATGACATGTAGGTATGTAAAGAATCACATGTAGGTATGTTATGAATCACACATATGTATGTAAGGAATCACACATATGTATTTAAGGAATGACATGTTAGAATGTTAGGAATGACATGCAAGTATGTTAGGTAAATCATGTAGGTATGTTAGGAATCACATGTAGGTATGTAAGGAATCACATGTAGATATGTTAGGACTACCATGTAGATATGTTAGGACTCACATGTAGTTATGTAAGGAATCACATGTAGTTATTTAAGGGATCACATGTAGTTATGTAAGGAATCACATGTAGGTATGTAAGAAATCACATGTAGTTATGTAAGGAGTCACATGTAGGTATGTAAGGAATCACATGTAAGTATGTAAGGAATCACATGTAATAATGTTAGGTATGACATGCAAGTATGTTAGGAATGTAAGATATCACATGTAGGCATGTAAGAAATCACATGTAGGTATGTAAGAAATCACATGTAGGTATGTACGGACTCACATATTGGTATGTAATGAATCACATGTTGGTATGTAAAGAATCACATGTAGGTATGTTAGGACTCACATGTTGGTATGTAAGGAATCACATGTAGGTATGTTAGGAATCACATGTAGATATGTTAGGACTCACATGTAGTTATGTAAGGAGTCACATGTAGGTATGTATGGAATCACATGTAAGTATGTAAGGAATCACATGTAAGAATGTTAGGTATGACATGCAAGTATGTTAGGAATGTAAGATATCACATGTAGGCATGTAAGAAATCACATGTAGGTATGTAAGAAATCACATGTAGGTATGTACGGACTCACATATTGGTATGTAATGAATCACATGTTGGTATGTTAGGACTCACATGTTGGTATGTAAGGAATCACATGTAGGTATGTTAGGAATCACATGTAGGTATGTTAGGAATCACATGTAGTTATGTAAGGAACCACATTCGGGTATGTAAGGAATCACATGTAGGCATGTTAGGACTCACATGTAGGTATGTTAGGAATCACATGTAGTTATGTAAGGAATCAAATGTAGATATGTTAGGAATCACATGTAGGTATGTAAGGAATCACATGTAAGTATGTAAGGAATCACATGTAGGTATGTAAGGAATCACATGTTGGTATGTTAGAAATCACATGTAGGTATGTACGGACTCACATATTGGTATGTAATGAATCACATGTTGGTATGTTAGGACTCACATGTTGGTATGTAAGGAATCACATGTAGGTATGTTAGGAATCACATGTAGGTATGTTAGGAATCACATGTAGTTATGTAAGGAACCACATTCGGGTATGTAAGGAATCACATGTAGGCATGTTAGGACTCACATGTAGGTATGTTAGGAATCACATGTAGGTATGTAAGGAATCACATGTAAGTATGTTAGAAATCACATGTAAGTATGTAAGGAAATACATGTAAGTATGTAAGGAATGACATGTAAGTATGTAAGGAAATACATGTAAGTATGTAAGGAATGACATGCAAGTATGTTAGGAATGACATGTTGGTATGTAAAAATCACATGTAGGTATGTTATGAATCACGCGTAGGTATGTAAGGAATCACACATAGGTATGTAAGGAGTCACATGTAGTTATTTAAGGAATCACATGTAAGTATGTTAGGAATGACATGCAAGTATGTTAGGAAAATCATGTAGGTATGTTAGGAATCACATTTAGGTATGTAAGGAATCACATTTAGGTATGTAAGGAATCACATGTAGTTATTAAAGGGATCACATGTAGTTATGTAAGGAATCACATGTAGGTATGTAAGAAATCACATGTAGTTATGTAAGGAGTCACATGTAGATATGTAAGGAATCACATGTAAGTATGTAAGGAATCACATGTAAGTATATTAGGTATGACATGCAAGTATGTAAGAATGTAAGATATCACATGTAGGCATGTAAGAAATCACATGTAGGTATGTAAGAAATCACAAATAGGTATGTACGGACTCACATATTGGTATGTAATGAATCACATATTGGTATGTAAGTAATGTCATGTAAGTATGTAAGGAATCACATGTAAGTATGTAAGGAATCACATGTAAGTATGTAAGGAATCACATGCAATATGTTAGGAATGACATGTAGGTATGTAAAGAATCACATGTAGGTATGTTTTGAATCACGGGTAGGTATGTAAGGAATCACACATAGGTATGTAAGGAGTCACATGCAGTTATTTAAGGAATCACATGTAAGTATGTTAGGGATGACATAATCATGTAGGTATGTAAGGAATCACATGTTGGTATGTTAGGAATCACATGTAGTTATGTAAAGAATCACATGTAGGCATGTTAGGAATCACATGTAAGTATGTAAGGAATCACATGTAAGTATATTAGGTATGACATGCAAGTATGTAAGAATGTAAGATATCACATGTAGGCATGTAAGAAATCACATGTAGGTATGTAAGAAATCACAAATAGGTATGTACGGACTCACATATTGGTATGTAATGAATCACATATTGGTATGTAAGTAATGTCATGTAAGTATGTAAGGAATCACATGTAAGTATGTAAGGAATCACATGTAAGTATGTAAGGAATGACATGCAATATGTTAGGAATGACATGTAGGTATGTAAAGAATCACATGTAGGTATGTTTTGAATCACGGGTAGGTATGTAAGGAATCACACATAGGTATGTAAGGAGTCACATGCAGTTATTTAAGGAATCACATGTAAGTATGTTAGGGATGACATAATCATGTAGGTATGTAAGGAATCACATGTTGGTATGTTATGAATCACATGTAGTTATGTAAAGAATCACATGTAGGCATGTTAGGAATCACATGTAGGTATGTAAGGAATCACATGTAGATATGTAAGGACTACCATGTAGATATGTTAGGACTCACATGTAGTTATGTAAGGAATCACATGTAGTTATGTAAAGAATATCATGTAGTTATGTAAGGAATCACATGTAGTTATGTAAGGAATCACGTGTAGGTATGTAAGAAATCATATGTAGTTATGTAAGGAGTCACATGTAGGTACGTAAGGAATCACAAGTAAGTATGTAAGGAATCACATGTAAGTATGTTAGGTATGACATGCAAGTATGTTAGGAATGACATGTAGGCATGTACGAAATCACATGTAGGTATGTTAGGACTCACATGTAGTTATGTAAAGAATCACATGTTGGTATGTAAGGAATCACATGTAGGTATTTTAGGAATCACATGTAGGTATGTTAGGAATCACATGTAGATATGTAAGGAATCACATGTGGGTATGTAAGGAATCACAGCCGTGTTGTAGTGGTTAGTGCATCGGACTACTAACACAAAAGTTCCTGGTTCGATTCCCGTTTTGGATGAAAATTTCAGGAACTCAATTTTCGGCTCTCCCTTGACAACATTTGCGAGTATGGTCTTGAGGAAACGATGATAGTCCGTCGGACGGGGACGATAAATGGCTGACCCGTGTTAAGAGAGAGCCATATCTCTTGCACTTTAAAGACACCCTTGTAGATTTCGAAAAAGAGTAGGCTAATGCCGCTACAAGGCAGCACTCGCACCCGCAAAGTGGAAAGGGATTAATATAAATTGCAAAACTTGTTTCCCAATCCACTATAAATAAATATGTTTAAACTAAACTAAGGAATCACATGTAAGTATGATAGGAATCACATGTAGGTATGTAAGGAATCACATGTTGGTATGTTAGGAATCACATGTAGTTATGTAAAGAATCACATGTAGGCATGTTAGGACTCACATGTAGGCATGTTAGGACTCACATGTAGGTATGTTAGGAATCACATGTAGTTATGTAAGGAATCACATGTAGTTATGTAAGGAATCACATGTAAGTATGTAAGGAATCACATGTAAGTATGTAAGGAATCACATGTAAGTATGTAAGGAATCACATGTAGTTATGTAAGGAATCACATGTAGTTATGAAAAGAATATCATGTAGTTATGTAAGGAATCACATGTAGTTATGTAAGGAATCACGTGCAGGTATGTAAGAAATCATATGTAGTTATGTAAGGAGTCACATGTAGGTACGTAAGGAATCACAAGTAAGTATGTAAGGAATCACATGTAAGTATGTTAGGTATGACATGCAAGTATGTTAGGAATGACATGTAGGCATGTACGAAATCACATGTAGGTATGTTAGGACTCACATGTAGTTATGTAAAGAATCACATGTTGGTATGTAAGGAATCACATGTAGGTATTTTAGGAATCACATGTAGGTATGTTAGGAATCACATGTAGATATGTAAGGAATCACATGTGGGTATGTAAGGAATCACAGCCGTGTTGTAGTGGTTAGTGCATCGGACTACTAACACAAAGGTTCCTGGTTCGATTCCCGTTTTGGATGAAAATTTCAGGAACTCAATTTTCGGCTCTCCCTTGACACCATTTGCGAGTATGGTCTTGAGGAAACGATGATAGTCCGTCGGACGGGGACGATAAATGGCTGACCCGTGTTAAGAGAGAGCCATATCTCTTGCACTTTAAAGACACCCTTGTAGATTTCGAAAAAGAGTAGGCTAATGCCGCTACAAGGCAGCACTCGCACCCGCAAAGTGGAAAGGGATTAATATAAATTGCAAAACTTGTTTCCCAATCCACTATAAATAAATATGTTTAAACTAAACTAAGGAATCACATGTAAGTATGATAGGAATCACATGTTGGTATGTTAGGAATCACATGCAGTTATGTAAAGAATCACATGTAGGCATGTTAGGACTCACATGTAGGTATGTTAGGAATCACATGTAGTTATGTAATGAATCACATGTAGTTATGGAAGGAATCACATGTAAGTATGTAAGGAATCACATGTAAGTATGTAAGGAATCACATGTAAGTATGTAAGGAATCACATGTAAGTATGTTAGGTATGACATGCAAGTATGTTAGGAATGACATGTAGGTATGTAAAGAATCACATGTAGGTATGTTATGAATCACGGGTAGGTATGTAAGGAATCACACATAGGTATGTAAGGAGTCACATGTAGTTATTTTAGGAATCGCATGTAAGTATGACAGGGATGACATGCAAGTATGTTAGGAAAATCATGTAGGTATGTTAGGAATCACATGTAGGTATGTAATGAATCACATGTAGATATGTTAGGACTCACATGTAGTTATGTAAGGAATCACATGTAGTTATGTAAGGAATCACATGTAGCTATGTAACGAATCATATGTAGTTATGTAAGGAGTCACATGTAGGTACGTAAGGAATCACATGTAAGTATGTAAGGAATCACATGTAAGTATGTTAGGTATGACATGCAAGTATGTTAGGAATGACATGTAGGCATGTAAGAAATCACATGTAGGTATGTTAGGACTCACATGTAGGTATGTACGGACTCACATGTTGGTATCTAAGGAATCACATGTGGGTATGTAAAGAATCACATGTAGGTAGGTACGGACTCACATGTTGGTATCTAAGGAATCCCATCTAGGTGTGTACGGACTCACATGTTGGTTTGTAAGGAATCACATTTAGGTATGTTAGGAATCACATATAAGTATTTTATGAATCACATGTTGGTATGTAAGGAATCACATGAAGGTATGATAGGAATCACATGTAAGTTTGTTAGGAATCACATTTAGGTATGTTAGGAATCATTTGTAGGTAGGTAAAGCATCACATGTAGGTATGTTTAAAATCACATGTAGGTATGTAAAGAATCACATGTTTATATGTAAGGAATCACATGAAGGCATGTAAGGAATCAGATATAAGTATGTAAGGAATCACATGTAGGTGTGTTAGGAATCACATGTAGGTATCTAAGGATCACATTTAAGTATGTAAGGAATGATATGTAGGTATGTTAGGAATCACATTGAGGTATGTAAAGAATCACATGTAGGTATGTTGAGAATAATATGTAGGTATGTAAGGAGTCACATGAAGTTCTGTAAAGAATCACATGTAGTTATGTGAAGAATCACATGTAGTTATGTAAGGAATCACATGTAGGTATGTTAGGAATCACATGTAGTTATGTAAATATCACATGAATTTATTAACAGTGTGTTACATCAACAAACAATTTTCCTAAAATTTTTGAATATTTTAGGTAAAAATGGAAGACAAATAATAATAATAATGAAAATTCATAAAGCGCCTTATATAAAGAATAAAAATTACTCTAAGGCGCTGTACATACACATGGTAATTAAAACATATCAATGACAATAACATAAAACATAAAAAAATACATCGTGTCAGATTCAAATACTGAAATAAAAAATGCCTACCATACAATAAAAGGTCAATACGAAATACATGTTAAAACAAAGAATTAAAAATCAACAATATAGGATACAAAATTGCACACACTGAAATGTCTCGCCTTTTTTACTTATCATTCATATTATGTTGATAGTCCTAAGTATAAAGCTTTATTACCGCTGTCACATAAACTTAACATTAACCAAGATAGCTAAACAAAGACCAATGAACCATGAAAATGAGGTCAAGGTCAGATGAACCATGCCAGGCAGACATGTACAGCTAACAATGCTTCCATACAACAAATATAGTTGACTTATTACTTATAGTTTAAGAAAAAACACAAAAACCAAAACACAAAAACTTAACACTGTGCAATGAACCGTGAAATTGAGGTCATGGTCAAATAAAACCTGCGGGACTGACATATAGATCCTAATATATTACCATACACCAAATATAGTTGACCTTTGGCATATAATGTTAGATAAAAAGACCAAAACTTTAAAACTTATCTTTGACCGATGAACCATGAAAATGAGGTCAAGGTCAGATGACATCTGCCCGCTAGACATGTACACCTTACAATCATTTCATACAACAAATATAGTTGACCTATTACATAAAGTATGAGAAAAACAGACCAAAACACAAAAACTCAACTATAACCACTGAACCATGAAAATGAGGTCAAGGTCAGATGACACCTGCCAGTTGGACATGTACACCTTACACTCCTTCCATACACCAAATATACTAGCCCTATTGCTTATAGTATCTGAGATATGGACTTGACCACCAAAAATTAACCTTGTTTACTGATCCATGAAATGAGGTCGAGGTCAAGTGAAAACTGTCTGACGGGCATGAGGACCTTGCAAGGTACGCACATATCAAATATAGTTATCCTATTACTTATTATAAGAGTGAATTCAACATTACATAAATTCTTAACTTTTTTTTCAAGTGGTCACTGAACCATGAAAATGAGGTCAAGGACATTGGACATGTGACTGACGGAAACTTCGTAACATGAGGCATCTATATACAAAGTATGAAGCATCCAGGTCTTTCACCTTCTAAAATATAAACCTTTTAAGAAGTTAGCTAACGCTGCCGCCGCCTCCGGATCACTATCCCTATTCGAGCTTTTTGCAACAAAAGTTGCAGGCTCGACAAAAAGCATGCAGAACAAGCAAAAACTCTAAAACGAAATACAAAGAGTAATAAAGCACGTAAAAGAGAAAAGAATTCAATCTAATTAAAAGCAATACGATAAAAATGAGTTTTTAACTGTATTTTAAAACACTCTAGGGACTTGCATTGTCTTAAACTGTTCGGGAGATTGTTCCATAGAGATGCCGCTAACCAATCAAATTGTCTTTCACCGTACGTCTTCGTCCTCACTTTTGGAACGGTGAGTAGTTTTGTGGAATTTGAACGCAAAGATCGGTTTGGCACGTGTAGATTGACTAGTTCCCGGATGTAAGCAGGGCCAATGTCATTCAAAGCGCAGTACACATAAGTCAGTATTTTGTATTGTGGTCTATATTGGACGGGTAACCAATGTAAATCAGCAAGTATCGGTGTAATAATTATATGTTCATGTTTTCTTGTCCTGGTGATAAGACGAGCTGCTGTATTTTGTACTTCATGTAATCTGTTCAATGTAGTCTTGTTGATACCGTTCAGCAGAATATTCCCATAATCAAGTCTGGATGTTACAAGACTGTTCACAAGTGTTTTGCAAGCAGTTGTTGTTATGAAGTTGCGAATGCGTCCAATATTACGGATGTGAAAATGACAGGATGTTACTATGGCAGAAACTTGCCGTTCCATCGTTAGGTGTTGATCAAAATATACACCTAGGGTTTTCACGCAGGATACACTACTTATAACAGTATTACCGACTTTGAGTTGGAGATTTGGTACACAAGCCTTGAGATGTTTCGGTGTGAATATGATAAGTTCGGTTTTATCTTGATTCAGTTTTAACATATTTGTTGACATCCATGAACTAATATCGGAAAGACATAGTTCAAGTTTCGAAAAATAGTTCTCCCAGTTGTCTTGTGGCTTGATAACCATGTACACTTGTGTGTCGTCAGCATATCAGGGATATGTCATGCCATGGCGACGGCATATTTCACCTATTGGCCTAGAGAAAAGACAGTACAATTTCGGGCCTAGCACGGAACCTTGTGGAACACCGAATGTAAGATGACATTTCTTCGATATAGTTGTTCAAATCACCATACGCTGATGCCTATTCGTCAAATATACGATTTAATCCATGCGAGAGCGCAACCAGTTATGCCATATGAAAATGACAGACGTTCTAGAAGAATTCTGTGATCTATAACATCGAATGCAGCGGAAAGGTCCAATAGCACCAATACTACTGATGACTGTTTATCTAAAGCCGCATTGATATAATGATGTACTCTCGCTAATGTAGTTTCAGTTGGATGGCGTGGTCTGTATGCTGACTGAAGTGGATCACACAACGAGTTCGAGTCCAAATGAACATCTAGTCTCTTATCAACTACCTTTTCTAGAGTTTTTGAAATAAAGGGTAAATTGGACACTGGTCTGTAATTTTTGTAAATTTCGGAATCAAGTCCAGGTTTTTTCAGAAGAGGTCTCACAAGAGCCTGTTTAAAGTCTGACGGCACGATGTTCTCATCAAATGATGCATTGACGATTTCTGAAATAAGTGGCACGACAACATCGGAACACTGTTTCAAGAGGTTCGACGGAATAAGATCAAGCTCGCAGGACAATATTTTAAACTGCATTATGTTTGATCAAGGCTGTTTCCTTGATGTCAGAATGCTTGCTGCAGACAAAAGACAGAGGAGATGGAATTTGGAATTGTTACCAGATTTATATGGGGCTTCTCAATCTGAGATAATATACAACAGACAAGAAACAACATCTTCTATTGGTAAACGTATTATCACAAAAGACAATGAAAATGACTTTGGATTTCAAATACTGTGTTACTTGGAAGTACACATGATGGTTTATACTTAGAAAAAGGATTTTCCATACTTTGTCCAAAGGAAGGGCCAGAGGTAAATGAAATAGACTTAGATATTCTTCTTTTTGAATACAGTGGCATTAACATTCAACAAGAGCTAATTAGTCATACAAGTAATAGCACTTTATGCATTGAGAAAACAAAGTTCCCTGGTTATGTGAAACTTAGGATAATTTCACCAGAACTAAAGGTTAGAAAATCTCCTGTTTACTTTCATACTAAGGCTTTAAAACTAAAGCTGTTCAGTGACCTGAACATGTCCAAATTCTGCAGCACAAATGTTGAACCAGTTATGGTAGATGTTCATACCCTGAGTGGTGCTATAGAAGACGGATTAGGAACTCATTATTCAGATTTCATAGT
This sequence comes from Mytilus trossulus, assembly GCF_036588685.1. Classification (NCBI taxonomy): domain Eukaryota; kingdom Metazoa; phylum Mollusca; class Bivalvia; order Mytilida; family Mytilidae; genus Mytilus; species Mytilus trossulus. Next base: position 64,605,549 of record NC_086379.1, read on the forward strand.
TGCACTGACCATGAATGAATGGCCACAAATAGCAAAATCTTTTATAAACCGAGACAGATGTGGATGGCCATGTCCTGAGCTCATAAATAATATTGTTGACCAAGGATGTGGGTTTGTTGCGACTGCTCATCAGAGTTGCAGAAATAATGATTTACAATGGTAGATGGCATTTGCAAAATCTGAACAGATTCTAGTAAGGTCCCTGAACCAAACACAGATCATGGCATATCTGTTTTTCAAATCATTATTTAAGCTGCATTTATCAAAACCTGAGTGTTTGTCCAGCTACATGATGAATAATGTTTTGTTTTGGACCCTAGAGCTTGTCCCAACATAAAAATGGAGCCCTGAAAACATTATGTATTGTGTTGAGTCATTAGTTGATGTGTTGTTATTATCTTAATAAAGCCATCATACCTCACTTTTTTCTCCCAAATCAAAATCTCATTGATCATATTGAAGGAAAAACAATTAAAACGATAGCAAATAAAGCTTAAGAACTTCAAAATAATGTTCTTGCTATGATCATTAGATATGCAGTTTCTTCTGACTTCAAGGGAACCTACGAAGTTTCATTAAATCTTTTACATGTAAAACTGTTGACAGAACCTGTTGAGGAAAGGAATTCATTGTTAAGCATGGTATATTTCTCAATGTATCCATACCTTAGACTTCAGGCAAGATTATATCAGTATAAACTCAGCATACCAACCAGTGAGGAATGTTTTTGGGAAGAGTTCAATAGTATAAACTGCATTGTACCTCCTAAAGCAGCATGGTATTTAAGGAAAGCAATAGCGCTACAACCATACTTGGCTGCATTTAAATTTGACAGTGAAAGTAATTTGTGGGAAATAGACTTATCTGGTATTCGTACAAAAATTGTAGATTTTTGTAAGACTCCTTTATATATTGGAATTTTCAAACAAATATAAGAGGAAAAGGAATTTATTACAGAAAAACATGTAATATCAATACCTAGTTTTGAAAAAAATGGTAGATCGGGTAGATTTGACATGTTCATTGGATGGTGGACAAGAGATAAGATTTGACAATCTTAGCATGGAAGTATATGAAGACAGGAACCACTACGACCTGACTTCATCCATTTCATCTGTGGATACTGCATACAATTTTATAACATGTTTATTACCTTGAAACATGGCACGCTATTTATAAAACAGAGTGTGGCATCCTACAATGTTGTCATTCTCGGTTGCTTTCGCAGTTATGGAAATAAACGAAGAGATCAAAAGTTGTGATAAATTTTTAGGAAACATCAATCAGCAAACCTTGGCAGATTCTGTTACCCTACATCTGTATATGCAAAGTGGATAGATTGATGGATTAGTGAGATACATCATTAATTCTATAGAAAACAACATTGACCATAGAAATTTGTAGAAAATCAATTGAATAAATGGCCAATAGTTCATTTTTTTTTCCAGGAGAATTTGCACTGACTATATGCAGACTTATATACATAGCAAGTTGCCAATCTCTTATATATGTTATATATATCGAAAGTTGTTATTATATAATTAATGTTTACAACAGTGGCACACATTTTCATACATATTTAAGACGATTGTATATTGATTGTTCTGATAAAAATAAAAGATTTTGATAAAGTGTAGGAACTATTAAGCATCGCTGTAAAACCAGGATAAGATCATTGGTTGGTCTACGAATGTTTCCGATTAGCCCTGATCATTTGGACAGATAGTGATAAAATATTTTATGGGTCAGAGATGCTTTAGCTACTGTGGATTCATTAATTTTCGTTGGATACCAATTTCCGTGGATTTCGTGATTACAGGTGAACCACGAAATTAAATGTTCAACGAATTACAAATTTTCTATAGGCTTATATGCAGACTTCATCAAAACCACGAAATTAAATATCCACAAACATGTAAGTTTTCCCTAATCCACGAAAATTATTAGCCATGAAAATAAATGAATCTACAGTATTCCATGACTTTTTTTTTTTTTTTTTTCTCTCGCTTTGATAAATACTGGTCAAATTATAAGTCATGATTGGCACATTCACAAATGACAAATAGAAATACTGACACAGGCAGAATATAAGAAAAAGAAATATGTTCAAATACAAATATTTTAGCAGTTTTGGATTTTACAAATGTAACAAAATATAAATACCCTTATATAAAATTTCTAAGATATTTAGTCTTTGATCAATTAATTTTTTGTATTTAAAATGAAAATTTCTCCTTTCCACAGTGATCCAGATCATTTGCTTTAAACATTATTCATTTGTCACAGTGTATACATTTATTATGAAAAAAAATTGTGACTCAGCAGTAAGTAACCAGAACACATCCTTTTGACAATTTTAACTTAACCCCAGTAGGAATAGAATAATGTCATTAACTATTTTAAATCGTAACATAATAAATTCTGGGCAGATTTTCATTGTTTATGCATTGGTCAAATTGTTTTTATAAGTTTCTTATTAATAAGGTCAACCAACACGATAGAAATAAGTAAAGGTGTTATCTGTCAGGCAATGATGTTAATCTGTTTTGTTAAAACATTGTGATTGATAAGAAGTATCTCTGGCCAATTTATGACTGTGGTATCACAGATAGTCACAAAAGAAATTAACGACAACCTACTAATTACACATTTTCTACAGTGCTACTTTGGTTATAAATAAATTAGCTAATTAATCGTTGTAGTTCCTGTCAATATAATACTTCCATGATCTGGGGGAACCCAATGACACTGGAATAAGTTTTTTTATATCTTTTTTGAATAGATTTATTAAAAATTCTGCTTATACTGTTAATATCTTAAAAAGAACAATCCCCTGGGTCAACTGTTTATTTAGTTCTTCCAGTACATTTTTCAGTAAATAAAACAGTATACACATTAGAATATTGCACATTTATTTAAGAAAAGTATCACACACAAATATAATAGCTTGAAAAATAAAATACAAAACAAAACATTGAAGGAACTTCTTTTTAACATCTGTATGAAGTGTAGTCTGCATTTTCTGTAAAACTTCAAAGAATCTTAAATAAAACCATCTTTTCTCAGATCAAATAGTATTTAGAACTAACAACCTTTAAGTCTTTGTAAAAATACAGTGAAAAATGTGGGAAACAAATGCTTTCTGAACAAGTAACAAATTTATATTTTATCATGCATCCCCCCCCCCCCCCCCCCCCAATTCCCTTTTGAATACCTAATACATCAACAGCAAAGAAAGTGAACCTCTGCTTATTTTGCATCATTTATAACACAAATTTAGTTGACAATAAAATAACAATCTTACAGAAAAGTCTATGGTGTTATTCATTTAGTATTCAATTAGATTTTAACATCCAAGTTGAAAGTAAAATTTTACAAAAATCTGTGAAAATGCATTTGACTGTTTCTTGACCTTGTTTTAACATTGGTTACTTTAAGCAGGATTTTCATTATCATTATTATCTCCCACTGAGATAATTTATTTGTTTATTGAACTTTATTCAAGGGAAATAACTCTAATTTACATACAATTTTAAACAATTTCTGTCTCAAGATAAAGATGTCATATTGATCAGTCAGCATTGCTTTTAAAGAGCATTGTACAGCTGATTTAAGTCATGTTCCTTTAAAATTGGCTTCTCTTATCACTTGGCTTCTGTCCTCCGTCTGTCGTTAACTTAAACTGTCGTCTGTCATGAAATTTTAAAATTCTGAAAGAAATCTAAAAATTGTCCTACCATAGTTTAATTTCAGGTTAAGTTGAGCTAGTTTCATCATGATAAAAACTTGTTTGTAAATGAAATATAACAATTTATACTGGAGAGTACAACTCCATAAATATCCATTAAGAAGATGTGGTATGAATGTTAATGAGACAACTCTCCACAAGAGACCAACTGACAAAGAATTTATGGGATAGGTCACCATACAACCTTTGGTATAGCATCTAGACTTCATTTCTTATTCATATTTGATTTGCCATAACAGCTGACATTTTAGGTTAAAAAATAGTCTTTTACAATGATAATGCATTGTTAAAGATTCTAAGAGAATGAATTGTGAATAAAGATGTATAGAAAAAAGCGATGGGCAAAATGACAACACTTATAATATGGTCTTATGTGACATATAATCCATAGAGCAGTTATACATACATTTGTGGCAGTAACAATATTTAACGCTACCATTTAATAAAAGTCTCTGCTAAGGAATGTTTCATTAAATTAGAAGACTATGGCCAATCAAATGGCTTTTCCAGATGACTTTCCCGGATTGGCCAATCAAATGACTTTCCTTGATTGACCAATCAAATGACTTCCCCTGATGGATGTGACAGTTCTTTGATGACAAGATGTAACAACTGATTTTGCTCAGCAGATAACAAGGGCCATAAATCTTTCTGTAGTAATCTCAGGGAAGAAAAGTCTCTTGACTGACAAGCCATCTGAAAATAAAGAATGGATTTACAATAGTTTGTTTTTTAAAAGTGACACATTAAAATAGACGTTTTTGGTAGATAAAATTCTACATATAAGCAACAGCTGTATGATGATGAACCTACTAAATTACAAAATTTCAATTTAGAAATAATCATTTTGGATATTTTTATTATTGCATAAAATTGTGATGGGATAGTCTTCAAACAAATTAAAATTTCAGATTTTGATTCTGTATAGAATTATTGGAATGAAGCCATCATTACTTTAGAATTTAGGCAGTTTTTCAACAACCTAAATAACATATACACACAAAATTTCAGAATTGATAGACTTGAAGGTAATATATTCTATTATTTTGATTTTATCTTATGAATACATATGCAAAATTTTAAATTTGTATGCCAAATTTCTCAGGTGAACAATTTGAAATGCAGTTTAATTCATAGAAGGTTCACCTACTTACCAATACAAAATATTGTTTCCGTTTCTAAGAGAAAAAAGTTTTGCCAGCTAATCAGCGTGAGCTAACGCTCTGTGCTGAAGGCTGTACATTAACCTAAAATTATTTACTTTTTACACATTGTGACTTGGATGACGAGTTATCTCATTGGCACTTATACCACATTTTCTTATTTCTATGAAAGTACCAGAACAAATGAGAAATTGTGTCAATGGCTCAATACGCCTTATCACTATTTTGTTCAATTTGGGAAAAAATAGACACTTGGACAACTTCTTGTTTGGATCAAGTGTTTCAAAAACAAGGGCCATGAGTAACAAGCTGAGGCAGAAAATTGTTTAGAAAGCGAGCATTTTGATATTGTGATATATTATGATACCCTTTTTTCAAATACTAATTAAAATCATAAAAATGCTTAGTTGAAGTGTTTATTGGTGGATAAAACCATTCTCCTTTGGAATTTTTGAAGCATAGTACATTGTTTAAACAGGGCACAAGATATTCTTAACTTGATAAAAAGTTGTGAAATTTCAGAACATTTCCAGAATGGAATAAATAGCAACAACGTGTATAAGACAAGTGCAAATCTTATAGCGATACAAAGAAAGTTTGTTATTGAAAGAATTTAAAGGTTTAAACAATCTTCTAAATTACTTTTTAATTGGGACTACTGAAGATGAAGAAGGTATTATAGTTTTGTACAGGAAAATATTGTGAATTTCCATCTACATTTCCATTTTATGAATTAGCAAAGATGACTAGCTACTTACTACAAGTGACTGTAACATTAGAAACAAATCTTCACTGAGAAACTGTGCTGTAAAATAAGAACCATTTATTTTATCATTTTATATAAAGCATATGTGGGTAATCTTTATATCTAAGCAAACATCTTCTTTCCACTGTAAAAACTATATGGTGTAAAACAATGCACACAGATGCCAGGTTGCTGAGTCATTGGTGTCTACCAACCACCTTCTTTTATTTACATCAAAATCATCTTGATATAAAAAATTCATAAGGGTTTTGCAGAACCCAGTGTCATGCCTACTTTTGCTAAAAGTCACAGTCTCAACAAAAATGGGAAAAAAAATTTCCTCCAGATACTATTTTTTTTATTATGAGAAGCTTCTGTCCAAGTTTCAACACCAAAGAATGTAGGAAGGCTATGTCTCACTTTAGCGACAAAAGTCGCAGACTCGACATAAATAATATGCTTTCTTTAAAAACTATTTTTTTCAAAATCATTTGCATAATATACATTAAGTATTAACCTGTTATAGTATCATCAGTTGTCTCCCATGCATATTTCTCCAATGTTTGGGCATGCTCAGGTCTGATTCTCTGGGGTGTAGGCTGAATAGAAAAATTAAAAAATATTCAAATCATAAATCATCTTCATCATCTATTGTATCTTCTTACCTTTAATCAATTAATATATGTAAATGAGAAGGTGCATTCAGAGAATTATTTGAAATATACATACATTTTTTTTTTGTATTGTGTAAATAGTTATCAAAGGTACCTGGATTATAATTTAGTACACCAGACGCACGTATTGTCTACATAAGATTCATCAGTGAGGCTCATATCAAACTATTTATAAAGCTTAACAAGAACAAAGTTAAAGAGCATAGAGGATCCGAAATTCCTAAAAGTGGTGCCAAATTTCGGCTAAGGTAATCTATGCCTGGGATAAGAAAATCAATAAATTTTTCGTAAAATTCCAAGTTTTGTAAACAGGAAATTTATAAAAATGACCACATTATGTATATTTATGTCAACACCGAAATGTTGACTAATGAGCTGGTGATATCCTCGTGGATGAAACATCCACCAGCAGTGGCATCGACCCAGTGGTGTACATAGTTATCAATGATACCAGGATTATAATTTGGTACGCCAGACTTGCGTTTCATCTACATAAGACTCATCAGTGACGCTCATATCAAACTATTTATAAAGCCAAACAAGAACAAAGTTGAAGAACAGTGAGGATCCAAAATTCCCAAAAGTGGTGCCAAATTCGGCTAAGGTAATCTATGCCTGGGATAGGGAAATCAATATTTTTTTCGTAAAATTCCAAGTTTTGTAAACAGGAAATTTATAAAAATGACCACATTATTGATATTCATGTCAACATTGAATTGTTGACTACATAGAATCTATCAAATTAACATCACTTTCCATTTACTACAATGACCACGAATCGTACATGTATGATCTTCTCAGCAATACATCAAAACATAGTAACCACTTGTCATTTCACTTATATCTCAAGACTAGATGATTATCTATCTTCCCTAAACGTGTATTACCATGCTTACTTCTTCTGAAAATCCCATAGTTCAGCTTTGTGATGTCATATGTGTGTGACCAGACCTTGAGATAAAAAAACTTTGGAATACAATTAGCATACTCCAGACTCAGAATTCAACCAATCAAAATGCTGATTTTAGTGTTTTGAGCACACATTTTGTACTCAAAGCACTGACTAAAGTTTTATGACCATAGAACTTGAACTTTTCGCTGACACCACCATTTTTTCATCATACTTTAATAACTTAAAGTTATCAAGTCTTTTTTTCCCCAGAGTATTTATACTATACCTGTAGCAACATAAGAAGTAAAACTCTGCACACTTCACATCTTGCCAGTATATCACAATAAGCTCCTATTGGCTTCCCTGTCGTAGATGATCCTATAAAGTATTTTAAAGTCATATTATCTAATATGATGACGTAAAAAAAGTTTTTAAAGACTTCTATTTGATATTATACATTTATTTCCCAGGCCTGAGGGAAATGTGAAGATGTGTTCACCCAAGAACATCATATTTCACGAGGGCATCGAATGGGAAATATGACTTTTCAAGGGTGAACAAATCTTCGCATCTCATGAAGCTAAGGGAAATTAATGTTTTATTCCACTGACTTTACTTCTTTTAATTTTGAATATAAATTTACATAATTGTTTTCTTATTCATTTTGTTTTATAACTTAACACAACATACACAATGATAATCAGTACTGATTTAAAGTTAATTGTTTATCTTCTCTTTTTCTAATTGTTTTTAGATTTGAAATATTTTTTAAAACAAACTGTATCTAAATGTTTATTCAACCCTTTCAAGGCGAACAATGCGTTGAGGCATCCCCGTAGCCAGGCCGAACAATGTGTTGAGGCATCCCCGTAGCCAGGCCGAACAATGCTTTCAGGCATAGACAATCACGTGATAATCATATTTTTTTTGTCTTTTAACTCATTTCCCCCCGTAAAGCTACGTTTAACCAATACATATAAAGGTTTTCAGGAAGCTTGTATATCACAGTTAAAGAATACCAATTCTGACTGAATTTGATACCTTATATATACTTCAATACAATGAAAGATCGGTAGCGTCAACAAACAAAATAAGCCGCAGTCATTTTGTACAAGACATGTGATGCGAACATGTGATCTTTTTCGTCGAAAAAAGGTTATTTGGATTGAAAGTTGAATTTAATTTCATGAATATTTTGATTAACATTATGATACAAATTACGAAAAACGATTTTAAAAATTGCACGGAGAATAAAATCAAGTAATAATCCGACTTCCGTCGGCGCGGTAATTGGATTTTTCCCAAGAGTGCAAAAGGTCGCACTCCTTTTATGGAAGTTCTAAATAAAACAATCCAATCACATTCCTCTCTCACTTGCCGATGTCAAGGACGCAAAATTATAGTAAATATTAGTAAAATGTCGTTTCATGGTCTGTATCGTGTCTGTAACATTCTGAGACACAAAAATGTCCGATAGTTCTGAGAACGAGTTTGAGGGATTTTCTATGGGAGAAGTAGATCTTCTTGGTCAACGGTATGAAATGCATTGACCTCAAAATGACATCGGTGATGATTTCATGATCACTCCTGAAGTGATGTTGAAAGAGAAGGGGTCAGCGAACTTTCAGACGAAAAAAATTGCAGCTGGCAGATGTAAATATGTCCCCCCAACAATGACTGATGGCACCAAGAATTTTATATATTGAAATTTGAAAGAGGTTTTCCCCATTCTTCCCAGAAGTAACTGGTCCACAAAACATATGAGACCCAAAGAAGGATATTTTTTCCAGATGTTTCTATCTCACAACCAAATAATTGATAGTTATAATTAGATAAGATAAGACATTTGTATTCCAAAGATAGGATATTTTGATTACAGAGATAAGATATTTTTATTCTAATTAAAGGGCCCATGAAGAGCAAAGTAATATTGCAATGATTTGATGATTTACATGAAACCTGTAATGTTTTTATAAATCATATATAAATGTGAATATAATCATCTCAAATCTAAGATGTTAAACCGCAGCCAGATCAGAGCCACACACATATATTAAAGTAACAAATATTTTTATTTTAACAGGCAATTATTCTCATATTCAATATATATGTACATTGACGGAAAATAAAATATAATTGTATGAGCTTTAGAATTTAGGACAAAAATGTTATATTTTCTGACAATGTACATAGATTGTTTTTATCCTGAAATGTATTAATCCCAACACTTGAAGGTTTTATCATGTTTAAAGTTATTAAAAATATAAGTCATGGTCTCTTAATTTTTCAAAGAAATGGACGAAATTATGCAGATAATAAGGTATCTTCACTTCACTGATACGCACCAGCGAGGTGAGCAAAGATGGGAGGCTAATAATGATGTATCTTACAAACTCAGAAATAAAAGACCCCCTTAACAGACAAAAATGAGGGACCAACATGTCCCCAAACGATAGGTGACCATTCATGATACCTTACAAAGGGAGGGATGCATTCAAGCAATTCATGCCTCCTAAAACAAAGAAATGGGCCATCAAACTTTGGGTTTTGGTAGCGTCAGACACAGTGTATGTCATATTGTGAAATCTACCACGTCAAGACAGATCAAACACATGTAGGTTAACTCTGTTTGCCAGTAGACTTTGGGAAACAAGATAAGGTGTCACATATGCTGGGCTAGGGTAAATATTAAAGGTACACAGGAAAAAAGGTTTCAAAATATGGTTGTGTTGAATGTAGAAAACCCCTTTGCCTACCCCATTGCTTCACTGTCTCCCACTCAGTCAAAAATTAAACTTTAACAGCTATTTGTTACAATTTTTAAGTTGAAAGGATATTATATACATAATTTGTTGAAAAGGTTTTCACAGATAAGTTGTTGAAAGGATATTCATAATTTATATTTGTTGTTACAGTTGACATTTTCATTTAATAATTTTTGTCATTTTTCTTTAATAAGGAACATTAAATTATCTTCATCATTGAACAATACAAAATCAAAGACAGTGAAAATTCTAGCATCCCATGGAGTCAGGACACTTATAATAAATAATTTTAAAAATAAATCATAGACTTTTTCAAAGTAATTTTATTTTTAAAAGTTCATGATTGTCTTTCAACATTTAATTATGTCTCACTTAATTTATCAACACATTATTAAAGTGTTAAATGTACATGGATTAGTGTGTCAGGTCATCTTACATTTAATTAATATTTCCATGCAGTCAGTGTTTTGATACAAAAAAAAAAAAACAGAAAAAAATATTTGCACATTAAAAAAAAAGCACATATCAATCTCAAAAGTTTTGATTTTACCAGATTAAAATATCATTAGATATCTCCATTAAAATATCAAAAATTCCACAAAAGATCCCAATAGTCAATTTATATCTATATTCATACAAAAATTCAAAGAAAACATCGGACTAAGAAAGACAACTCCAACTTATCCAGGGACACAACTTCCTATCTGGTGATTGCATTGTACAGGTAAAAAAATGGCCGCCGCGTAATTTGACAAACCATTTTCATTCGTATTTATTCTGACTAATAAGCTAGAATTTTGACTCTGGAGTTATTTTTTTTCTATAAAACTTCGATAAAGGAACACTCGAAATTGTTAATTACCGTTTGTATTGTTAATTTAGAAGATGGGAGGCAAAAATGTAAACCGGTCACAAAAAAAAAAAATATTTTGCAAATCAAACGTCATTTTCTTTCCACAAAAGGTTAAACAAAATCAAAAGTAGGTATTGTCATGTAAATTTATTTATACTGCAACACTCCTTTGATACTTAAGTGTAACAATATCGAGTTTGAAACCGATTTGATGAGAAACAACAAAGATACACACGTTTTTTCTAAAACGTCATTTTTTTTCCCATTCACACGTCAAATTAATTCAGGCCAGGCAAACTGCGCGCGGAAATTTGATCAGGTCACACAACGTCGCGGAAAAAAACAATTCAGTAAGGAAAGTGTTAAACATTAACCTAGGGTAATGTCACACAAGGCAATCCTGACGTTAAGAGGGGTATATGAAGTTTTGTTCGAAATCACATGTGATAGTTTCAACCAATCAATATATTGATTTTGCTATCAAAATTATCATATGGAATATTATACATTTATTTTCTGTTTCTGAGGGAGATATGAAGATTTGCTCACCCAAGAATATTTATATTTCACGAGGGCTTTGCACATTTACTGTGTTTAATATAAAACTATGAGTTCCCGATTGACAGAAGGGAATATGATGTTCAGAGGGGAATATGATATTCAGAGGGGAATATGAAGTTTTGTTGGACACCACATGTGATAGTTTCAACCAATCAAATGTTGATTTCACCATGAAAATCAACATGCAGTGGAATAATAAGTTTTAATCTATTTTCATTGGTAAAGGGAAATAAGATTGAGTTGAACTGTATAATTTGTAATGAGACACTGACCATACATTTATAATTCTAATGCAACATCATTTGCATTGGATAACATCATCAATTCTCATGGGATCAATTGACAATTGATGCTATGAAAATGTTTGTGCAAGCACAGACGATGTTTGATAATTTTAAATGTGTGATTTTAAATTGTTTTCTGTCAGTTTCATTACAATGCAGATAACAATATTGTATTCTAAGCTCCGACGGCATCAATTGGGGATTTGATGGTCATAAATACCTGTTTACTGGCCTCGCTAAACAATCGCCAGTAAACTTAATTTGCCTCCATCAAATCACCAATTGATGCTGTCGGAGCTTAAAATACAATACAGCTATCTCCTAAAATTCTTCAAGTCCTAAGCTTTTCCCTTGAAAATGCCTGTAAAATTCTAATTCTGAAAGAAAACAAATTATGCTGATCCATAACAGATATAAGTGCTATACTGTGACAGCAAATAAAAACATCAAAGTAATTACCTCCCCTTTCTTGCGCTAAATATGCCATTTCAGTAAAAACACCAAGTGCTCCATCATAATCTCCTGAAAAATAAAAACCATGCAAATCATTTAACACCAAATTGAAAGATACACCTTTATAAAAAATAGAAGTGTATAACTGATGCATTATCATTGTAAAAGAATAATTTTTAACCCAAAATGTCAGCTGTTATTGCAAATCAAATATAAATAAGAAATGAGGTCTGGAAGCTATATTTTTTTTTAAATTGCTGAGTACTCTAATATAAAATAAACTAACTTACTCATTTCTATTTTACATGTGGCTACCAACCCCAGTGACTGGAGACATTCTAATGGACTCTGAAAAACACGAGGACAAAGCATTTTTATCTATAAATCAAGTTTGTTAATTTGGATAAAAATTGTAATACAGTTTCTTTAAGGACAATCATGTGATTTGTTTGCATAAAATACATTTTATCAATGTGTCTAGTTGTTTATTCAGTTAACTATGATCAACTGGAGGTAACTTTTTTAGATCATTAATTTTTATTCATATCAGGAATGATCATCAACTGTCATTTTCTCTAAAAATGAATTCAATGTGTAAAACCTAAATAGGAGCTCTCATTTAAAGGACTATTTTTATACTGATGTGATCACAATAAATGTAGATCCAAATATTTTCGTTTTCACACCACAATTGTTTTAATATAACAGTTCTGTATATTCAGCAGTCTGTTAAAATCGCTTTCGAAAATTTCTGAACTAATCTTTTTGGAATTTGTAATTTACTCATTTTGCTAGAATTTTTCTTAATATTAAACTTTCATTTATAAAGCGGCCTCTTTTTAATCAGGAAGTTTAAGAAACCAACAGTGTTTTCCTAATTCACAACATAGCACACATTTTTAGCATGATTTTATTGGTTACTTTTTTAATTTTCAACCAAATATATATGACAGTCAAA